>NC_046196.1:18495000-18855000 GCF_011004875.1 Balearica regulorum gibbericeps
GAACCTGGATGCCACTGTGTTTGCAATAATGCCTTCAGCCCTTTTCATCAGATCAAACCAATGAGATGCTTGAAGAAAAGGATGGGAAAATTAATGACTACAATGAAATATTTGCATTTTTTCCAGGCCTGGAAAAAACAATGAACAAGAGATGTGACAACCTCAATTATTTGGTGATGCTAAGAGCTCCGAGACAGCTCCTGCTGGAAAGAGCTGTTGGGAAGCCTGGGGGTGTCAAGTCGGCTAGAAAAATGGCAGGTGACAAGGACAACACTTTTTTTTTTTTCTTTTTTTTTTTTTTTTTAATGCTACCCAGACCCACATAGCTTAGTTAAAAAGACAAACTGCAGCACTACCTTTCTTCTTTAGGGATGGGGAATGTGTCAGCTTCAAAACACAACCTTCTGTGAATGTGGTGCTAGAGTAAAGGTTGTCTCCTGCAGAGACGACAAAAACAAACAAACAAAATTCACTGGTGCTAATGCTCTTTAAAGGGAAGAAAAAAAGCAGAGTCAATAGTCCTATGTGCTATAGCCACTGATGGAAATAATGTATGTGTATATGTGCATTTATATAAAATATATATGAATAAATATATATGCAAAATATTTAAAGTAGGTGTGCATGTGTGAGCACGTGTGTGTATGAAAATTATACAACACATGAATATACAGATTAAACATGACACTCTGAACTACCTTGCATTATGAGGATAATTTTATACACATACAGACTGCCTGCAGAGCAACCAAGATGCCCCCTTCTTCCTGAAAGAAAATTAAAAAAAAGGGACGAAAACCCAAAAACCTTGAAAATGTGGCATACGTACGATTATAATTTGTATTTGCATGAGAGCTGCTGTGCTGCTGTGTTTCCAAGTCCTTTGAAAACAAAAAGTAAAATAAAAAGGCAACAACCCCTGGTGCACAACAGCATTTTGCTTTTTCAAGATGATGATGATGATGATAATAATAATAATAATAGAAGAGTTCAGCAAACAAAAACTGCACGAGCTGAAGAGTGGCCAGGACACAGGGCTGGAATCCTTTACTTCCACTTCTCCCTGACCTTGGAAACACTTAAAACAACTTCAGCAGCCTCATGTATTAAAAATAGAAAGAAAAAAAAATTCTAGGGTAATAATGCTTACCTACCTCATCAGACTGTTGCAAGGATTAATTAGCACTGCCAACGTGCTTTGAGCATCTTGGGTGTCACAAGAGCGTAAATTATTATTCCTCCCCACCCCCTGGTGAGCTGTGACTGCCAGGACTGGGACACCGTCCCCGCGGACAGGGTGGCTTCCCCACGACGGACCCTCTGAGCTGCTGGCTGCCCAAGAACAGAGAGAACCTTCAAGGAGGAGAACACCAGAAACAGGGGTGTGACATCAAGAAGCAACAGCTAATGCAACTGCCAAGAGGATGCACAGGAGCAAACTCTAACTTTCCTTGAAGGCCAAGTTCAGATGTACCATCACATTAGCAGGCAAAATGCCTCTTTAAAAATACTAAAACGTGTTCCACTAATTGGTAAGTATACTGTATCTTCCTTGCTCCATGTGTCGCCTGTGATACGACAGTTGCCATAGTAACTGTTTATTTCTATCAAATTACAAAATAAACACATTCAAAGAAAACCAATTTTTTTTTTTCCTAAGAACTTTCTGCCTGGAGTCCCTTATCCCTTTATTTTACATTTTTACATTTACCTTATCCATAAGTAAGCATTATTTCCTCTTTGGGATATTAGATATACTAATACCAAGGCAATCAAACACATACTGTGTGTTACAACAAAACTGTAAAATGAATAGTTACAGCGTACTTTAGAAGCAAAAGACACTTGCTGTATTTCTGGCAGACAACGTTCTGCAAGGATTAGAGCAAAGCGCTGGGAGGAGGCTGGTGGCAGGTCCTACTGCCTTCCGGCGTGGGGTAGGGGACCAGCGGTGGCCCGCAGGAGGTCCGAGCACTGCAGATGGAGTTGGGACACCCATCATGACAAGCTGTCCACATCCACTAAACTTTATACTTTGGTGTCTCTGCTGCTGCTGCAGCCTTCTGAGGCTGTATAAACCATTTACTGCGCTTCCAGGGTTCCAGGGCAACGCTGCTTGCTTGCCTCTGCAAAACACCGTGAGATTGCAACGTACAGGGTGCTGTCCCCATTCAGGGTCGTCAGTGCTATTGCTGGGGGAAATTAAAATCATTTAGGCTGAATTTTGTGCTCGGGTAAAACCAGAAGCCCAGACTAGGGCTGGGTACGGACCCAATGCCTATGCTTCCCGGGCAGCCCTGTGTGCTGAGAGCTTCTGGAAGCCTGCAAGGCTGGCAGCTCAACACAGTGGAGGAAACGATGGCAAAAGAAAACAAACCATGAGAGGTTTCTATGACAATTTCTCAACTTTTAAACATAGAACTATACAGTTTGCACTATACAGTTTTACACTAGTACAGGAAATTCTTTATGATTTTTGCCAACGTGCTGGTGCAGGCGAGAGTGAGGAGAGGCCCAAGTGGGTGCCATTTTGCCAGCCAAAGCAAGCAAAGCTATTTAGCTGTACATTATTATGCATATTCCCATTCACAAGTCACAAAAATATTTATCTCCTTGCCTGAGCGTTTAGGATCTCCTGTGCCTTCGTACGAGCTCTCCAGTTGAAAGTCTCCTCCATTTACAGCTGCAAGTGCCCAGGTAGGAACATCCAATTCCCAAGGAGAGCTGGCTTAAAAATAGACCGAGGAAAGAATGACAGTGTGGATTGCACGATTTATTGTCCTATGAGTTAATAAGGCTGCGGCCTAATTAAACCACTGCTTTTCCACCTTGGCATTCTTCTTGTGTGGCTGAGCAAATTAATTCTGCCTGTACTTGGAGACTGCACGCTTGCTGCATTAACTTTGCCTCAAGTTCTTGTACGCAGACTAGTAGATGGGATTCTATTATAAGCAAATGTTAATATAAATGGACACCCGCCACCCTCGAAACATTAAATTTTCAGAACTGTTTGCTAAATAGTCATTTATTCTTTAACGCAGAAGTTAGTTTCACCATGGCACTGATTGAATCAAACAACAAATAAGCTTTAAGTGCATCCAGTATTTTTAGGGAAAATGTCTATGTCAAAGAGATTAAATGCCTTGGCACTGGTTCCAAGGTAGGATTTTGTGTTCAGCAGCTGGCATTTCAAGTCTTAAAATTTCCAGTACATTAACCTGACTGTGGAAAGGGTTTAGAGTAACTATTTGGGACTTCCAGGCAGTCTTTCAATGCAAAAATACGATTGCTATCTGCGCTGCGACTGAACTCCATGTAAAGTCTGACCGAGTTTGCTACTTTTGCGCACACGTTTAATTTTACAGCCAAGAAATCTCATTCAGCAGAAGTACCTACCACAAAGTGTGTATCAGAAATAGCATAAATATTTGCTGGATTAGGCCTTGTCTTTATAAATGTGCTACCAGCGTACGCTGAGTTCTGGCAATAAATCTGTATATAAATTGACCCCTGTACCTCAGCCTGACTTCAATATCTTCTAATCCCTCTTCACAAAACAAATTGCATCAACCATGCCCACATTTACCCAACGACAGTTCACGTTGTTTTTGTTCCTTCTCATAAGTTCTTCCTATAGATTAAATGCTGATGCACTGAACTAACTGCTCTTGGCTGAAGTGGGCAGGTGTAATTGGATTAGTATAGATTCTGGAATTGGTAAGTACTGTATCAGTATCCTCCCTAGAAAATAGGTGACATGTCACGGGATATTAAGTATGGCCATTTAATGTAAAAACTCAGATAATACATGAGTTAAATGGAGAAAATGAGAGAAAGCTTTTAAGCATTCTCCCAAGACAGATTGCAGAATAATATTATTGTACACGCAAGGAGCACTGATTGACACAGTCAGAAGGCCATTATACTAGTACGGTATAAAATCATTATAGCAAAAAGCATTTCAGAGCTGCAGAGTGATAGCAGCAACATATAATGAATTATCAATAAAGAAGTGGTGATTCAGTTACATTACATATGAATAGAAAGCTTCCTGTTATATAATTTAAACCTGCCAGCCTGACAAGTGACTTGAATATTCAATTCCTTCTCCAGGTGTATGAATCATCCTTTTAACTTTACCAGAAACTGCAATTTTGCAGGGTAGGCCAGAAACGGAGCTCCAGTAAGCAGGGTTTTTAAAGAAAGGTTGGTTGAGCAGATTTTCAACAAGGTAGCCTCTGGTGAGGCTCTGTTTGAACTCTCAGGAGAACAGCATCAGCCTTTGAGATGCTGGTATTAAGTAAATATTTCTTCTTGTTTATGGCAAATAAACACAAAGTACAGTCTTTCAGCAAGTCAATGCCAGCAATATTTTATGGTTTTCATTTTGTCTTACTGTAAAGTCCTTGAAGTTTATATCATCGCAAACTACTATTAGTGACGAAGCCCTGACAAAAATACCTTCTCGGTACCAACTCCCTGTGTTTTAAGGCTGTGCTCCTGAAGGAGGCTCGTCTCAGACCTCACTCCTGCATGAAGCTCCTCTGAAGCCAACTACAGCATGTTAGTTAAGCGTTGCAACTCCATCCCATGGGAGGATTTGGACCTTTGGGAAAATTACAAGTGTCATCTTTTCCTTTTAAATGATTATGTAGTATTTACAGTGTTAACATAACACTTAAGTCAAAGATAACTGCGCTGGAAGCTTAAGAGTAATTAACTTCAAAATCTGGGGAACCAGGAGGATTTAGTTTGAATGTCCCTAGTGCTGGAACCAAAGTTACAATCAACAAACAAGAAAGATCGAGGAGTTGAAAATGATCCACCTGTGATAAATATGGGTATAATATCATCCAGTCCATATTCATGGACATGGAAAATAAGTATGTCCACAGTCAAACACAAGCATTTAAAAGTTGTGAGTAGTTCTAAATTGTCTTCCAGCATGGTTAAGCTCTTGCATGTTTAAGACATTTTCAGATTGATTTTTCTAATAAATGGAAATTAAGTCTTATAAAATCATGTGATTTCATAGACACATTATATTATATTACACTATTGGAATGTAATACTACATATCTGTGTATACACACACACACGTATTAATATATCCCAGTATTATCAACCCTCCAAGAAAATTGACATCATTGATAAAACTGTTCCAGTAAGCTTTTCTTCAAGTTGCTGTCTGAATAAACTGATTTTAAAAGGCTTTCTACTCATGTTTGCCTAAATATGATGGTCTGCTATCTCAGAAGTCCTCAGCATCTAGCTGCTCCCATTTCAGACATTTCACTTTCTGTTTACTACCCCTCCTTTCTCTCCTCCATCAAGGATGGCGCATCTACGAATGACAGAGGAAACATCTTCCCTTCCCTTATCCCTAACCTGTTAGAAGCCCGCAGCTGAAGACATTTCTTTTTTACTGCCCTGAATGCTCTCGGGACTAAAGGCAGCTCAGAAATTTAATCACAGGCCGAGCACTAGTAGTTAGATTGAAGCTTGAAAAGGCCTTAAAGGAGGCAACGGAAATGGGGATTACTGCCTCACAACCACTAATTAGTTGATGAAACTTCAAGAAAAGAATTGGTGGACATTTACGTGAATTTTTGCTGCCTCCAAAGACCAGAGGTGTACGGGTATTTTATTTTTCAAGTGGAGAAAGAAGCAAATCGTCCTTCGCACAGCCAGGATTCTGTTGGTCACAGAGCTGACTTGTGCTATTTAAGGCTCTGTCCTTATCTGTTTTAAAGATGAAATAATTCTTGAGACTGTTTATATGGTTTGGGGGGGAGAAACATTTGTGTGTCCATGACGCAGCAGTCAGAAACAACCAAATACTGGTATTGGCTCTAAACCAACTCCTGGGCAAATCACAGTAACCTTGGGCAAACAACTCGATCTCCCTGCCTCAGCGTTCCTAACTTTCAGGCAGAGGTACAGCTAGTTGCTCACCACAAGGATGCTGTAAAAATTAATTAGCAAAATGGCTAGAAAGCACTGAGGATGAAAAATGTGCTAAGAGCTAAGCATTATAATTAGTGTTATTTAATGCATCTTTAAAAATCAAATTATATTTTTTCTTTTCCTTTAATAAAGGAATCACACAATGACTTTAAGAAATGACAAAGTAATTTGAAGTAAATGAGTGCCCTGTAAAATTGAAACACGCCCTAAAATGTGGTTATTATAGAATAACCACACACCCTAATAGTTAGCACTGCTTGGGCTGCGTATAACCTTAACTAGTAGCATATTATTAAGTGCAGGAGGATCAGCAATTATAAAAAGGAGAGCGAGTGCTGATGTGTGTTAAATACACGTTACCTCTTTGGCATCAGCAGATTTGGTGCATCCATTCCTGGCAATGAAAAGCATGCTGGGCAAATCCAACTTGTGGCATAAAAGAATTAATTAGGGTACAGCTAATACAAGCAATGTTTAGACATGAATCAAGAAATTTAGGACACGGGGCTTACGGTGCACTGAATAATTGCCAACACCATAAAAGAAAGAAAAGACGTGAACTAATTTCACATTTATGAGAAGCAGAAAGTTCTACCCCAGCTTCTGCTTGGCGAAGAATTATGCACTGCAGGTTTCTTTTGAAATACTTCATATTACCACACAAAATGTCTTCTTGTGTTTATGCTAGTCCTCCCTCACTGTATTTAAATTGGAGCATTTTCAGGATAAAAGCAGCTGTTTAATGGCTAAAACCCAACAGGTACCTGCTCCCTCAAATGCAGCAGACTTTAAAGGCTTTCCTTCCTTACGTGCTGTTCTAGGTCGGAACCTCAATACCTATACCACAGGTGACTTGGCGTTCTACTGCACTTTTTGCCTGAAGGAACGTTTAATATCAACAGGCAAAACAAGACAGGAGACAAATAAGACGTCCGGGAAGTTAGAGGCTAGTGTGGACGCAGGAACTGTAGCTTCACCAGAAGCTGGAGAGTGCCGATGGCACAACTCTCCTGGCTAACTCCCTGCTTGGTTATTTATCCTGCTTTTTCTGAAAGGAGAAAAGGTAGCGTAGGTGTCTTCGAGCCCACAGTGGCACGTGGACAGTCTTCCCTTTATTTATCTGAGTTCTCTATCTGTAAGTGACCGTGATTCCCTGCTGTTCAGTGAAGCTGAACTGCCTTCCTCAGCTTTAGCCTGAAACAATAAACCCATTTCCTAAAACATTCACAGAAGCGCTAAGAGCAAGAGTTCTCCAAGTTTTGTAACAGCAGCAGACTGAAGACAGCTAAAGGGAATTTGCTGAGTCCTGACTCCTGAGCCCAGCACAGCCAGCAGAACCCATCTTCAACCCACAAAAAGCCTCCTGTGTGAAAATTGTGTCCATTAGGTCCATAAAATCTGAAAAATCATATATTCTATTTTGTTTAGTATTTAATATTTTTCTTAAATGTATCTTCTGACAAAAATATTTCAAAACATTTCCTGTGAAAATCTCCACTAAGTTTATCCAAAATTCAACTAAAATAAAATGCATTCTAAAATTATGTACTACTTCTAGTCATTTCTTCTGAAAGTTGGAGGCCAGGAAAAAAAAGTACTCTAAAATGAAGCATTAAAAGAATAAAATAAACATGAGAAGAAAAGTAACCAATTTTAAGTAACCATTCTTAACCCGAATGCTTCCTCAATTCAATAGTGTTGCTCATATTCCCTATTCAGCAATCAACTGTATGTCACAGATTCCTCATTCTTTCAGGGAAAATGGAAGTCTTGCCTGCCATTACACAGCCTGTAATATTGTTCCACTCTCGTGCAGCTCAGCAGACGCGGCAGCGTACGCACCGAGCACACCAGCCATCAGGGCCAGCCCTCCGAGGGCTGCGACAGATGCCGTGCGTCTGAGCTCCCTTTCCATGCAGGGGTCTCCACTGGATTTACGTGTAAAGTTTCTCATCCCTAGCCATGATTCATTTTCAGGGAAATCAAACCTTATATTCAAATATTGGTTTTCATTATATCACTTTAAATTATATTTAAATAATTCTCAATCTCCTCTTTAATTAAACATCCTAAGGACCAATTTCCATCTTTTATTCAGGAAGCTCGACTTTGCCAAGATCCTAAGACCCACGACACAGCAGGGCTGAGAGTCCTCTGTTGTTTTGATTCCTTCTCCTAGTTTTGCTTACAAGCCCTGATTTCTGGAGAAATGACAAATCAGCTCCTACAAGGCCTCAGACTTTAATCACTTCAGGTTAACATGACACCCTAATGAGAAATCTCCCTTTCCTTTCCATCTCACGATTTGCTCTACTCCACCTGCCAATTCAAGGCTCTTATAGGATCACTCATTGACCTTACGCTCCCATTACTTCCATCCCCTTTCCTCATTTTGAAAATCAAATTAATTTTCTTAGAGACAGAATTAAAATTTGCTTAAAACACTAAGTAGATAGAATGTATTTACTGCCCTTGGTGAATCTCACCCAGTTCAACCAGTGTCTTCAAAGTTTCTATTTAATTAAGAGTAATATGCTTTTAAAGGCTCAGTTATTTAGTTCTGTCTTTGTTGCACTTGAATTGCAATAATTAATAAAAGCCAAAAAGTGTCACTACGAGACAATACAGAGCTACCGGAACTATGTTTCAGTAAAAAAATTGTTCAAAGACATTGCTTAGGAAAGACCAAAACTATTAATGAAACTGGAGCAGTTTAGCAAACAACATTTTTTGCACGTTCAGTTCTAAAAAGCAGTTTTCTTAGTTGAAAAAAAGATGAAAGTTTAGAAAAGAAAAATTAAATACAAAAGAAGCCAAATATTCCATGACAAGCTGACATTTCACTCCTAGCTCCTATGCCTCTTCTGCTCCTTCACACAGACCCAGTGTGAAAACTGGGTTTACTGGTCAAGGGTGAATCTAACATGGTGCTCTCCCTCTTTCACAGAAATCCTCTGGTTTCTCCCCTGTTTGGCTTCCGCTAATCTGATGAAATCAGAATTGTAGCTCCATTTCCTGCACTGTTTCTTCCTTGTTTCAGCTCCCTGCTGTTTGTTTCTAGGGTATTCTCATCCCTGCTGGGTGTATATTTTACTCTCTTTAAGAAGAGCCCTGATCATGTTTCTTTTTCTCACACTATCTATTACTGACGCTTGCTATGGGAATCTCCCAGCCGGCGGTGAGACCCCGGTGCTTAGAGCATCTGGACAGTCATCATGGACTAATATAATCACTTCAGCAGCTCATGTTAACAGAGAGTGATCGGTTGTTCTTACTCCTTCACACTTTCTTGGATCTTAAAAGAATTGAATGGGATTGAAAAGAAGCATCTTTTGTGCCTATAAGATGGACTGAAGTTCACAGTACTGTAAAACAAGGAGAAATGTGCCGAACTTTAAAAAAATAAAATGCTTGGCAAATTTAAGATAAATATTCTTCTTATAAATATATCTTTGTTTACTGCGCAAGCTAAATGGATTGTGCCAAGAGACAGAGGTGCTAGTTCACTTCTGTTCCCTCAGATGGGGAGCCCCATATGAACACGCCACTATGAAAGTAAGATTCATTTATTTTTGCAATGAAGTAAAACTGACAGGGTAGTGGCTTGTCCCACTGCCAGGTCAGGGATGGACCCATTGCATTTTCCTGCCCTCTACCAGCAAAGGTGTCACAGCCTGGGGAGGCCTGTGCCTGGAATTGCTGCCCCAGGGCTTGCCCAGCTGCCACTACACACTTCTCCAAAATACAGGTGAAGTCTGCAACCAGCCCAACCATGGCTGGCAGTGGGGGCTTGAAAAGGGGAGGCTGCTGGGCTTCTGAATAAATGTATTTATTATTCATTAGACTGCAAGAATGGACAGACCATCTTTCCAAATCTGAGAGGGCAAACACATTCCCAACCTCATTCCTCAAAACCAGAAGGAGATGGGTGGGACAAGAACGAAGAATACAACAGACTTCTCTGTAAACGTGGGAACAATGCTCCAAACTGCCAAATAGCTGCTAAGTTGCACAGCCAGATGCCTCCCAGTGTAGTTATTACTAATTCCTACCTCACTCTCATTAACTAATTTTCTGATCTCCACCCAAAAAGGAACTTTATTTTCCTTGTGGTCCAACACACAAGAGAGGCTGTCTCTAATTCAGCTGTTCTGCTAAGTTCTGCAAGAATGCTGTCCCAGGGTCATGGGTGGCCATCCAACCAAGAGAAAAGATGCTTTGGTTAAATATATATTACTCCTACCATTCTGAATCAACGGGAGGATAGAAGTTTTTCCTCTCATCCCCCCTTCTGCTGCCTGGTTGGGCAGCTCATGCCTCTGCCTCTAAGCTGCACAGCCCTGCTGGGACAATCCTTAACTTCATAGTCACCAGCCCTTCTCCATCTCCAAACCCAACAGAGTGGTCCCCAGCAATGTCAATCCAATGCTCGCGGAGCCAGCAAGGTTTCTACGCGTGTGTAAGGTCTCTTTTTGCTAGGGAATGCCTAATACGCTACTTGTTCTGGAAAACTCCCCCAGGCAGCTACATGCTTGTGAAAAAGCCGAGTTGCCTCTGGGGCAATGCGCTCCTAGGCCCTGGATCTGTCTGCAAGTGTGCTTTGGAGGAGGAAGAAAGGCTTGTCACTGATCCCAGTGCAGCTGGCAGGGCTGCGGCTGAGCTACGAATGAGCTACAAATTAGTCCAACATTTAAATGCTCGCTTCTAAAGATAAAAGCCAACTAAGCCTCGCACAGTAGCTTTTCCTAAGGAATGGGAAGTGTCTCTAAGAATAACCGTAGCTGCTGCAGAGCAGTCGGGGTTCATGAGAGCTGCCTGCCGTCACGCCAGGAAGCTCTGCGTTGCAACGCGATACTAAGTGACTTCACTGCCTTGCTGGTTACCATTACCAGGCATCATGGCATCATCCTCACAGAGCCCTTTATAACTCACAGATCCAGGTCTGCCTGCTTCCTAAAGATATTAATATGCCACCTAAAGCTCCAGCTACAGGAGCACTTTGCCATGTTGGTGCTTTGTGCTTTGTGCTTTAACCTCGTTATAGCAACTTACCTTAGAAAAGTGGTGCCGTGGCAGCTGGGTCTGGATGGACGGCTCTCTCCATCCCAACACCAATGGGCAGCATTCGGGGCACTCGAGTTACAACAGAACAGGACAAAATGACCAGAAACATCCTATTAGGAGGAAACAAAATGAGAATGTAATCCATGTAATCCCGTCCTCAAATGACTGTGACTGTTAACTGCTTTTTTTAAAGGAACTGCAAAAGTAAGCTTAAACAGAAAATACTGAAGTACTGAGTGACAGAAGGCTGAAGTTCATCACTGGAATAAACACAGAACGTAGACAACCCTCCTGTACAGATGTACAGCTTCTTCCTAATACAGTTTTCCCCTGTGTACTAATGTATTTGATTAATGTTTCCATGCTTTCGGCAAAAAAACCCAAAACAAACAAAAAACACAATACTGGGAGCAATGTTTAAAGTATATGGTTTATATGCCTCAAAATGTTCAGTTTGACTTCCTCTTACTGAGACAAAAATGAAAACTTCTAAGAACATTTTATGAATTCTTGCCACACCAAATAATCTGTTCCAACTCAAGATGTACCTATAAAATAGTTTTTTCTGTATAAACAAAATGATGTCATATTGACAGAGGGAAGAGTAAAGCTTGGCTGTTTAATTTGGACGATTGCTAAAAGTGATACATTTGACTCTTCTTTTCTAACAATGAAATGTTTTTATAGTTCACAATACCTAACACCCTTGTTCACATAAAAGAAGTCATCCTGAGTTCCTGTTGAACTAATACATATCCTATTCTTTTTCTGTGTATACTGCAACATTAATAAAGAAAAAATGTACACAAATCAAAATAAAATCCCATTTTCACTCAACTGCATGAAACACATTTAACATTTTAAAGCATTTAGAGAAGCAGATTAGAAATCTACAGAGAACATTTAAGAAGAAAGAAATGCTTCAGGTGTGGTCTGGGTGTATCACGGACACCTCCAGCCAATACAGTTTTCTCTCCAAGGTTATCTTCCTCTGTAGTGCTCATGTTGCTTCTCTCATTGTTTTAATTTTGCATCTTACCTTCCCTTTCCCTGTCCTCCTAATTCTCTTTTTCTCCTCGTCTGCTGTTTTTGGGTTTGGTGGTGATTTTTCCCCTTAACCTGCTGTCTCTCTTAACATCATTTCTCTACTCCCTTTGCATGGCTCACCGTTGTCCCCCAAGGTCCCTTATTTTCCTCTCCCCATGCTTTGCTTACACTGCAACCTCTTAAAGGACGACAGGTACATACAAAGCCCAATTCCTGATTAGGGCTTCCATGTGCAACACACCCTCTCACCCACATATTATAGTTTATTACATTACAAAATGTGTTGATCTTTTGAAATGGGAACACTGTTGATAAGAAAAACCGTTCTTATAGATTGTCTTCTCCAGAACATCAGATAAGCTATGAGAGCTCTCCATGTTAGCACTCCATCGGCTGATCAGATGTGCACTGCGTGGAAATGATGATACAGAAGCAGAAGAACTATGATGGAAAGCCAAGCCAAATAGTTGTTATTTTGCATCTGCAAGAGCAGTTACCTCCTTCTTCAGTAAGATCTAAAATGAAAGAATAAGGACAAGCATACATTTGAAAATACTGAAAGCATATAGTCAAAGTTTACAGTTCAAAACATTAACTGTCTAGCCTATTAAAGAAACAGCATTCAGAAAAAATCTGCTTCACCAATACAGATTAAATTTGCACAATATTGTCCCTAAAACCAAATCAAATCAAATCAACCAAAACCAGAATATTAGCAACTACAAGTTGTTAACAATGTAGTTAACTACTAGTTAACATTCTTATTTTTTAACAAGTACGAATGAGTTCCACTAAATATGTACATGGCCAGTAACAAGTATGAGAACACCAGAAGTTTAAGTTTAGTAGACTTCCTTGCCATTGTACTCCATGTCTTTCTAGCCATGCCCAGAAGGATCTGTTTGAAGGAGGAAGAGTAATTTAGTTTTCAAAGCTTATTCAATCATTTCCCCTTCCAATTCCATTGTAAACTTCAGCTTTTTCCTGAGATTGCAAACATCAACAGGAAGCTCAGAGTACAGTATGAAGGGCTGCAGGATAATACTTCTTCGCTAGATACACGACAGGGCCACAGTCTTAGTCTAAATGGGCTACCCAAATAACTTCCGGATGATTAAAAACTGGAGCGTTTACTGATAAAACTTTTATTAAGTAGAGATAATGAACATTTTGGTTAAAAACATGCAGATCCTTTTTTCAAAAGGATACAGAAGTAGGAACCTACGCAGCTGTTTTCCACTTCAGCCAATTCCCTCTTGAGGGAAGCATGTTGACTTCGTGTTGGACAGGCAAAATGGTAAGCTGACCAAGGGCTTGGCATGGCTTTTCTGATATTAACACCTGCTGAGATATTAACAACTTGAAGATAACTGGTGATCTGAGAAACTAAGTGTGTAGGTAGAAGATTCAACCAAAGACTGCAAATTTAAAGAGCTGCCATTTGAAAAGGTGCCAGAAGTAAATCACCACTTACTCTGCAAAGAACTAAAGTGAGTGCTGAGCACCATTGAGATTCTGCACAAGGTTTGTGTCACACGTTTCATTCAATAAGGCAATCAAGATGATTAGGGAGTGTAGGAAAGGCTCATTAATGGCCATAGCAGACATTGAGTCAGCCTTTCATTTATAACCAGTGCATCCGGACAGTTTTCGTTTATTGGGGTTTTTAATTTAAAGAAGTGAAATTTATGTGGACAGACATACACCCATGTATAGCACAACTTGTTCTTGCTTAAAAGCTGCCACTAGCTTCATTGAAGTAAGTGGTATTGGCAAAAACTAACAAAAAAAAAAAAAAAAAAAGAAACCAAAAAAAAAAGAAAATAAGTGCTTCACAATTTGCGTGCTTCCTTTAGTTAGCTCCTTTGCTTTAGGTCCTTAATAACAGGGTAAGAATTTAGCTAGGGATTTTATTCTCTAAGATGATCAACAGAACACCAAAGCTATAACTGATGACAATACTCAGGAGCATTCAAAGCTTCAAAAACAGAGAAATTTTGCATATTAATCACTGGGATTTTGGAAGAAGCAGAGTTACAGAAAGCAAAGACAAGAACTATGATGGAAATGCACGTGTTTGGCAACAGCTGCGGCTGAGGTTGCAAAACAGCCCCCTTTTAATGAGAACAATAAGGAGTGTGATTTGCTATTCTGTCCATTTTAACCAAACAACAACAGTTATCTCAGGACTCACAGTTATCAATAAGTGGGGAATCCCTTTTTCCTACACCCTGCGATGCAGATGTAAACTGAAAATGTGGTGTTTCTCATTTCATTGCACATAGAAGTTCCACTGTGTGCACACACCTAAGTATGCCCAAGCATTTCTTTCTGTTTCCGTAACTTGGATACAGGCACTACGGACCTAAACAAGAGCAAGAGCAGTGTTGCACAATACTGGTCTCCGCACTCCCATGTCTCTGTGCACACCAAAGCTCCTCTTGAGCTCTCCAGATGGGATGGAACGGAGGATCACTTACAGACCTCTCGCTGATGAAGGCTGCCCATCACAGGTCAGGGCAGGAGCTGGTATCGCAGGAGGAAGCGAAGACTGGAGGGAACCATGCTGAGTGGGGAGGGTTCTGGATCACACCGCGGGCAGAGGCTGAGCAGTAGCCTGTTTTGTTATTGCTCAGGCCTGTCACAGGTCCTTCAGACTTTGTAATTTGTCCGTGGGAGGAAAGAGGAGTAAAGGACCATAAAGATCTGTACAGCACAAGTGGCACAGTGGTTTATTATAGGAGCTCTCCCTCCCCCTGGTAGCTCAGTATCTCCTCATGGTGGAATGGGAGTGTTTTATTTTTGTTTTTCTTTCCATTAGAGGATGACCTTTGCTCCAGCTAGGTTGATCTGCTGCAGAGCCAACATCCGCCAGCTTCCAGGGCTTGTGCTTCCCGAACAGCAGCAGATACTTTCTGCTGCTCTAGTCTCCTTATTTAATCATGCCTCCATAAATCAAAAGCGACCAAAACTGATTTAACAAACATTTGGGTGAGAACTCGGAGCAGCTGAAGAATGACCGAGACTGAGTCATTGTCTGATGCAATTTCAAACAGTTCAATTGTAAACACAGTTGAGCTCATTGTTGTGTTAACGCTCCCCCCCCTCCAAAAACAAAACAAAACAAAAAAACCCCAACCAAAAGACTCTTAATTGCAAGTGCGTTGCTGTGAAAACGTCACTAAATGCCAAATGAAAGATGTATAGAGAAGCATATTTCTTTTGGAAGCTGACCAAATGAACATCTGGTCACTGGGTTATCTGGAAAAATCCATCAGAGGATAATGACAGCACCATTAGATGCACCATCATAATTAATACTGCGTTTCAATGGGTTTAAACATGCAAAGTGCTGAATGCTGCTGTGAGATGCATTCTCAGATCCCACCTAGTTCAGTGAAGAGTGAACCACTGATTATTGAAAAGATATACCAGGGAAAGGATGACGCACTGCTCTTACACTGATAAGCATTCACTGCTAGCTAGAGTCAGATAGCAGGACACAACAGAAGGACAGCTGGTCTGACCCTGTATGGCATTCATTACCTTCCAAAATGTTTTAAAATTATCAATAATGACTTTTAAAGCTAAACTCTGAAGATGAACACAGGAGAGAATACAGAATTTTAGGCTGGTCCTGCTGCAGAAAGAGTAAGAACTGCTCTGTGGTATTTTGGGGGGCTGTTTTGGGTTTTTTTAATAAGGCCAATAGGATGCCCATATAAAAGTAGACTTTCCAGCATATATAAACAATTGGTTTTAATGGTGGATTTCAACACGAAAACAAGATTTTTAACATTTAGGATGATCACTATGTTGTGAGAAGTGTGACTGTTATACAGCTTTTGTATATATACGGCTTTTGACTATATACAGCTTTTGTATAAGAACCATGCAGTTTATTTCACAGCTGAGTTATGGCCCCAGTAGAAAAATCACTGAAATCCCATTGAAACAATTCACCCACAAAGAAAACTCACCTGCAGTGAAAATCCCACCTAAACAGACTACTTGTTGGTACCTCTGCAATGTAGGTACAGACTAACACAATCATAGAAATATTAGTGGAGGGGAACTCTAAGGTTTCTCCTCCAATCTCTCCCAGAAATGTAATGAGCAATAGATGAGCCATGACTTTGTCTAGCCAGCTCTTGAAAACCTCCAAGGGCCTCTGGCCAACCTCTTCCAGTATTGCCATACCTTCCTGGGGGCAAGGTTTCTCCTAACGTGCCCTTCGAGTCTTCCCAAGGCACCTCTTATGGTTGTTACCTTTGCTAGATTGTCTGCCACTAAGCAGTTGGGCTTTGCACTGCCCTAACTACCCTTCTTGCTCTCCTCCACACAGCAGAGGTAGAAGGGTGAGAAATGACACACAGCAAAATCCTTCAAGACAGAGCACCTCTAAACAACTCTTCATTCATGATACAGCTTAAAAACTTTGAAGAAACAGGACTTTTCTACTCACCCGTGTGTTCTAAACTTACTTTTTTTCCTATGCCAAAAGCTATTCTGGAACATATCTGAAAAACTTTCCCATAAATTATGCAAATAAGTAATTTACATAATACTAATAAATGAAGGAAAGAAAGCAAATGTTCTCCCCTAGCTCAACAAAAGCAATACTAAGAACATTTAGACAGGAGCTTTGTTATATATTTTTAACAGGAGATGCATCTGAGGATCCATTTTACAATACACTAAAAACATGATTTGAGATCACTAACACCAAATAAAAAACACTGAGATCACAAGATGCAGACACATTGTGGAAAAACCTCACTCTGCCATTTTATTTGTGTAGCTCATTCCAAAAAAATGTATCGGCAGCATTTATGCCAGATTAGACACTGTTTGTCCTACCGCAGCCAGCTAAACCAAGTATACAGAAATGTAGTCATGTGCCTTCCCCTTATCCAGATCAAATTTACACTTTGGGTGCTTTGATAGCACATAGATTGGACATTAATGATCATGAAGCCACAGCCCACATTGTCAGACGACTGCATAACGCAGCCAGGTGATCTTATAGATACTTGATTGTACCTGCATAAAACCTCTAACATCTCTGGAATGTGCCTTACAAATGTGCTGAGTCCTGAAACTCAGGAAAACATGCGTATCTTTTGCCATTCACTTTCAGAACAGATTTTTTTTTACAGCATTAAAGTTGTGGATAGTTTCTCATAATGCAAAACATAGCTTAGTTAATCAAATGAAGGTTTGCTAAATATTTAGGATAGCTTACAGACTGCTATCTTCTCACATTTAAAAATTAAAATGGCTTATTTCATTATATAGAAGTCCACTGAACATGCAGTTGTGTCATTCAGCAAGTAATTCAAAAGAATTATAGCTAAGTGGTTTGCATGATCTATATTTAGTGATTCTTATTTCCAAACACTTAGACTCTAGATCTATCCTTAAAGTATTCTTAAAAGGATTGGCAACTATGTCTATGTGTAAAATATGATAATCCTATGTTAATTCTCCTCCTTACCACTTTGTGGATGCCTGGGAACAAACCATTGTAAGTATTAAGCTTGCTTGAGTTTGCACTGCATTTGTATTCATTAACCAGACTATTAGCGAGAGCATTTTAGAATTCTACGACTTTTCTGACGGATGCATGTGTACATTCCCTGGCTGTATTATTTATTTGTGTGCACGTCCATCTACCCATCCATCCGCCTCCACTCTTGCATGCATACAGATCAATACGTGTCTCTGTATATTTACGTCTTTCACCATTCTCAAGACATTCAGTCTACTTCTCTGGCACCAACTCTGGGAAACTACTGCTTTAGCTAATGCCCTTATGACAGAAAACAGAGCTCATCAGAGACGGGAACCAAGGCAGAAAAGTAGAACAAACAGATGGAGGTGTAAAAAAGGGAAGTATTTATGTTAAATTCAAGAAAAATAAAGGGATTAAGGGGATGTCACAGACTAGATGATTTAAGAAGGGGATTTCTTCTGAAGAGGGGATATTTCTCTTGTAGAATAGAAACATATCATGTATTCTAACCAGGGCTAATTCTAACATCTAGAACAAATCTAAATCTTAAAACGAAGATTAAGAGTTGGCTAGTGGTGTCTATTATGTCTGTCAACTGTTTTACAAACCAGGGAGAAAATATTTTATGTCTGGATTCAGCCAATACAATAACAATATTTATTGGCTGCCTTGGGAGCAATAATAATTTTACATGGTTTTCAGTATTCAACAGAGTATTTACAAGGATTTGAATTATTGTAACATGTTCAGATTGTTTTTTCCATCCTCTTTCAGAGATCCTGGATTAAGGAGCCGATCTCCCTTCTCCTCCGTCAGTCTACTGCATAAGCTGTGTATTTGTAGGGCTACCGCTAACAGTCAAGCAATTCTTTCTCTAAACGTTCTGAGCTGCGTTGCCTCCTTCATACTCTCACACAGCTGAGGACATTCATGCTCCGGACCTGCCACCTGATCATTATGTTGGTCTCACATAAGCCTACTGTCCCACTGTTTTTATCTCCAAGAGGTCCGACCACTTGCGAATACCTATACCTTTATTTTAAACCAAACCAGAGCACTCCAGTTTGACAAAGAAAGCCCTGTGGCCATGGTGATATCAGGAAACCACACCTGCCTTATGTTAAAATCAGTGATTGAGCTCCTCTCCTAGTGCACCAAGTACTTCCAAAAGCAAATGGCTAGTGTAGCCAAGGAGCTACTGCTCTGCTACTGCTTTATCCCACAGGCGCGCGTAGTACGGGGCTTACACGCAGACTCAAACGTTATGCCGATATCCGTGCAAAACCCCCATACTGTTACATGATAGCTTTTAATCTCATCCCATGCTTAACACATCCATGTAAATCCCTAGTGCTACTAGGATAAACATCTCAGAAAACATAAGTTATTTATGACTAAGTAAATAATTCTTTTCTTGCTCACCTGTCAGGTATAAGTGAAAGACAGAAGCTGAACCACGCATGGTGAATAAGGTGATTTGGGTTGCATTGTCAAACTCTTCACCAACTTCTTGTGTGACTTGGAAGAGGTCACTCGATTCTGAGGTGTTCCCTGCATGGGGAAATCCCCCTGGATGGCATTTTAATGGGAGGAATGCTGGTTCAGCTGTAAAATTCTGCTCTGAAATTACAGAAAAAGGGTGAGATTTGCTTGTGCCGTAGTTGTATTTGCTATAGGGTATTGTACATCTAATACCTCAAAGGCAAGAAAAGCAGAGAGAATCTACAAAACTGCAGCAAACAGTGTAATGATAGCAACTCTGGTGATGTTAGAGAGAAAGCACCGGCATTACTATCTACACAGCACAAATGCAGTGGGGGAATCTAGAGTATTTACAGCTGTTCATCAAACAGTAAGCCTCGTTGCACTCCACTTGGCAGAGAAACAATTCCATTCGCACTTCTCATGATTCTTTTATTGTTGACTTGGATTTAGCAGAGTATACTAACATTTCAGCCCTGATGAAGGCGCGAGACTGGGAACATTGGCATATTTTGTAAGTATAATTCATTTTTTTGTTCTGGTTGGAATGCAGCGCAGTGCAACGTTACTGCTGGGTGAACACCTGTAGTTAGAAAACACTGGTTTGCTCAGAGGGCCCAAAGCATGCCAATCTGTTCCCTGGAAGGAGATTTGAAAAATGAGCATTTAAAAAAAAAAAAAAAAAAAATCCTCCTGTGCACAAAAAGAAATAGAAAGGCAGGCATGAAACTATTATTTCAGAGCCAGATGTCAAAATGACAAAATCAAGAATTCGAATCTCTTGGGGATGAATTTCAGCTTTGTTTGGAGGACAAACTAAGGCTTATCGGAAACACTGTAGGATCCAGTTCCTCAAAACACCAAAATACCTGCTTATCCCAGTTTCTCAAAGTACTACAATACGCAAAAGTCAATGAGACCAGTGCAAGGAATGATACTGAAACCCTTTTCTTTGAGATGGATTAATTTCACTTTTAAGGAAAAATGCCATTTTGAAATGAAAAGGTTTTATTTCAAACTGTCAAAACATTCCATTTTATTAGCAAAATATCAAAATATGATTGGGCTGCAAATATTTTATCTGGTTTCGATTTACAGAAATGGTTCACCTCGCCCCTGCACCTCATCTTAAAATGTGTTCTGAAAATGCAGATAGTCTCTACCATCATGAAATTCTCTTTTCAGAAAATATCTTTTCCTTGAGAAAAAGGACAGAAGGACTTGATTTTCATGCCAACATATTAAATTCTGCTTTCCTATACAAAACCATGTTTGCAGCCACTCTACTTATCACAAAATAAATTCTAAAACCAACAAACTCTGTTTTTGCCTTCTCCCTACTCAGATCTGGTTTTCTGTCTGTCTGTTGAAGCACAGCAGACACACTGATGGGATTGAAACTCATTGAAATTAATTTAGTTTGCACAATCTGCTTTTCCTTGCCTTTTGTTACTGTTGACATTCCAAAACACGAATACCCAGCTGGTGAACTGTGGTAAAATAACAGGTATTAGTAGGTTACGTGTTCTTGACAACTTCCATTCTGACCCCTCAAATCCATTTTCAAAGAGTTGCTATTACTGTCCCCATTTTACAGACTGGTAAAATGAGGCACAAAATCTTAAAATTATTTCCACAACAAACAGACGCCAGAGTTCCTTTTCATTTGTTCTGCTCCCTGGATAATGTTATCTGCCATTAATTTACACCAAATTTTCCTTTCCTCTTTTACATGTCGTACAGTTTGACAGTCTGATACTGATGTTCTAGATGATTCCCCATCTATCTCTCCTTCCACTGCTCTACCATGCAGCCTGCTCTCCAGGAATTTTACTGTTCTGTCCCATTTGTGTTTCTCTCCTGCATTACCTTTGACACTTGACCCTTTCAGTGGTTCTCCCACACTGATTTCCTTCCATGCCTTCTTCCATGCTGTGGTTAAACATTCAGCAACAAGGACAAGAAAATAAAACTTCATTTAATCACTTCAGCTTCATCCACAAAGAAAAAAAAAAAAAAGCCGTAAAATAAGAAAAGTTGTGAGATTTAACCATTTACTTTAAGTGTTTCAGTCTAACTGTGATACAGCTAGATATATACAATTATTTCACAGTCTCACAGAAGCATAACATGCTCAGTTACTTTGTGCTCTAGCAACACACATTACAAAGTCCCTGAAAAGCCTCTCCTGCAGAGCAGGGCTGCCCGAGGTGGCCGATGTTTCCCAGAAGGAGGTCCTTTCAGAACTACAGTCTCTGGAGCACATTCCCATCTGCCAGTCGCTGTCCTCATGCGTTCCTCCACATTTAACTACAGTTTCTGATAAGCAATACGTTCATTTGAAAGACAAAATTTATTGCAGATGCGCAAGGCAGTAATGGCTCAACAGAATCAATAGTGATGGATTATATCTCTAGACAGGAAGGGTCTACTCACATACATCTGAATTCAGAATTAGGCCCTCTATGTACCCGTACATTAATTTGACATGTTCTTTCAGCACATAAGTTTGTTATTGCAGGTTTACAGTCAATAGAAAACAATACTAAAAAAATCAAAGCGTTCACCCAATGTATTCATGTCCCTAAATAATGCGGCTAATTAATGGTGAAACACAAAGTATCCAGAAGACTCATGTTTGCGACCATTAAATCTTAATAAAGCACTCCTCCACGAAGGCTATCAACCACAACCCATAATATTCTTGCCAGTATGCGTCTATATGAAATTGTTGTATTGCTCTGAGAATAACTACTTAAGAGATATGCTTGCTTTTATGCTCATCTCTTGCACTCAGGATCTTGGTATAAGAATCACCTCATTAATGCCTCAAAACACACTATAAATATTTATTTCAGAAAAAAAATTAAATAAACCAATCAATAATGTTCTACAGGACTATTCTAATATACATTGTGATTCTCTAAATGCAATGATAGAAGAGCAGATTATTTCCCTCCTCATTTTTTACAATAATCTGGTGTAGTTAAATTACCTACATTTATCAACTCCACACACTGGCCAAGGCTGAAAGAGTGTTGACCACATCCACAGAAGTCAATTAGTTGTGCCAATTTGCTCCAGCTCAGAATCGATTCTCGGTTGTCTTTATACTTCCTATAGAATATTCTGTAGGAAGCATTGCTTTAAAGAAGCTTGGTCAGCATGTATGGGAAATGTCAATGTGAAATTCCTTCTCACCATCTTTTATACTTCTTAAAATAAACAGTTTAAAAAAATCCAAACCACCACCTAGAAAACCATAGGTTTTCATTAAAATGGTAGGCAAATTGAAAATAACATTAAAGGAAGGGGCTTCAACATCAAAGATTTAGTAAAACTATTCCCCTTCTTTTCTTTTGGCAGGTTTTCCTAAATTTGCAATTAAATCATTAAAAACACTCACCCAGATGCTGTCGATGAGAAATAATCACAAGAAACACAGCAAACAAAAGAAAGATCACAAAATACATTAACTTTTACTAGCCGTGCTGCCGTGCATTAGCATTTTTAATAATGACCTCATTACCATTTAGTTCAACAAGCAAACAAACCCTGTTTATTTGATAATTTATTTATTCTAAAATAATGCAACCTTTTTTATGCTCCCTTGTTATGAGCTCACTAACGTTAAAGGCACCGCTACAATCAGTTAAGTAATTATCATAGGATAAAAGCTTTTACCATGAAAAAGTTTTGTTGGAAAAAGCATGAACTGCGATTCTCCTTGATAGCTTTCACCAAGTGCAGGATTCAGTACATTGTAGCACAAAGGCCTAGATTATCTCCCTCTGTTAAAGGCTTAAAATTCTACAACCAGACCATGCCAGTTACCAGTATCAGATTATGATAACAAGATCATGTTCAGTTATAAAAACAAGTGTCTAAACTTTTCTCATGTCACTTTCTATCTAAGTCCCATTGCCAGTTGTGAAAGGACCCATCTGAATGTGTGTAGAAGCTCATTTTAAAGCTAGCTCTTTGAACTGGATTCATGGGGTATTTGCATAAGAAGATTTGGGTAAAAAGAATGGGTTGGTGCTGCATCTGCCCATTAATATGCCTGCTAATTCAGCACATTGTAAGCCTATTGATGTATCACAAAAGGCTCAAATTCAAGGACAGTTATCCTATTGCCATTGTTAGGGTTTGAATTCAAGTAATATGTTCACTATAGGAATACAGTTGTTACAATTAGATATTTTTCTATAACGGTATAAAGAACCGACGACAATCAGAATTACAATAACGCTGATAAAACTTTAGAATTCATGAATTCTATTATTTTAAAAGATGCAGGTGCTGATTAATTTTGCTTTGCATAATACTTGGATCTTGAGTGCTGGAATACCTAAAGAGCAGCAGCAAATTGTAGCAATATCACCTATCAAAGCCGGCAGTCTCCCTTTAGAGCCGATGCATGTTTATCTTGCTTACAAGAGTTTTAATAAAAAATTAAAATACTAAACCGAGTTTCAACAGAATGGAGGAAACCTCCATCGTGAGCGCAAGCAGCGGGTATTTTAATCCTGCTTATGAAAAATGCAAAAGCGTTGCTTGTGCTATCAGGGGATATCCTACATGGAACATTTTTATGGTGAATATGAATTGTTTGAAAACAGTGTATACTCACAAACGGAAAAAAGAGCAGAATCGGTGATTCACGCGAGAAATGCAGAGCAGCCGCTGCCCCAGCTCCACAGCGGATTCAAAGCAGACACTGAGGCAAGCAGTGAAATAAAAAGCTGTTAGCTGAAGTGCTGTAAAGAGTTTTTAAAGCACAGGACGCAAATGGAATGCTACAGGACAGACTAAAAGGAAACACAAGCAGAAAACAGCAAATTAAGCCCAGTTAAATTTAGTACTTCAAGGGTGCCGAGTTTGTTTGTGTTTCAGACCACAGCGCGCGTCTTGTGGGGGGGGGTGGGGAAACCGGGAGAAAACACGCGTGCGGTGACAAGGATTTCCCGAGACGGGCCGTGACGGTCTCCCACGGCTTTCCTCTCGGAAGGAACCCCCCACCTCTGCGGTGGAGGGTGCGGGAGCCCCTGCTACCCCATGGTGCTGGGGCTCCCACCCTGGCGCATTGTCCAGGGCCGGCCGGGCGCTGGGCGCGGGGGCTCGGCTGCATTTTTCTCACTCTGCATCCCTCAGAGAAGACATCAAAGACCAGAGAGATGTGCTCTTTGTTTTGTTTGGTCTCTGACTCTCAACATGTGGTTTCGCAGGCCCAAACATCGGCACCTTTTAACCTATTCTGTTCAGCTTAGGCCTTAGCTCCATTTGAGCATTAGGGAAACTATAGTAACCGATAATCTGCCTGTTCCTGAATAGAAACTATGTACCTTGTCACACAAGAGCCCTGAGGATCACCATTCGGGACAAGTTCCTTTACAGGCCCTTGGCTTTCTTTGCTGGGGCCCGGCCTGTCCTGCTGAAAAGGTGTCAAAACCCTTTGCCTTTTTGCGACGGGGGATCTGTGTTAATGTTAATTTATATTTAACAAATGGGATATTGTCCCTCAGAATGTATCAGTATTTGATGATCTATTACAAATGTTTTCATCAAGTCATAAACGAGGGCCCTTGACAAAAGACGAGAGGTCTTTTAAGAGAGCAGGATGGCGACCGGGAAGGCAGAAACCTGTCGTGCGGGTCTGTAGGTTTGTTTTTCCGTGCGGGTCTGCCCCAGCGCAGGTGGTGACGAGAACTCACCACCTCGCCCCACAGCAACAGACGGTCGGTCACGAAGCCCAAGGAACACCCTGAAACTTGGCCGCTAGGCCAGCAAGCGAAGCCTCTTTCCAGGCCCACGTTCGCCGAACCAAAAGCTTTCTCCATCAGTGAGTCGCAAGAGAGAACTTTGTTAGTTGTTGGGTTTATTTATGTATGTGTTTTGGTAGCGATCTGATCTCCTGCTTAATGAGCCTCCCCCCAGGCACGGGGAAAATGCTATCACCAGTCCCATTTTTCACTCACTCAATCTCTAATCTGGCACTGCACTGTCTTGTTATTAGCAGGAAAAACAACAACAACAACTACTACGTGTATCGTGTAGATCAGAGTCAGAAAAGAAAGGAACAAATGTCAAGGGTTTGAAGAAGCAATTCAAACCCAGCTTCATTTCATCTCTGTCACTCTCTCCTGACTCTGTCACGCAACAGCCGCCTGCTAACATATTTCCCTCCAGTAAAAATGACATTTTTGCTTTCTTTATAATAGTTTAATATTAATAGGGAGGGGAGCTAAATTGTTGACGATGCAACCAAAATGCCGTACTGCAAATTGAGGTATTTGGTACGAAACTCAAGACCTTCTGCATTAAGCTCTCTCACAGTGACCTGACATAAACCGGCAACTGGCAGCCGTCTGCTTTTGGCAGCTTGGCATATTTGGTCATTTATTGGGTGCATGTGAAGATCAAATGGGTTAAGATTCTTCTCCTTAAACAGCAGGGAAAAGAACATCAAAAAGGTGTAAATTTCATTTCCCCAGTTTTGATTAAGTCAAGCATGAAATGAAATGTAATACTCTCAAGTGGCAAGGGTTTATACTATTGATGTTGTTACTTCTGCTTCACAAAGCCCAATCAGCCGACAGCGAGTTGAACAAGCTAACAGAGTTTTAGGGTGGCCAGATGGAGGGTTTTTACTATGGTTGAAAAGACAGCTTAGTGCTTGCCTCTTCAAGCCAAGTCAATGCCAACTGTGTGAAATCCTGGCCATTCTACCCCTTCTTCTTTTTTTTTTTTTCTTCCCTCTTCTCAATGCTGGTGGCTAGCACCATACAGGCCTGATTAAAAAACAAAAAAAAACAAAAAAAAACAAAAAAAAAATTCCCTTCAGCAAAACAATGTGTTGAATGAATATTTTTTTGTCAGAAGTGTTGTTTATCTTTCCCTAAAGTGCAGAGATTTCTGAATTCAGGATGCAGACCAATCTCATTACAGTCTTTAAGCTAATGGGAAAATACATTGCCTTTAAATGTTATCTGAAAGGATGCTTTTGCAAGAATTTGGTAGCTTCTCTGAGACTAAAATGATAACATTATTTGTTTTCAATAGTGTGGCAAAGCAAAAATCTGCTCACGTGCTTTGGAAATAAATGAAGATTTAAAACTGTACCTCGTTCATCCGTTACAGGAAGCTAGAGTTAATTCAGAACACTGTGAGATGCACGTTGAGAAACTCTTTAGATCTAGATACAAAAGTAACAGGTCTTAAATTGAGTGTGGTCTTACTTCGTTAGGAAATTTGTCCTTTTTTTATAGGTGCTTTTTCAGGCCCCTTGTTCCCACTACATTCTCAAATTTAATGCTCTTGCCACTATACAGCTGGACTAGAATAGAGTGGCTTTAGTAAAGACTTAATAGAATCTTTAATGCTTCTAACAATCCACTCCCATTGAACTGCATTAAGTAGATATTATGGAAGGACAAAGAGCTAAATAGCTCAACATCAACCTCATTAGGCATGCAGGCAGGCCTTGAACCATTTTATGGGCAAGCCTATTGTGAGTACACTCACCAGGTTAGCTTTAAATTGCAAATGATACCCTGAAAAGGGAAGAGAAGTTTTGGAGAATGGCCTCACAGAAAGAAAATCATTTTAGGCTATAAGAAAATGAAAGGCATTGTTAAAATTGCTCTGACCGTAGCAAATGAAATACATCATGGACTTGAGAGGCTGAATGCTACACTTGAGGGTTTTTTGTTGGCTTTTTTTTTTTTTTGTCCATTTAGGAATGCGGTGTACAGCAGAATATAAACAATATACAATCTGTAAGACTTAATAAGGGTGTCTCAACATACTATCCTTTGTCTGAAGTTAAACAAATGATAAGAGCACAATCATTAAGTGGAGAGGGAAAGACAAAAAACATTCCATTTGAATAAAAAGCAAAGTCTGGGGAACGTTATGTATAAAAACTTTCCAGCGTTGCACTTCTTAATCAATAAGGATTCATTCAGTCTTAGCACTTCTGTGTTCAAAAATATTTATATTAAAAAAAAAAAAAAAAGTCTCTCAAGAATTGTTTGCAACTGCAAAGTGCTTTAACAACTGACATTATGATGCTGCAAGTCTGGGAACATATTCCCAAGCAGAGCCCTTCTCTGTCACCTTAGTGGATGAATAATTGTGCCTTTGCATATTCCTTGTCATAAATGGCAGGAATGAAGGGACCCTAAGGACCGCACTGGCAGGATTGGTGCTGTACAAGCAGAGTAAATTAAAACAAGGATTAGAGCAAGTATGATTGGGGATGACAAGCAGGGCAGTTGTCGCCACACAATGTGCCTTTTTGCCCATATGGTCTGTACCAAGCTTACACAGCACAAACCCTCTAACATGGATGCTTATTAAAGCATTCCTTCTTGATCAGGACATAAAGTCCTTAAAGCTTCATGTCATAGGAGAAAAGCAGCGTTTCTTTCACAACTCAGGCAGCAGCCTCAAACACTATTATTTAGGAAATTTTACATGCAACTGCCCAATCTTTACTTTTCTTTAGATTAATATACAAGAAAGCCCATAAAGGTGAAAAATTGAGGTTACAGTCTGCAATCATAGTTATGCATTGTATAGGTTATTAAATGTGAAAGTGAATTAACTGGCAACTCTATTTTAAATAAAAATCAGACATATGGTATATTTCAAAACTTCCTCCCGAAGTATGGATTTGCAGTATCCACAGAATTCGAGTGATTTTTAACTACTTTTAGGTAGATAATGGAGGTATAAAAGAAGCTCAAACCATGAGATACATGCTACGGAAATATTTGAGTGATCATATGTGCATTATTACGAACAAAACAGAAGAGTAGGGCAGCTTTCTTCTAACTTACAGGAGCAGAAGAGAGCAATTTTCTCACTAAACCCTTGCGTTATCTCACATGACACGCATCATTTTCTGTGCCTCAGTTCTCCCATCTGTAAAACTTTATACACAGTATATTACATGTTACAATTATACCAAAAGCATATACATATTAGTCTTTTTTTACTGTTTATTTGCTTTTTACTCAAAGATCACACCACTGGTCCTGATTTACAGAAAGATATCTAGATTCCACAAATGCCCAGGTACAATTTAAAGTCTTAAGAAAAGAGTTTTGCCTATAGCTAGATATTATTTCAGTGACGCTTTCTCAGCCCTGCAATAAGCTACTCAGATAGTGGTGAGAAAACAGAAGCGAAAGAACTTTAATTTACATTTTGTTCCTCTGTGGTCCGTAATACAGCTCTATCTGACCACAAAGTAACATCAGATTTAGCTTATTCCCTCCAGCTTGATCTTCTTCTCAGCCAGAACAGCCAGTTCTGTAGTAGTAATGAACTTAGGAAAGCTCCCATGTGGAGTAGCATGCAAAACACAGCATTAAATGGTAACCAGCAAAAGCATTGGCAGTTAGAACATTAAAGGCGCCTTCGGGAATCATCCCAGAGTTCCTGCTAAACTAGACAGAAGTTTCTTATAGAAAGCCTGAGGCCTTTTGGTAAGTGTCTCACAGTTTGAAGCAGAACCTACTAAGTTGTCCGTGATGATCATAGCTCCTCCCAAGCTCAAGCCACTAGCACGGAAAACATTTATATAGGTTAGATTACTACTTGCTATCACTCCTACTTTTGGATGCTGTGGTCTACCTCTGGAATACTGGGATCATTCCTCAAAGCCAAGCCCTCCTTGTGCTTTGTAGGTTGTAGGTTCAATAAAACGAGTATGAAAACATTCACTGTATCATAATAGCCAACATTACCCACTTATCAGTAAACCTTGGCTGCTGCAGAACAGCCCAAGCTCCATGGATGTACTACGGCTCTCACCTTTAGCAGGTAGGCAACTCTGAACCTTCATCAACAAATACAGTCCCGAATAAGCCTATTTACAAGAAGTTCTTTGGTCAACTTCGATAAGTCTTGTTGTCTAGTTAAGGTGACATAAAATACATCCAATTCTGACAGTGTAAGATGAGACTATTTAGCAATAACACGTCAAAGATCAGAAAAGAAATGATTTAGAAAAAAGTCCAAGATGCCTGCTTTCCCATGGAAACAGCTATCTGAATTTCAGCTGAGATTTGGCCATTATGCTCCACATAACACGCCAAGGCATCCAAGAACTGCAAGCATTTGAACTCTTTCAGAATTGATTTGTCAACCTCTTTTTGGCTTGGGTTATTTGCAGACAGTAACCCAAGCATATGTGACAACAGTCAAGCCTAGAAAGTAGAGTTCAACAACAGTTGCTTCATGTGGGTATCTAAGACTCCACTATATGCATTTGCTTTTAGTAATTTAGCATTTGAAATCAGCAATTTTTACTTTCTTAATTACATCCTCTGTAAAAATATAGCTTCTGAGAGCCAGCTAAAATCTCTGAGTCTTTCATGAGAGCAGGCAGGTAAGAACTACAATTATGATTCCCATCTCTCTGGCCAACAGAAATTAGAAGGGGGCTGAATAAGGATGTTTAGTTACTGGCATAAAAGCTGAGTAAACAGTAAGCAGAAATAAGTCACACCAATAAGCCTACTTGAGTCCAAAACTCGTCTGAAAGCCAAAAAGGGTTATGCATTGAGGTAAGTATCCTCTGAAGAGTGAAGCTGAAGATCAGAATGGATAGTACATAGAGAAAAGGTATACATATAAGGTTTTTAGTGTACTAATAATGATGTTTTATTACAACACTTCCTCCATCCTATATATATACGTATTTTTTAATGCAGAACTTTAAGCTGGAAAAGAACAAGCTGAAAGCTTGAAGCTAGCAGCACTTAAGTGATGTGGGCTGCTCACCTGCTCAATCACTTGTAGTCTCTTCCCTAAAGAATCCCCAGATTTTTGTTTTTCGGCGCACAGTTTCTCTCAGGATGTGACTACTGGCCCAAGTGCTGAAGAGGATCACAATAACCTACATGTTAGCTTTACTCTTTACTAAAAATCAGAGGCAGATGTGCTAGAAAACTTGTAAGATTAACAGATGCTACTGTATTTCCCTCATCACCTGAGTACAAAAATCTTTGAGCTATTAGCTTTCTTATTTTAAGAGCCATTTGACTTAGACTGCACTACATTGTATTCAAAATTATTAGGGCTTCAAGAGGAAGCAGACTTGGCTAGCCATTATTTGGATGGACATACTCATATTTAGTAGGATGGCCAGAGGCCTCTTGGGTCATGTCTAAGTTTTGCTAGACACTGAAACAAATTAGAGAATACAAGGTATGACAGGTTTTGGGTATAAGGGACACTTGCATCACTAGCCATGAACATATTTCATGTCTCCGTTTCATCTACTCCACAGTAAGATTTGGGCATTAATCTGCAGGAGCATCATTACAGAAGAGGGTGGCCCAGTAGTTAAAGCATCAAGCCTAAGATTTGGGAAACCCAACTCAAATCCCTGTTCTATGGGAATCTCTTGATCATCTAGGTCAAGATACTCAAATGTATTTAGAAACAATACTCCTGTTATGCTCCTAACTCTCAACGAAAATAATAAGGCTTCTAATTTTTTGTAAGAAATGTCTTAAGCATCTAAATATTTTTGAGGATCAGGACTTTAGACTCTACGCCCCAGTTCCAGGACTGTCAAACAAGGACTACTGCATTGTCCCACTGGGCAGGGATATTCTGAGAGTAAATGCCTTACAGACTTGGAAGCACTCAAGGTTATAGATATGGGGAGCAGATAAGGACAGTGAATATGCTAGTTTAAAGAAATATGGTTTAGTATAATTCTGTTTCTATATTAATATGGTTGAAAGGGAAACAGTTTCTTAAAAATGCTATGTTGAAGGCATATTTTTTCTTACTTAAGAGATCTGAAGGCAAATCTTGTGCAAGTCTGGGCTCGAAAACTCTGCAAACACTGATATGATCATTATTTTAAGCATGATTTTAAGAATTCCTTCTAATATTCTTGGATGATCTTTTAGAAAGAACAGGAACAAACAGATTTTAACTGGAATATTTTAGGCTGCTACTCAAGCTTTCAAAATTTGTACAATTTCCTGTCTGTTTATATAGGGAATTATTGACAAGCCACAAAGAGAGATTCAATGAAGTAAATGTGAAGGACTTCTTATTTCAGTCTTCTCACTTAAATTCTAGATTGAGGCTACAAAATTAAATCAAGAGATTACACACTCGAGGATATTTCATATGAAATGACTTCTGCTCAGTCTGATCTAATCTACACTGAAATGTAAAACAATCAGTCTCTACGAACATTAAAGTATCACCAGCTTCATTCACTTCATATTACTTAACACTTTAAATGTATTTGAGAATAAGCCAGGAGAAATTCTGTGAAAGGAGGACATCAGGCTTAATGGCAAGGTGATGGCACAGTACAAAGCTTTAAAGTAATTATTACTGCTCTGATTTTAAAGGCAATTTTCCCCAGCACCCTTCCCCCTCTCATCCCTCAAGATTAAATACTATTTTTCAGCAGGCTTCATACCATGTGTAGTACATTTCAGACCTGTCCACTTCTTGTCCTGAAATTCTTATGCCTCCTGATGGCACCATTCCTCAGAAAACAGGTGAGCTATGCATGACTAGAAAAAGCAATGCCCCAATCCTGCAAAGGCATGCCCAGATATGTGGTTAACTTGACGCACTGCAAAGTCCCATAAATCTGAGTATGCCTGTAAGTGTTTGTGGGCTTGGAGCATAAACGAACATCCACCTACAGCTCCCACCGCATTAGGATTGAGTTTTGGGTGGGTGAAGACTGCCGACTGGCTTCCCTCTGGGTCTACCTAGAGACAGAGCCCAGATCCCCAAATACCACTTTTTCATTTAATTACTAAAGCTTTCATGTGATATTTTGACAGAGGATTGTTCCACCTGCCCTAGCAGAGTTACAAAACATGTACTTCCATCACTTTGCTTTTCCGCCCTTTCACTGACTTAAAACAAACCTTGAGCAATGATGAGCCTTAAGAGAAGGGCAAAAACCAGAAGACAACTTGAACACTTTTTTTATTTGTGGAGGAAGAGAGAGGAAGGGAGAATTAACTCCAGTGTTCAACCATCTTTTGCCACATTAAACAGAGATAGGATAATTAAAAACTTTTACTGAAATAGCTATTAGTAAAAGTATATATGACATAATAATAGCTTATTTTTTTCAACGAGGACTGACTGAAAGGGAAGTTACAGAAGTTAGTTTAGCTGCTTAGTGGAAGTGAAGGCAGCTCCTCCTATCATTATTAAAAGATAAACATGTAGGTACTGAGAAAACTAATTAAATTTTGTTGAGTTATCAGGAAGTCCCTTATGAATATCCTCTGGGGTAGGCTCTAATGTGAGGAGATCTCAATTTTGTAGTTAAATAATTTGAAGAGATTAATTAGTAAAGAATAAGCATTAAAGACAATCATGAGAAGATAAAGGTAACAATTTTTTTTTTACCAGTTTTATAGCTCTACCTGATGAAAAAGCTTTCATTGCATAAAACAACTATTAACGAGACAGTTGTCTGAATTATTTTTCAGTATTTATTAGCTGTACAGTAGAAAGAAAAAAAACATTGTGAGATGAAAACTTAACTTTAACCAGATTTGCATAAAGGATTAAACTCCTTCCAGTTCAGAACTACTTTTCAATCTCAAATTGGGAGAACTGATCTTTATCCTCAATTTCTTTTTGTTCCTCTGGAAGTTCAGTTTAATCCAGCTTTCTTAATTTTCACCTTCTCCCTAAACCTTCCAGGCTTGTTACATGATAGCTAAGGATCATTATCCACCCAAGCTAAGGGGGTTTTCCCTTCATTAATTTCTGTAAGAAGATTACCAGTGCTTGTTTGTTGTTGTTTAAGCAAATGATTTCCCTAAGCTCTTTGTTTTTCCAACTGGTTTACACTTTAATGCCCTTGATTGAATTTCAAACAAGAGATCAACTTGACCAACCAACTCTGTTTGGGGGGAGTAAAAAAAAAAAAAAAGTAAGGAAGAAAGAATTTCATGTGAACTATTTCAGCAAGAAGAGTGCTTAAAAACTTATTCAACCATTTAGTTGAAGAGATGCATCATAATTAGCATATAATTCAGGACCTTTTTAGTTTTTAAAGTCAAGGTGACTTTCTGTGAAGACAAAATTCTGTAATCACAACTGAAATCTGTGTGTCACACCTAATAGGTTTCTTTTACTGGTTCAGTTCTACGTTTCCCTTCCCCTCTAAACATGTCTTCATTGCAAAGGTGTCAGAAGCTTTTGTTCATTTGAGACAGGACGGGTGGAACAAACAACATGAAGACTGGGTATTTACTGTTTGCAGTTTGAATAAGATTCCAACTCAAACAGTCATTTTTAAAGGAATGTATTCAAGAGAATTGACTGTGATTTAGTCTCACCTAAGCTTGTACGCAACAAATGCAGCATTTAAGCACTCTGGCCCTCTCAATGAATTGTGTATATATAAATTTGTACACACATACAAGCTAAGTCGGTAAGATACAACATCCCTAGGTAACATATTCCTGAGTAATTATCTCGATTTAGATTATCATTTTTACATGGGCTAAGTAGCTACCTCAATGAAAAGAGACCATTAGTTTAATTTAATTCCATCAAACCCCACTAAACTGTTTGATGATGTTTGTCTACTAGCTCCAGTTGCGCAATCCATATTCATGCACTGAAGCTGGTTGGTTTTTTGGGTTTTTTTTTTTTGAGATTGCATGCAAGCTACTCCCAAGCAAAGCTGGCAGAACGCGACTGTTTCTACAGGGGTACTATAGCTCTGCTTTGCATTTTCTTTGCACAATGTAAATTGCATGCTATGAGAAAGTGCAGGTTCGCAGATCACAGACATGAACAGATACATAAAGGTTGCCCAGAGTTACATACATGTTCTTCACAAGTTAGCTATAAGTAATATAACTTAATTCACAAGACTGACATTACAATTGTGATGCTTAGAAGCTCGCAGACCCCTCAACAGCAGAGCAGTCAGACCGCACCACACTTAAGGAACTACCAAGGAAGAAGCACTGTACACAGAGGCAACTTCTGTTGCTGCCTGCCACTGCGAAGGGATCAGGACCCACACACAGTTAGGGAAGAAATGGACAACTCTATACATCCTGGGTCTTAGTGGAATGGGAATTTGGAACCAGCTAATATGGTGAGATAAAAGAAAAAATAATAAATAAATGTGTGTGCTAGTCACTGTAAAATCATAAAAACAAGCAAACATAAGGAATGAAATGATTATTAATAATAGTGTTCTAAATCAACAAGTGAAGCCTGGTGTTACAGTACAGGAGGGAGTCCAAGGGCTGATGAGGTGCGCACCTCATGCAAGGCTCCCAGTCGCGATTCTCCTCTGTGAGCGACCTTACACACTGGCTACTTTGCATTCTCACTGTGGTCTGCGCCAGCTAAGTGCCTTGGAAACTTTGAGAATATGATTTTACATAAAGGTTGTATTGTTATTGTTATCAGGATGTATTAAAATGGGAAGCCCATCTATTTTAACTTTACTAGCAGCAACAACAACACGGATTTAACTATGTCACGCTATCAGCATGCTATGAAAACTATCACCGATGCAGATGTTATGCTGCATAAGACTCCCTTTTCTTTTTTAAAAATAAAGAATATCACAATAATTCTCTACTTTGGTGTCACGAGGTAGATCAATAAACAGGTAATCGTAAGTTAAAACCCAGGATACTCAATTGTGAGCATTAAGTTATTGATTTGACATTTATCCTGCCATAAGTGTCATCTTGTTAAGTGTTTCAATAATCTAATTTAAATTTTTTTTATTTTCCAAGATCCCGGGATTCTGATAGACCCTTACGTATATCCAGCAACTTCTAACAATGCCACGCTAACACAACCAGGAGATGAGTGATAGCAGGTCTGATTTTGAGAGTTGGAGATAAAATTATATTAGCCTATTTCTAAAGCAAGTAGACTTTAAAAACAATTAATTTCTGCGTATCAAAATTCAGTATTAAAATGAATAATTAAATGAAACATGGTGTGATCCATTCTAATCAGCGTATTCTAATTAATCCACTTTAAGTTGCGTTCAAACCATACATATGTATATACTTGCAACTGGTATAAACAGTGCCTATACTGTATAAAAAAATTCTTAATTTAGGAAGAGGATACACCAGTAAAATTAATTTCATGATGATGTATAGCACTTTAACAAAGGAATGTTGTCACTTAAAGTAATATCCACATTTTAATATCTCTTTTCCCAATCTCACCTCCTATTGTCAACACCATCAATTTCAGCAGTGCTCCTTCCCCTATCTCTTTCAACATCAAAATGCGGTCCTTCCAGTATCATTATTATCAACCTGAGCAAACTAAATGTGAAAAGGTGCCACTAATAGGACAGCTTTTGACATCACATCTTGAACCAGAATAAGCAAACAGGCAAGTCAAATCTTCAGGGTCAAGCTTTGAAGTCAATTTTCTGACCCGGGAAATCATGTTCTGTGACAGTGATGACAAACGGTGAACACATGCCTTGTATAAATATGTCTATGAATGTTCCTTTACAAACATTCACAGTCACCATCTCGCTGTAGCCAACTATGAACAGAAAAATGGGAAGCTTACACTTTAAACATCCACTGTTTGACACACTGCTTTAACAAAAAAACCCAAGTTTAAAATTGGCTGCTTTTCTTTAGTAGAGTTAAAAAAAAAAAAAGAGGTAATAAAAAAAAGCACACGTACACCTAATTTTCAATTAACCTTCGACATCTAAACAGATCCAGAGAACAACTTAATGTATACAGTGCAAACATCTTGCTATTTGGACTTCTATGCCTAAAGCACTCTCTAGCAAAGCTTTCTAGGCACAGGACTGAAAAGTCATTGTTTATTGATTTCAAAATCTAACAGACTAATTATATATTTGTAGATGACTTGACAGATTTACAAAACTGCTATATGATTTTATAATGGAACATGCTTGTGTTAATCTCCATCTATGGAGATAGCTAGAGGGGGCTGACCTTTATCTCATATTTAAAACACAAGCAATAACTGAAATTCATTTTCAATTTATTTTCCAATCATATAAAAGGAGGGGGAAAAGATTACTTTATTGAATCTTTTTAGCTGGTAAAAGGTTGGAGACACACAGTCTTGATGCCTTCCAAGGAGCTACAGGGATGGTCTATAGGGAACAGACTTAATCGAATAAACTAATCTTTGCTGTGGAGATTAAGTAGATGGCTACAGCAGCAGAGTAACAGCAGAATGCAAAGTATCAGCGGCACCATCAGCTGCTTTAAAGGTGCTGTAGGCAGTAGGAGAGCTCCCCTGTTGGGTCCACCCTACTGATCCTGCAAATTTGGTAAACTTCATGGAAATTTAATAATGCTGCTGCATTGTGTTTGCCTGCTGAGCAAACAGCCCGGTGCTGCAAGGCACGTATGTGATAATTTACAAGGGAGTTTGGGAAGATACGGTAACTGCTGCTACTCAAGCCTGGGGCCTCTAAGCTGAAGAGAGCATATACAGTGTACATCCTCAAGGTAAATAGTATCTAGAGGTAAGAATGTGTTTCAAAGCAGTTCCTGACAGTTGGTAAAGTGCCTTGCTTTGTAAGCACATCTTTTCAAACAGTTTTTTGATGCCCTATGCCAATACGCACATGAAGAACTGAATTAGGCTGGGCTAGAATCTGTCATGATATACGAGTAACATATTTCTGCACTTTTATGTTAGCTTAAATAAGATCTAGTTATTTTGTTGGGTTTCTTGTTCATCCTGTCTCTTCCATTTAGCACTCCGAATTGGAAATCCTGACTAATTACGGACTACACAGTTCTGAGGAAACAGCAGAGATGGCACCCTCTCCCTGCAGAAAGGATATTTTTATTATGGCTTAGAAGCAATCCAAAACACACACACTGTTCCTGCACTTTAGGCCTGGCAATGAAAAGGGAAGCAAATCAGAGCAGGAGCGATCCAGGTTTCAATGTATACAATGAACTTATTTAATAATAATAAAAAGAAACATTTCAAAAACAATTACTGCTGCCTTTGGATCCTGCAACTTGAAAGAAAACCGCAGCCGCTCTGCTCATTCCAGCAGCTTACAGTTCACAGGGTAAGCAGCGCTCGTCAATATGAATCAGCTGTGAAATGCAGGGCTATGCTAGGACTTCAGTTTAAATTGGCCAGCTCTGCAATATTGTTATTACAGTTAATAAAAACTGTTGCCTAACGCTTTGACCACAGACCAGCGGAGCCGGGGTGGAGTGGGGCTGGGGAAAGGGGACGTGCCAGGGGGCAACGCTTCATGTAAAAACTATTCGAAGGAAGCTGGTACTGTGGGTTACTTCTGGAGGTGATGGTCTTGCTCAAATATTGATTCCCTGTGTCACAGAGAATGTGAAAGAGATTGTAAATTAATTTCCCGGGTGCTTCAATAGCAGCTTAGCAATAATAAGCAACTAGAGAGGGTAGAAACTCTCTTTTTCTTTGTCAACAAGACAGGAGGCTATCAAGGGCAAATAATAAACCAGAAAGGCAGATTTTTTTTTTTCTTTCCCCTTTTTAATTCAGGCCAGAAACCAGAATTGTCCCACGGCTCCCGTGCCTCCAGTGTCACACACGAACTCCTCTCACTAGATGCCATCTGTGTTTACCTCTGTCTTACTTAACTCTCTCCCATCCTAACTCTCTTTTATAACAATCAGATTATTTTGAACTACATATAGAGGATAACTATAAAGATTATTATAATCACATGCTACAGTCATGGCACACACCAGTGTGCAGGAAGGCTGGAGTACCTGTAGGGCAAGGATCACAGTAGAGCCTTTAATACAAAAGCCCAAAACGCTCCAGCATCTCTCTCGCTCTTGTCTCCCAGGCTCCCTGGGCAATCTGAAGTGGGGCCACAGAGAGCACAGAGTCAAACGCTACCACCAGCTTCCCCTCTCGGTACGTACGGCGTGCAGCCACCTGGGCACAAACCGATCACAGAGCAGGCTGTCGGAATACACACGGAGTTTGTCCTGAGCAACATCCCGCTGTAGAGAAAAATACCGACTTCCCAAAGACTGAGCAAATCCAACAGCCTTCTGAAAACAAAGAATGGCTGCTGGAAGACAATCTCCTACCAAATTAAAACATCCAAAACAGCCTGAACCGCTTACAAGCTCTGTTTGTGACTGAAAGCTTTTGGTGTGTCAAGACACAGCCCATTCTGAATGGAAGTTTTGCTATCAAGCCAGTCGGAGGTATAACAAGCAAAAGAAATAATGTTAGTAATAGATTACAAAGGGCTGGCAGGTGTACTTCTGGTGGGAACGGAGTAAAAATTGTCTTCCAACAAACTCGAGCCATGTTGATTGGTTGGTGTTCATTCAATAGGTTCTTTTGACCAACTTTTGTTACCTCATCTGTATTTTTCTTTATTAGAAAAATTAGGCTGGTTAAAACGTTATTGGTAGGATTAGCTATAACCTAGTCAGATAATAGTTTTCTATGCTGATGACAATGTGATCACTGTGTGAGTTAAATGACCTCTGCCCCTTGCCCCCACGAGTTGTGTAATGAAAGAACACATTTAAGAGACAATTATTAGGTTAATTTCCTTACTTCAATGCAGAACATTGATGCTGTGCTCCTGTTATTAGACCTACCTCCAGGTAATAACAATACAAGCGAAATAAGAAAGAAGCTAGCTGGCAGACATTGCGCTGGAAAACTTGAAGTGCCTCTTATTAAAAGGGGAAAGCCTGGTTATAACTTAAAAAATAATTATTAAACAACATAAAGCTATAAAAGAAAAATCTATGGAAGTAGATTTCAAAAATAAGAAAACAGGAATGTAAAAATAGCAGTCGCGTGTGGTGAGAAAACACTACTTCTGGAGAACGTTGAGATTCAGTAGCTAATTGTCACTTGTACAGGAGCAGCCCCCAGGAGTTTACTGTCCTGGAAAGTACACAGCCAGTGAAAAGTCTGTGAGCCTTTACACAGTGTGCAATCGAAGGAGGCAAAGAGCAAAACTTCACTCGTTCCAACTCCCAGAAGTACCCACGTCATAGCAAGAACCACACACCAAAAACCTGAGTCCCAGTCATAAACACATGGCTACTCTCACTAGAAGAAGCTATTCCACGTGAGACCAGACTTTAAACCAAGCAAAGCGATGCACAAAAGAAGTGGAGAAAGTACAATGTTTAGCATGGTGTGGAGCTGCCAGTTTCTGATTTAGAAGGCAGAAATAGCGACATGTCATCTGAAAGCCTAAGAAAAGTCACGAGGTGTGGAAAGGCTCCATTCCAAGCCCAGAGGTGTCCACGCTCCCAGCCGTGCCCACACACCACGCTGCTGGCTAAAGCGGGGGCAGCCGGGCTGGTGGAGGCACTGGCTGCCTCTCGTGGCCCACAGCCACCACTGGAGTCGGACAGAGGCTTCCCCCCTTCCGCTGGTGCTCCGCACCATCTGACAGCAGAGGTCCCCAGTGCTTGTACCTCTTCACTGCCCGCTGCCTGAGCACGTAAGCACACGAGATTCCCCTGAGCCATCAGAGCCATGCCGCGTTATGTGCGTCTACCCAAGCCAACGCTTCCGTCAAAGCACAAGAACCAGTGGATGTCCCCAGTTTACTGCTGGGGGGAGATACTAATGGCATAACAGCATAGCATAAGCCAAGTACAGAAGCAGCAGACCAAAATTTTCCTGCTAGAACCACCTCTTCGTGCACCTATACATTTCTGTAGGCCCTCCTTCCCACACACAGTCCCTCCATCACTTGCACGTACAAGTAATTTTCTATTTAGGAACAGAAAGAAAAATGTGACTGACTAAAACACCATACCCACATACCCTCCCGGATCTCTACAGCACTGTGACAAGGTTTCTAGCTGCTGTCACTATCTGTTTATTGTCAGGGAAAGAGCAACGGATTGCTCTTGCTTTCTGCTGATGGCCTTCCATCCCCCAGGGGACAAAGCATAGACTAATCTGGAAGATTAGCAGGCTACGGACCAGGCAATCACAAGCTCCCACCCTGCCTGTAGCACGCTTGGACCAACGGCTTGCCTGGCAGGGAATTCTGATCCCACACATCTTCTGATAGGCCCTGAAACGTCAAATCCCAGAGAGGCACTTTTGTCATGGTGACAAGCAGCACACATCTCATCCTGAGCAATCCCACACTGCCGGCTAGGGTGAAACAAACAGATGCAATTTTTCTCGAAGAGCCCAAAAAAAAAAACCCTCTAAGTCCATTTACTTTTATTCAATGCAAAAGTCACACGTGGTTCTGCAGAGCAGGGCACATCCTCCCCACAGCACACTTCCACCTTGCCCCAAGTGCACAAGCAGTACGGTGCTACGCTCAACCCCGCTGACGCTGCTCTCGAATCCGGCAGCAACGGTCAAGGCTCGCTCTCCTCACCAGAACGGGGCTGCTGCTCTCAGAACCTTCAGCGGCAAAGACAACGGGGGACCCTCCTGGTAACGGAAAGCTCTAACTGTGAACCACCGGGACATTCTGATTAGGATAACTATTCCGTATAATGGGAAACCAAAGTTGCTTTATGAAGCAAGAATGCACTTCACTGGTGCAACAGGTGGCCAGTGCATTGCTCTGCGCTGAGAACGTGGAAATCAAATATTCCCATTTCCACTCTGCCAGGCTGATGCTCTGTGCTCTCGAACAGATCTCCTCACCCCTTACCTGCCTTCAACGTAAAGATGTTGGGGGCACAAACCATCTCTTTACATCTTGCAGACAGAAAAATGAAATCCCAAACTCAGAAATAATATGTTGATAGTTGCCTTAGAAGGTTTTTTGTGTTTGGTTTTGGGGGTTTTTTAACCTGAATTGTAATATTGACAATTGTTTTGGTATCTTTAGGATTCTGTCACCCTAGTATTTGCTCTGGTGGGAAACATGGAGTGCAGTCCAGATCTCACTGATGATTATGACAAAACTCTTGCTGAAAGAAGTCACAACACAATTTGAAATGCTCATTACCACTACCAAAGAGAAAAAATAAGTGCAATAAAAACTAACGTGTGTAAATTTGAACTCTGTACATCACAAATTCCACCAAAAACCATTCCCCTGTTTTTATAATGTAGAAATGGTTTCTCCTTTTACTAGGGCACCAAAATAATTGCAAGTATTACTTTAGAAAGGCTTTACTATTACTTTAGGATTTTGTTTGTTCTAAGATATACGTATTATTTAAAGAAATTACTATAAACACGTAAATTCATTTTACACCAGAACTATTACATTTTTAATGCATAAGAAAAAAGCCTGTTTAACTCTATATTCAGGTACTATGTATAGTATTTATTTTTCGATCTGCAAATTCTGAAAAGGCAAAAGAGTAATACAATGAATACTTAAAGAAAATCTGAGTTTGCAGAGAGTGTTTTTCCTTACCATTTTCGCCCTTCAACAGGTATTAGTTTAAGTGGGTTTTACTGTCTATTTTATAGACATTCTACTAGAAAATGAAACATTTAAATATGCAAGCTTTAGCTAATCCTGCAACACACAGCCTATGGACTTGGTAGGATTATCCCTTATTATAACGCTGTTAGAACTGATACAAAATTGCAGTTTCAGATTAAACACAAGAATTTCTAAAAATGCATCTCTCTGCCTTTTCCATTTTATCCTGTAAAAATATTTAATATTTTGACGCATTCCTTTAAGTGTCTCAAATGATAATTTATATTATATCGATACGTATCGAATATTTATATAGTCATGCGGCATTACTTTATGCAGTAAGGACTGTACCTAACATTTAAAGTTAGCATTTTCCCCCTCAATCTAATGCAGCATTCAAGACATTGAGGAAAACAGTGGAACATTTGAATATATTTTCAGATTTGTTAGAGCAACCATCATATGTAGCAACAGTATTTTACTGCTTTCATTTAAACATTTCAGAGTTGCTGTATTATTAAAAGCCCTATCTCCTTCCCTGTCATTTACTGCTAAATTTCTTTTCAAATATAATACTGCTAGTTAGGGATCCACTCCACTGAGGGACCCGAGTTCATTTGCATCCATTGGCTATGCTCAATGCTCAGCCTAACAGATGGGAATCTAATTGCAGACCTGTTGTCTGGACATTGTTAACAAATGCAGAAGTAGCAATATACAGGGCTTTTTGGAACTGAATTTGGGCTGGCAGCAGGGGAACTCCAGTTAATTACCAACATCTGAATTTCTTGTTTAATGCAGGCAAAGGCAAAAATAGAAGTAATCAGACTGAGGAGGACTGTGAACCGATCAGAACAATCATAGCCATTAGATCACCCAAAGCAGCTATTTTGGAAAATTGGGATGAGGGTTCCGTGTCCATACAACGCAAGTGGCCATTTGTGTGAAGTAGCTTCCATGGGAGAAAATGAGACAACAAATGTAAATACACATCACACAAAGAATATTTAACTTGCAAACAAAAATATTGTCTCTAAAATGATACAAAAATTGTAAACATCATAAATGGGGTATTAGTATTAGACTTAACAGTGCTGTAATATGCAAGACTGAGTTTATTCTGTGACTTTGCTTTCAGTCTCAGACATAGCAGGGAGATGAGACTGTCTGCAGAAAGCTTTGAAATTACAAAAATCTGTAAATTAGTTCGACATTTTGTCTGGCAGTTGCTCTTGTAGAAAATTATTTCTGCTGCTTTCACCCCACCTCCTCAAAATGCTGAAAGAGGAACAAAGACAACTGTTGTAATGTTTACGAACTACCCAACAAACCCTTACACGTTTCGTTGTACTAAAATGGATACCAATTTTCTACGGCATTACTCTATTCAAATTATTCTCTTGAGGTTGGCAATTACACATTTCCAAAACTGACTTGACCCTCTCATTGTTTCATAATTTGTCTTTCCTGCAATTTTTTTTTTTTTTTTTTTTTTTTCAAGTCAGGGAGCCAGAAACCCCCCCAAGGCCTATATCCATCTCTGTTTCAGTGTTCATGTGCTTTAATGCAAAAGGCCCATCAGGAACCTGGAAAACTATATGGTGTTGTAATATGCAAGAAGCCCCTTTAATCAATTGAATGGGTTTTTTTACCCTTTGTCAGATTACATTTTGATGGGTGACAGGTAATGGAGCCTCACAAAAGAACAATATGGAGCTGGCATTTAACAAATCCAACAGTCTAGTAATCATTTCTTTTTCTCAATGACACCACTCTGGAAGACGAAAACCAGGTTGTTTCCATGGAATTAGTAACTGGATCACAAAGATTTCCCTGAATGCCTGCTAGATAACAGATGAAGGGCCTGACACTGACACCCACAATGGTAAACCCACCCCTTGCTACCAGTTGATATTAGCTGCGCTTGAGCTCTGAACGACTCTAAAGGCTGACAGGCTGTACGTTAATTGACCCTGGATGGGATGCTTACAACAATTTCACTTCCTTTCCCCTCTCTTTTCTGGGTTGTTTTATTCTAATGAAATAGATTATAATAGTATATGCATATATTTCTGGTTTCACTTAAAGGCTAAATTGCTGTTCCACCTCATCCCTTGCTACTGCACCACTTTTCAGGCATCTGTGATATAGAAAATGACAGACACTTGTTTAAATGACAGAAAACCAAGTATTCTTCTGGTATCAGGAAGTCACGTGATGTTTCAGAAAATGCAGTTATTTTTCGTGAATGAGTTTCAGGCTTCCATACCATTTTGAGCTGACTGGAGTTGTTCTGCCAAAGACTATTTGACCAAAACAATCTGATACTTCAGATAAAACACAACAGTACTTTGTCATGGTAAAAAAACCCCAGCACACACTGGACTCCATCCAAAGCCTCCAGACTCAATGGAAGCACGGTGTAGATCATGCTACATACATCAAAACCTTCTGTTGGGAGGATCTGGTTTAAAATTTAGGATTTGTAGCTCATCAACTCATTGGACCAACTTACAAGAACAGTATAGCCCAAAGAGATAAGCATCATCAAATTAAAATGGGATATTATAGGCAAACATAATTCTCCTTTTGTTTCCCACCTCATTCACATCACCTTATATATGAATTTCACAAACATTTTATAACATTCTTTACTGAAAGGCATCAGTGGTACCCATTCCAGTTACAGACTGCAATCAGTTAAAATGACATTAAATAAATCCAAAGTATTAGAAAGTTAAATGAATCTCCACTGTAAAATACATATATATTGGAGGAGGAAGAGATAATCTAGACTAGATTCTTAAATAATCATTAAGATTTGTCACTAAAAATGTATTTCGTTACCCAACATACTTCATTTAATTTGACTAACCCTGCTTGGTTTTAATGAGCTTTCATAAGAGCACAGGGAAAATGAACCCTGTCACAATTAAAAGAAATTTTTATTTCTTTGCTTGTGTGGTTGAAGTCCCTATTCTCAGCAGTGCTTTTGCTCTTTCATTTTTATATTTCCTGAATACTTCCTCCTTTTAAAAGTAATCCATTTCTTTATCGCCCCTTTTTGAGCTCAGGCATGCTGCAGACATTTGAGTGATGAAGATGAGGTGGATTGGAGGTGTTTAGCTTTGTAATTTCATCCTTGAATTTTGTGATTACTAACAGGACAACTTTTTTAATTTGCTCTTTTGTCTCGATTCCCCTGGCTGACAATCTGCTCTGTGAGCTAGGCTTTTTAATCAATCACCTAGATAATCAAATGTCACTGGCTATCTGCTCCGTGTAATTACTTTTGCAATTAAAAATCAACCTCAAGTTGCCTCATCTAATTAGAGGGATGGGCAGATTTTCATCGAGATTGATTTTTTAATAAATATTGACTTAAAATGCCATAATCTCATCATATTCTTTCATTTTCTTTGTACCAAAAATCAAACAAATGGAAGAATTAACAAGCAGAAAGATTCATAGGACTTCAAAGGCTTTTGCTAGTTCAGACGTACAAAATTGTGCTATACAGAAGCCTAGCTTATCTCAGTCTAATAACACTCAAAAGCTCCTACCTTTTATTAGAAAAAGAACAAAGCAGTTGCACAATTATATATTTCACTTTCTAAACTAGCCCAAATTAAATGAATAAACTCTATACTATAATTATCTGGCCTACGTATGACAAAAAATATTGCACAGGATTGACTGAATTACTCTGTATTTCAAAAATCATTCACTTCAAACAAATAATAATATTGGGAATTCCTTTTTCTCCAACACCAGCCCAGGGACTGTGTTTTTATTTTCTTTCCCTTAAAGAGGAGTTAATTTGAGGATGCTTTTCATCACTTTGCATTGATAAGACAAACACTACAACATAGGCTATTTTACAGCAACCATAAATACTGATCAACATAAAAATAAGGTTTGTGGCAAACAGCTTGGTAGAAAAGTAGAAGGGAACATCCCAGCAAGAGCTGGAAGATCCTACTTTTATATGTAGCAAAGGAGTGCATTTTTGAATCTATTCAAATATTAATTATTAGAACAGCAAAGCAGCCTGGAAGGTATCGCCAGGAATAGCTTCTTCCTTCTTTTTCTTATTTGTGACACAGACTTACTGCCTGACCTCGAACGCTAGGAACCCACTGAACGGAAAGAGGAAGTTTCAGTAGCAGTTGCTGGTGGTGCCAAGACCAATGTTTCGGCACGTGAATCACAAGTCCTTGTGCTTCTGGGAGGCACATCGCTGCCTGGAGTCCCCTGCAGCACATCTCCCTTTGTGCCACTGCAGACCTACTGTGGGTGGGGGGTACAGTGGCCCACTTGCTTCCCATCCCTCTGGGAACCCTTAGTTCTTGGGGCACACCTTTTTGTCAAAGGGATGCAGAAATTTTCCCTCCTTCTTGTCACTGTGCTTGGTGTTGCCTTTTGACGCTTCTCAGGAACTCACCCACGCGTTGTTTAAGTATACAAAGATATAGATGGTGAGACCAAACTCTACAGCGACTCGTCCACGGGCACAGGAGAAAAATTGTGCCTGTCAACACCATACAAATATTACATCTTTTTTGCTAGTTTGCTTAATAGTTGTTAATGAACCCAAGATATGCTCTTTAATGCATACATGTACCTCAGTCATCCAGATCTCTACAAAGTAGTTATTACTGTTTTAAATGAATGAACAAACTCTAAATGTGCTATCCCATTCAGATGATAATGATGGAACAGGATACCATAATTACCGTTACTGGACGAGTATGCCATACTTTATACTGCAACCCAGTACAGTATACAGTATTTCCACCAGAAACATTAGCAACTAAAAAGCGCTTCACAATACCTGTTGAGGTACTCGTTAACCTCTGATTTGCTACCAATAAGACTATATAATTAAGAGATGCTTTCAACATACTCACAAGGTATTTTCCACTGTAACACAGAGGCCTGAACTACAATACTCTTCTCAAGTGAAACACTCAGCTCCTTGTTCCCTCCCGTTGAGGGTGAGCTACCCTAAACCAAGAGAACAATAACCACCAGATTCTGGAGGGGATAAAGTGGGAGGAAAGAATATAATCCAGCCTGGTTTAGATTAACTGCATGAAGTCCCTAACTATTAAAGCAGTGTTACCAGTCTGATAACAACATCACAAGTGCTTTATTGTGAATAACAATGCTGTGTTTGTGTCAAGCAAAACAGCACTGGCAGCTACATTGCCCATATATTGCCAATACATTTAGTTCTGTTGGCTCTAAAACAAAAATAAAAGTAATTACAGCTGGGGAAAAAAACAACTCTACACAATATTCTGAATCATGTGATGTGATTTAGAGATATGCCGAGCATGTGCTAGCCAAACTGGCTCCTTGTCAGTGGTCAGGAAGCTTTCCACTGGATCAGCCACCTTGAAATCATTGCCCACAGCTTTTCTGCCCAGAGGGGCTCCGTTCCTGTCCCGTCCTGCTGTGACTGCGGAAAAGGCGGCATACATGGCACCTGTGGTTCTGTCCCAGTCATTGAACCTCACCCTGCAGAGGCCTAAGGAAGAGGATAGAGAAGGCTTTGGATGGGGGAAGAGGCGTTTCGGGAGATCTGCAAGCCATTTGGTTCTCTGTTTATTTGGGGAAAGGAATGCAGATACTAATCAGGCTCTTGGGTTCAGTAGCAGATGTGAAAGTTGCATGCAAATATCCCTTCCCTCTCCCCCTTGCTAGCAGTATACATCTTCCACACAAAGGCCATCCGTATTTACAAAGACCGCAGTAGGCCTGGAATGTACGTCCCCAGAAAGGATGGCCTGCAAAGTGCTGTGTGCTCCTGATGGGAGACGTCCCAGGGTAGGAGCCTCCCCGCTATTTCAGGCCTCAAGCCAACTAGCATCATTTTTTTTTTTTTTTTTTTTCCAAAAGGAGGAATCTTGCTAACATCTTCCATTTCAGTTTAAAAACAGAACTCAAAACCAACAAAACAGCTGCAGCTGCATACACGTCCCCTGACTCTGTCACTCTTGTGGTAGCTGTACAAACCTGATCAAAACCATGTAAATACCTGAAGTTCTAACTGTGCAAAAAGAGCAGGAAGGACCTGATCAGAAGAAACATTTTTGAATCGGCCAGAACAACAAATCTTACAGAAACAAGATAAATACAATTCCTTGCAAGACTTTTCAACTGCCTTCTCTTGTGTATCAATATTCCATCCCTTCACAACAGTCTCCAGGTAGAAAAAGCAGGGTAATGTTCAGAAGCATCTGAAACAGTTTAGAAAAGTCCCTTTTCCAAGGTGACGCAGACTTTTAGGTTCCTAGGCTCCACTTATTCCCAAATCCCTTAGTGTAGAAACATTCTGAAAACAGACCTCCTGCAGATAAGGACATCCACCCAGAGATGTGACCCAGTCAGCTCTTAAACTGAAGCTACAGCAGCACACGCCAAGTTATGGGTAAGAAACTCCATTGTTAGGTAATTAGTTCAGACAGCACTTAACTTTACTACAATTACACACGTCTCTATCCTAGCACAGCATTCCCACGCACCGCACAGACATGCTTTGCTGTTACCAGTAAGCGTTCAGTATCTTTCCTCTGGAAGTAATTTCTATGGCACCTCTTAAACGTGTAGAATACAGAGGTAACTCGGATGACTTTTCTAGAGTTAATTCACTGAAAATTGCCTAATGGTTTGAAAAGATTCATCAAAAACAAAGATATAAAAGTTGCAAGCTTCCATTTTTATCTCTAACAGTGAAGTCCTTGACAAGTTCTTAGTAACACACCTTTTCCTTGGTATACTTTAGAGCATTCAGGGTCTCAGAAAAATCATTATTATAACGTGTTATGTAAAGTACTTACTCTTCTTGCATTTGACAATACTGCTATAATTTTTCTCAACAAGGCAGCCTTCTAATATAATAAATTTATGGCAAAATAGAAAAGGAAGATTAAGAATTGTTTTACATTCTGTGGTATAAGATTCCTAGTTATATTAGCATTTTGAGGAGGATTTATTTGGAGATTGAGGATTAATTCCCATGAAATCATTATACAAATTTCAAAATGTCAACTACTTTGATAGAGATTATGATTTTATCTTCTTATTTTGACAGGCAACTGTGTAAAACAACTTCTGTGTAGAAGCAGCACAGGAATAAAGTGAGGGTAGGATAAAGACAGAATGATCCTCACAGGTTTTCCGATCAGCTGTCTTTTTATTCTGATTACTTGTAGGACAGAGCAGTAATAGACATTTTCCTTTGCACAAAATAATAAGAGCAGTACTTATCGCTTGTTGCCTACAGCTAGTGGCAAAAGGAAATTAGAAAAGTCCAATGAAGCTGAGTAGTAATTAATCATCATACAGTGGGGCCTGTCAAATCAGAGGGGTCTTTCCAGCTGATAATGCTGCCCAGCACAATTTAGACTGATAGAAATTAGAATTCTTTTTCCTCTGGCAAAAAACAAAAAGACTGGAGTTAGCACAAATGTGGCCAACTGTTCACTTCAATGACTGCCTGACCCATTTATAGCCGACGTCTGCATCAAGTTTAGCTCAAAATTGAAGGAACACCACTCATTCCTCATGGCAAAAAATAAAGAAAGAATACCATTCATAACTACTCTGCCTATAGAGGTTAAACAGCATTAAACAGCTGGGTTTTTTAAATGCAAACATTTAAATCTTGGTTAAACGACAAAGGAAAAAAATTATCCTTTTTTCAAAATGAATTTATTGCTTTTCTCCAACGCACGAGAAGGAAGCACCAAAGTTCACAGCAGACAACTCACACCCGTCTCAGGTGAAATAAATACAGCGTAAGAGCCGGGAGCATCCTCCTCCATTTACTGAGGGGCAGGCTCAGCACAGCCAGCGAGGAAGAGTCATTGGGAGAATCGGGGCTTCTTTCTTTCCCAGTGAAGCCAGAACAGCTTTGCCACTCACTCTGACAGAAACATTCCTATGCCCTGATGAGGAGAGGACCTGATTTTGAGCTGGCTCGGCCACGAGACACCTCGTGTAGGGGAAGCTCCCTGAGAAGCACTGCACAGGGCCCAGCCAGCTGCCAGGGCGGGAGCCGGGTGCACAGGGGCCCAGAGTCCGACCAAGCGCCCTGTGGACGAGCGGCAAGGAACCGCTCCGAGGCAAACTCAGCAACACGGCCAAACCCTCGGCCTTGCTCCCCCACCCCATAACAACTCTGCCCGCAGGGGCACAGCGCCTCGCTGCCAGCCTCTCCTCCTTCATGCCGGCTGAGGGACAGGAGGCTGGGCCGCAGGCCTGGTGGTGGGGACACGCCCTGTCCCTCCCTCACAGCACGGGTGGGGAGGAGCAGAGAGGGGCAAGCCAGGGCTTATCCCCGGCTTTGCCTTTAGCGTGCTGGTAGCAGAAGGGCCTCGGCTTTTTCTGCTGCTCGCCCCCATGAGTTAGCATTGTCCTTAGGTACGGCCATACCTGCCCGCCTGGCAGAGACTGGTGCTGGAGCCTGGACATGCCGATGGCAGCCCAGCTCCCTGTCACCCTGCCGCCCGCCATGAGGCTCTCCCCACTGACAGAGGTTACGGATTTTCAGCCGAGAGAGATTGCTGTCTGTTGGCCCCAAGCGCACTGACGGGTCCCAACCAGCCTCACCCAGGGCTCCCGCCCAGGTGCCAGGGCCACACCACAGGACGGCCGCCCTCCAGCTCAGCGCTGCGTGCATCTCGCTCCTCCATTGGAGCCCACAGGAAAAAAAAAAAAAGAAAAGAAAGGCCTTCAGGAATGAAAGGCCAAAGAAAATTAATAAAACTCCTTGTTCATAAAATGTTAAGACTCAAATATTTTTGCTGTGGGTCTCTTCAAGCAAGTTAAAGTTATTAAATACAAGACATGGCAGAGTAGACGACAAGGGCTTAAGTTGAGGAAGAGTACCTTTTACATTACATGGGGGCATGCTGCCATAAAAATACAAGTATACCAAAATGACAGAAGCTACTGGGCTTTGTTAGAGAGCTAAAACTGTGTGTTAGAGAAAGAGAAGAGAAAAAAGTTTTACATGCACACAAAGAAGGGCCCAATTTAGTAGGGTTCACATTTGAATAATATGGCTGTATTTCTTCCTTTTCTTCATGGAAGGAAGGGATTCCATATTGTTACGGAAAGTGTGCATGCATGGGTACCTCTCTGACAAACCCTCTTTGTGAACATAAAGGCTCTATAAATCTGATTCTGTGTATCTCAACTTTGAGGGAGTAGAGGGGAACACAGTATGTGCAGATAACAAAATTAACATCTGAAAAACACATTGTTTTCCTTTCATCTGAGGTATAACACAGATTCATTAGGAGATCTGCATGCTTCTGTACCTTTCCCCTTAATATTAGAATGAATGAGTGCTATTTACATATGTCATTAGTGGGAAAATCCCCCACAGAGGAGCGCACAGAATCCTAATTTGCACTGAATGAAATGCTTTATGATGTAAGACTGTCAGGCACCCCAGTCGGTGCAAATGAATGTTTAATCATCACAAAGGGTTAGGCGCGACATAGTGCAAAATACGTCAGACAGAATCACAGCCAATATGAACTTCCAATGCTCAAGGACTCTTTGATCAGCATCATCAAAATGCATCTCAGCAACTGAAATGTTGCAAAAGTAACAAAATGCTGTCTTGTGATCACAGAAATTCAACTTATTTCAAACACTAACACTTGGTGAGTGCATGCATGGCTCAGTAAATGCAACAAGTCCAGATGCAATAATGGCAGCATTTCGCAATTTCCCATCACGATTGAGATGGACCGTGTTCCGCCATGTAGACGGGACTGAGGAAGAGAGCTATAAACCTGCGAGAGGCAGAACCCCCACCCAGTCCTTTTCCTAGAGGTTTGCCATCATCGGAACTACAGACCTGCCGGTACAGCCATGCATAAAATGGTCAAAACAACAGTGTGATTTCAACACACTGTTGACTAGTACTCTTTATGATAATTTTTCTCCTTGGAATTTTGCTTCTGTCTACATAGAGATATTATGGGGTCCTCCTGTGACCCTCATCAAATTCCGTGACCTGTGTAATACAGGAAATGAGGCTGCAAGGGCTTACAGTTGCTGTTGACACTACAACAGCAGAATCCCCTTACATGTCAGATGGTAGCCATGCTGGACCGTCAATGATAGCCTTGACAACAGATGAATCTAAGACAAAAACATTTATTCGCCTGTGAAAAAAATCAGTGTTAAGAAAAATAACCAAAGAAAGCCACGGCAGATTTTTTATCTTCCTTACAGAGAAAGCTAATGGTACCAAAGAATGGTGAAGGAAAGAAGAAGGGGGGTGGGGGGGGACACCAGTGAAATATTGCTGTCCTGTGGAGATTTAGTTCTAAAATATTTGGTTTTCCTAATTTACACTTTTCCATTGTTTGTGATTCTGCATAGCCTGGAGTAAATTACCAAGTTTTTCTTGATTCCACTGATCAGAACTATTATTTGAAACTTACCCCAGTGAAAAAATCCAGTCCCATCTATCACAGAGGTTGTAATCCTCATATGTCAGACCCGCCAGCAAACAGAACATGGTTCTCTGCACGGGATGACCTTCGTTCCCTCTGAACTCCAAGCTCGTGATTTTGCCTTCAAATAATACAAATTCTCAACATTGAAACAACTAGCTCAGATTTCATTATTTGCACAAATCTGAAAAATAACCACACATAAGCTTTCATATGCAAGGCATTAAAGCAAAAACATGTAGTCCTACACAAGGCGCACAAAAAGTCCTCAATCAATAAAAGATGAGGAAAGAAGACCTCAGCCATTATTCATTAAATGCACAGATGTTAAAAAAAAATCTGAAAAGCACAGTATAATGGCATTATGAAAGAAACAACACAGTGTTTCCAGAAAACCTCTAAGTCTTGGGGGGAAAAAATATTTCAACAGCCTAAGAATTTAAATCAGGATGTGAGAAGTTATTTAGGCCACCAGAAGATAAACTGCATATAAATCAAGCATATGCAGTCTTCCCCTGCTCTTCCTAAATTAAGTATGCACTTAAATCCCACCAACTCTAGGGAATGCGTTTCCAAGGCAGGGTTGTATAGAAATAGGTGCACTAGACTGATAATACACCATACTCATAAGTTACATACTGGCTTAGCTGTGAGGCAAAGTAGACTTCATGCTGCTCTTGACCATTCTGTCACTGTAAGCATTCATGTATTTAAAATCAAGCACACACAAGCATTTTGCTGAACTGGAGCTTTACAGCAACTTAGGATCAAAGTTTGAGTATCATGAAAACACATGGCTCCTCTTCCAGAGTGCAGTAGCTTAAAATACTTGCAGTTTAATGCTAAGAAAACTTAATGGAATCCTGCTAGGGAAAATAGATCCTCTCAGCCCTCAGAAAATATAAGGTTTGATTGCTGCCTTGTCCTTCACATGTCTTCAAACTCCCTCCATTCCTTTCTTTGTAAAGTCCCACAAAAGCTTTGCTGGGTGGTTAGGATGACACAGGCAGGGCAGCGAGACACTTTGCTCAGAACAAATCCATCCAGAAGAATTCCCTCTCCTCATGGATAAAACAGGAGGCGTTGTTATCCGTCATTACTGTGAGTCTGATGCTACTGAACCAGGTATTCAGAAATCAGTGCTTAAAGCACCTACCAGTGCACTATCTTATTCCAAGACATAGACAGAAGAACTTCATCGTTTCCTGCCCAGACTCTGCCTGGGGAAGCTCGTTTGTGAAGGCAACACTTGCCAACATCATAGGAAAGACAGCTTTTTCCCTGTTCAAACATATTCTTTGAGTTTTGATTTCCACGCTGTTTCAAGCAATATGGCATGCAGACAAGAGATCCTTATTAAACATCTGTGGAAGTCAAAATCTCATAAATCATTAGTTGACCTGTTACTGCCTTACATTCATCCTTTCCAGGCGTCACACAAAAATCAGCAACCTCCAACTCAAACTTTCTTCCCATTTTCATGATACTACTGACTCTGCCAGGCTTAGCTGGCTAAAATGAAAAGAGAGAGAGAGAGAGACAGGTTGAAAGACAGCAAGAAGGAAGTAAAACAAAACGCAAATTTTTCTCATTAGGAAACCATATAGTGTTAAAGTAGGCAGCATCTGAAAGCATACATTTATAATGATCCAGTCTACGTGAATACCATCTTTCCTTCAGGATACTGTTAGCCAGTTCTCTTGTTTTCAACTCTACATTTACATATAGATTGAACCTTTCTAGAAAGCAATTTTACGCATTTTGTCTTAATATTTTTCTCATTAACACTGCGCATAGATTAGGCTTCTTGAGAAGGAAAAGACATACCTGGATATCATTGGCACAATTTCTAGAGATCATGTTTGCTTTTGAAGAAAAATTTGTAATAAAAGACTAATAAACACAAGACTGGTCACAAGTGAATTTTCAAGAATCAGATAAAAAAAATTACACAAATTGCTCTGATGCTCTTAAAACAAACCCTTCCTTAATTACCTCCTCTGGTGGGAAGTAACAATAGAAGAAAAACAACAGCAAAATTGCCTGTAAAACAAACTTCTCTCACAGGGCTTAGTACTTCAGTGAAGATCATTAGTCCTAATCAATCAGAGCATTTAATCATATGCTTAAGTTTAGGCTTATGGATAAGCGTATGTATAGTCAGATAACGCTAGGTATTGGGCTGAACTGGGGCTGAAGTACTCAGCATCCAGCAGGATTACCCTGCACTGCTGAAATCTAAATTTTCTTCATGTCTTATTTGCAGACTGGGTGTTGGATTCAAATTAGAGGGAGGATTAAGAAAAGAAAAAAAACGTCCTCATGATAGCAGGGCCAGGCTAAGCAAACATTTCATATACACACCAGAAGAAAGATGAAAGGAAAGCAGCTGCCCTTCCATGGTCAGAAATTCTTATCTGCTGACCGAACCTTTGTTGGTTTGAGAAAGCACAAGTGGTCCGCATTGGCGGAAGGTTCAAAGCAATTTTTTTAATAGATAATGCAATCAAGACTATGTCTATCTGTTGAAATATTTAGAAGAACAAGATATCACTTTGACCTCCCTACACCTGCGACCTTTGTCAAAGACTTTAAGAAGTGCCTTACACTTGTTTATGTTTTTATCTTTAATAGGCTTCTGCATTTTTCAAAGATAAACATTTTCTGAACTCCTTTGAGCGAAAAAGTATAGTCTGTAACTTTTAGCCAGTACTTTTGTATTGTCTTTATCAAAGGAGTTGCATATGCAGGTATACTACCAAAATAAAAAAAAAAAAACCACCTACAAGTCAACTGCAGTTGTTGATGAGGAACATGCTGTCCTGGTCTGCCGGAGACTGGTGCACATTGAAAACAAACAATTAATTAGCCCAGGCAACTTACTAGAGATAAGGTAAAATGTTCAACACTATTAAATGCCAGGTTGACAACAGAAAATAGCGTGTTTCTCTTCTATCTGGTAGAAATTCTCTCAATATTTACATCTTTTTAGAAAGAACAATATAGAAGCAAACAAGAACTCCATAAAAGAATTTACCTGTACAAATTTTAACGTTTTGGCAACAGTGGATGGTTTCTGAGATTAAATCATATAGAACAGAATTCTGGAAGTTCCCAGGACAAGAAATGAAATAGGATGAACATCTACTAAGCAGACTTTTACCAGGGAAACCTGTGTATAGAAGAACAGCCAACTGCCATGTCTTTAGTCTTGTATTTACAATACTGGAAGGGATCCAGAGAAAGTAAATTCAGTTCCTGGGTTTGCCACTTCATCTCCTTAACAGGGACAGTACTGCATACCTTTCTTCAGAAGTGGCTTGAGTGACAGAGAGCAGTAAATGTTACTCTTCTATTCTACACCACCTTTCTTGACTGCTCCTGTTACTGACTCTCATCCTACTTTTTTCCTTTCATCCAAATATACTCCAAGCACATTGATTATACTGTATGCTACTTTCTACCCGAAAGGTCGTGCTTGGGTTTGCTGTTTCTAATTAATCACTACACAGGTGTATTTGCTGGCACTGATCCATTCAATACACTCAACATGCCTGCCCGAGTTTTCTAAGCTATTTGCAGCAAAAGTAACTAATCTTTTTTCATAGCTCATAATCTTTTGGAAGGAAGTGATGCCATACTGGTTATCCTTCTGCCTTTTGTAATGTCCTTGCCGGCTCAAAATTTATAGTTCCTCGGTGCTTTATATCTTCACTCCTGAAGCCAAAATTTGTTCTGTTACAAGAAAGTATAGCTCCCCCTCAATCCATTTATGCCAAGACTGAATTCAGCCCCTATGCCAATAAAACTTCCATTTGTATTAAAAGTGTCTACTGCATTGGAAAGACATGTGAGTTGGAATTACTTAGATTTTTGTGGGTATTTCTTCTCTGATGGGTCCTCAGGCCAGATTCATCCAGACACCAATAGAGTCAGGATCAGGCAGTTTGTGCATTTACTATCTGTGGCTGCGGACTTAGCTAAAAGGACCTCAAAAGCTTCTTAGACACTGGAGAAGAGCTGAGACTATTCTCAGGCAACTGGTGTGGTCACATCAGTGCAGAGAACAAGTTACGGGGCCCTCTGGCATCAACAGCATTTCTCCCCGAGGACCACGGGGCAGTGCTACCTTGCTGATGGCCCTTGCATGACAGCTACTTTTCCCCCAAAAGCAAAGCAGACTAAGCTGACTTTCCCCCTTACAGATGAGGAAGGAAAAATAAGAAGAGAGAAAAAATCCGGAGCAAAACCATTGTATTATTTCATCAATGTTAATAGCCTGATCAGTGCCAGGCAAATTAATTTATTTATAACCTGGGAAAGAGCTGAAAACTTTCTAAAGGCCTTAGTCTTGTTCACACGTCTCTCACTCCTGTCCCAGTGTTAGCCTGACCCAAGACAGAGTCAGTCTGGAGGTAAGTCCTTTTAAATGAAACCTCCTTTCTCGAAGACAGATTAGGTAGCAACAGAACATACAGATCTGTCTCAGTGCTTCACCAAACCTCCTATCCATCTATCTCACTTCAAGGACTCATCTTTGTGGGAGGATTAATGTCAGTAAGTTAGTCCCAGGCAGAATTTGTGGTCCAGGTTTTTTGGGTTTTTTCTTTTTTTTTTTTTTTTTTTTCCCCCCCCAAATCCAAGAAGCTTTCTGCTGTCCCCTGCAGCCCACTGTGGGAGTACTTTCAATCACTGCTTTTACTTTTTTGGGAGCCGGCTCCGGCAGCAGCAAATAGGCCAGAGCAGTGACGCTGCCAGTAGGGATGCTGTGAAGCGCAACAAGTTCTAATTGTAGAAAAAAGGGGTAGAGAAGGAACAGGAAGATGGAGTTTATAGTTCAGCAGCAATCAGGAGAAGGTTGGAGTGTGACAGATTTATAGGTTTAATGAAAAAGAGACTATTAAACAGTAACAAAAATACAGCAAAATAGACAGATATGTAGGGTTTTCTTTCTTTAAGTTTAACAGAATGCTTAGACTAACATGACTCTTTTCTTATACTAGATAATATTTTTGAGAAACAGCATTACAAAAGGTTAAACATAGAACAGATGTAAGTTATAAAATACAAGCTGATCAAAGCTCAGATTTTGAGACAGATATGTTAGCAAATGATGATAAATCAGTCCCACTAGAATTGTAAGAAGCAGACAAATGTAACTATGCAAGAGTGAAAGTCAAGAGTTGAAAATAGGGAAGAGAAGAAAAAGAGTGGAAACAAATGTTGAAGTTAATTCCAGACAACTTGCACAGAATATCAACTGATTATATTCTGCAAAAAGGGAATAATATCTACTGACACACACCCAATTTGATTTCAGAATAGGACTCAAATGCTTTAAACTCTTAATATTGGCGTAATGTATACAACATTCTATTCATGTCCTATTTAGTAGTTGCTCTTCTCAAAAGTTTTTAAATTTCAATAAGATCTGTACTGTCATGATCAAAGCTATAAAAGAAGTAGAAAATTTTATAAAAGCAGGTATGCATTAGAAAGCTGAAACCATTTTCAGTTACTTTGCTGCTATATTTTTTTTTAAAGAATAAAAAACTTATTAATGCATCTAAGTTAGGAAAAATATATAGAAATTCAGACATTTGAATGAAAGTTGAAGGCTCAATTCTTTCCCTTTTGTAGGCAAATAAATAAAACGTTGAGAAACATGCTATTTACCAAGGCATAAGTGAAACAGAAAACATTTGAAAGACCAAGAAAAAGGAGGTAATTGTTAGGACTGTCAGCAGGGGACTGCTGTGATAATTTGATCTGAACTCTGCTAACAAATCACCGCACCATTCTTTTTACTTTAGTATCTGTTTATGCTTCTACAAATTGAAACCCCACTGGCAATGCACCGAAGAACAGAGCTCAGCACAATAACACATCAGCCTGGCGATTAGTTCAAGGTGGGGAAGGATTAGTTGACCATCCCAAACCTACAGTCCTCCTCAATATTTTGTCTTTTCCTGCTGAGGTAAAAGGGTGCAGACATATGTAAGTAATAAACTAACAGGCTTCCATCTACTTGAGGCTGAGTGGAAGGAATGCAGAACAAAACTATAAAAAAAATAATAGACAAAGGAGTAGTGAAGACTTGGGGGAACTCAATACCACATCTGCTAAGCTATGCTGGGATGTAGCACCAGGATGCCCATAAGTTTTTAAAGATATAACTATGCCTTTTTGTGATCTTGCAGCACACTGTTACGGCCTAAGCATGCCAACGTTTAGAACTGACACAAGATCAAAAGGCTGATAAATGAGAGGAAAGGGGATGACTGACCCACTAAACCATATTCTACAGGAATTCAAGGCTTTTTAAAGCAATAAGTAATACATTACTGCATCTTGAATATATTGTGACATTCTTTTCTAAGAAACAAAACTAAAATCTGGATTCATTATATACCTTTATGCATATATATGCACAGACATACGTATGAGCGCATATGTTCATGCTTATTTATGTCAACATATTTCACATTATGGCAAGCTTCTGAAAATTTCATTTCTGATGAAAGTTATATTAAAATCATTTGGAAATTAACTTAATTTGGGGTGTAGTTATTTATGGGTCCCGTTTATTACTGGCAAAATAGTAATGATGACAGCAAGCAACAAAAAGGCAGGGAAATCAAGCACAGAATTTGAAAGTTGAATAAAGTAAAATAGGTTGTTTTTTCTGTTTTAGCTAGTCTGTGATATACATGAAACTTCTGCCACTGCTGAATTCAAGGTGAATTTTGTGCTCTAAATGAAGCCACTCTGAGTTTTGTTCATTTTTTTCACCAGGGCCAGGATCCCACCAGTACCACCAGTCTTGCCATATCATCACACCTCCAGAAAAGGGTTATGAATCTTGTAGGCTACAGGCTATAAGCAGCAGTGACTGTTATTAAACATCCAAACCCAATGGTTTTATAATTTATATTTAATGAAGAACATAACAATAGCAAAGGCTACATATTTGAAAATTTCCTATATTCTGGAATTTTCTCTTCAGTGTCACATCAAGGGGTTTTATTTGCTATTTTTAAAGAAACCTAACCCCAAAGTATCGTGCTCTGCTGTGATCTACCATGAATACCAGACGAAGAGTCACCGAGCTCCAAACGGCATGCACGGAAGCGTGGAGTACCACAGGTGATACCAGACTGATACCCTGGCCTGAGTGACAGCCCCTTTGCAGATTTCCCAATGTGCAAGAAATCACACCTGGTCTGCTGACAGTCCTTATATCTCTCTTCCTCATGCCACTGAGCAGTTTGGAAGGGAGCGTAGTGTGGAAGTGGATTTCCTTACGCCCAGCCCCTCTCAATGACTTTGAGGTATTGTGTACTCTCCAGAGAAGGAATTTAGTATCAGCAGTTCCTGTGCTAATCTCTCCTAAGAGCTTTAGGTGCTCAGCACTTTTGGAAATCAAGTTAATAACTATTAATGACATAGAAGGATGAGAAGCGAGTCTTCACGGTACTCCTTATTCAAGCATTTTTCACATCAAATTCAAGTGGAAATTTAGCTGCGTTAGGTGAGAGGATTGCTGAAAAGGATCCAGCATCTTCAAAAAAACCTGAGAAACGCAATTAAATTAAATTTGGATGAAAAAGTGATGAGATGTTCTGATTCTCCTGAGGATTTAGAAACATTCTCCTCACAAATAAGAGAGTTGTATAAAGGCACTAGGGCACAAGGAGCAGCTTATAAAAAAGTAAAATGATACTTGAGAAGGCTGAGAAGCGATTCACCTCTTAAGTCCATATGTAAGGAAGACGCATCTGATGTTCTTGGTTTTGGTTATTTCAACACTCCCCGATTGCATTGTCTAGGATGGGGATGTTGACACTGTTTAAAATTAGCTAGCTCAGATAAGAGTTATCGTGTTGCAGAACTCACCTCAAATTGACCACGTCCATATTTCCCCAGCTTTCAAGCCGCTACGGTTACCCTGCTACTCATGGCCGGGCTGTCTAGTTTAAAATGTGTAATTACAAGGCTGTGCCCATCAGCATGTAAATCACTGCATAAGAAGTGGATAATCAGTATGTGGCACTCAGCGTCCGCTGTACAGGCAGGGGACTTCCCCACTTTGGAATGCTGTTTTCCATCTCAAGCTGTTCTCCACCTTCCCAGTTCAGTCCCGCGTGCCAGCCAGGATGGATGTTGTAACACAGGCAGGGAGCTGGTGACATCTGGGAGTGGGGAAGGCAAGCAGGCATGTCAAAAGATATGCTCAGAATCAATTTTTAGAAGTGGGTAAAAATAACGTTGTTTGACTCTTTACAAAAAAGACCAGGCAGGAGAGAAGCCTCTTTGTAGACAGATCTGGGTAAATTTGCATCTTGTCAGATGCATGAAACAATTAGTTGAAAAAACGCAGAGAACACCTACAGATTGTAGACTATGCTGTTTCTACATCTGCAGAACAAAGATCAAAGCACTCAATAAAAAACTTCAGAAGACCTGAGAAACTACTTTGCAACAATTCAACTTTTTCTATGTAACCACCCCCCCAAACCATCAATAAATGTTAGGAGTCACCTGCTTATATCAAAGGAGCAGGTCCGAGTACTGAAGCCATTCTACCACTATTACAAACACATCAGCTGTCAAAGTAAATGAATCTGTGGTACAAACATAGCAGCACCTATCTATAAAGCTTTGTATTTTAGTTTTAACAAGCTTGAAAAGAAAATCACTGCCAGAAATAATAATATTCAAAAACTAGAGATATTGTTTTTTTCATGAGTGAATTCTGAGCCAACAGGTTATTTATTCTACTAGTACCAGTAAATGCCATAGAGACACTGTTTCCTCCTTGGGGACATTTCTTTTTGTTTATTTTCAAAGGTACAGAGCAGACAATTTTTTTTTTTTTTTAATTTTTTTAAAACTCTGGTGTCTGTTCTGTTTTACTGCCAGCTTTTAATTTCTTGGTTTTAACAAAGATTTTTTTCATTAAGAGCACTGAGCTTTCCACGTACAAATAAAGAAAGTTTTGTTGCTTACTAGCTCTTGCATATCTGAAAGCGATAAGAGGCAGAAAGTAGAGGGACGGAACTGCTGCGGTGGGTTTCCTGCCTGCCACAAGAAAACAAAGCAACCAAACTTTGACGACATCCATTATCCCCACTGGCTAGAGCACACTGGCGTGACGGACAGACTGGTTACCCCAGCTACCTTTGGGGACAGATGGCTTCGTTCTGGACCCAGCAGAACACCCATAAAATTAACACTGACAACATGTTGCTTGGTAAACAAATGTAGTTTGATTGATGAAGAAAAACTGCAAGAAATCCTACAAAATATTCTTTCAAAGTCAGAAAAGCCTCTCTGTATTTTTAACTTCCAACCCGCCAGTCTAAAGCAGCCAAGTTATTTAATAAATGTATTTTAATATAATCTTAAGTGACTTGGTTACATTAAAATCCAGTTATTGCACAACAGAATTGTTGTATTCCAAGGGAATATAGTACAGATTCTAACTGATGTGAAAACACACAGATTTTGTTTAATAGCCTCTTAATCCTGCCAATTTTGCTAATAAGATTACCGTCTAAAAGGCAGCTAAATAAACTGTGCTGCTGACACTTTAAACAAAACAAAAAACAAACCCCCAAAAGCGCAATTTCTCCTGAAACATTCTTTTCCTTTATTATGGCCCCAGTCCAGCTATGGGACTACTTATGTGCTTAAAGTTAATCGAGTGCTTAAGTGCTTTGCTGGACTGAAGCCTGCAATAACATAAATCTGAGTGGGCAAATTATTACATATAAGAAACTCGCAACAAAGTGAAAATAATTAAACACCTGAAGCTGTTTGCAGAGACACTTAAGTTCCCCATGATGATGTAAAGCGTGTCTGCATTTTGTACATCCTGGTTTTGCCATTGTATTTCTGAAGAAGATGTACCTCTCACCGTTTTCGACTGCCCACATCTGCACTTCCAGCCACACACTTACAAAGTGAAGTGAACCCTTCTGTCAGTTCTGCGTTCTGATATGTATCAAAATCTAAATGGACAGACGCTGAATACTACTGGGCTAAAGGACGGGTCTTTGGGAAAATGATTTGCAACAGTAGGTTTGCTCTAGAGTGTGAGTATCATTGGAATAGTAGAAGGAAATTATAAAAGAAAGTGAAATGGAAAATTAAAATATCAAAGTGAGGGGGAAATGGGATTTAATGGAGCATTTTTTACATTTCATCTTTTGGGTATTATCTGAAAATATTTGGACTTCCTTTCCCCCCCATCAGCCAGACCTCCTCTTGAGCCTTAATTTTCATTTAGTTTTTATCTCTGTCACACAGTTGCCTTTATACAGTCTCCTTTCTCCTCCTCTAAGAACATTCAGACTAATTTCCTTTCCCTTAGCTATTTATCTTTCCTACGCCCATTCAAGTCTATGGATGCATGCATCTTGAAGGAGAAAGAAAAGCTAAGACTGTATATGTCATAAATGTGACCAGGAATCAAAAATAGCTTGGGGATTAAAATCCATCAACGCTGCGCAGTCCAAAGCAAAGTACCCTGGCTGTCTAGACAAGCAAATGAAAAAAGCAGAGCTAAATTCTGCAGGAATGTTTTTTCCCCCAAACTCTTTGTCCTTCTATAAAATACCGCCTCTTTCACGAAAGCTCCAGCTCCAACAGAAGGGTTCCCAATACCTTTAGGTGGCGTATTGGCAAGGAGGGCTGCCAGCGCTGCGGGGACACTTCAGGCTTGCCAGCGCTGGTCAGTCCGGAAGGTTTGTCACAGTCCACGCAAGCACCTGACCTGCATGAGCACGGCAAATCCAACGTTACCCAAATTCACACAATACGATGTCCGTGCACGCACAACAGCCACCTCTCTGGTCTTCCAGTTGGGCTGCTAACATTCAGAAAAGTCAGCAGATTTTACTGCCAAAAAGTGGCAGCTTTGAAAAGCAACGTGGAAGCAAAAATCCATAAGGGTTATTCCCAGCATGGAAGCAACTGGCACACAAAGCTTTCTGAGGAAATCAAGCTTTCAGTGAAACCTCTCGATACAGGAACTGCTTCTCCACTACCCCTTCCCATAGGCACGTCTCCAATTAAACAAGGCACAAGAGCTTTTCCTCTCCCGGAACCAAAGCAGCGCACCACATCAGGCCAGGGGTGCGTGCAACGAGCTAAGAGGCTCTGCTGAGAGCCGCGCAGGTTTAGAGTAGTGCGAGCTCCTCTGCGCTGCGCTGCACAGCACTCCATGGTGGGTTAGAGAGAAGCCCTACCGAGGGATATGATGGCGCTCGTCTGGCCCTACCTGCGTGCCTTGGAAGGGCACCATTTCGGCATCGCTTAGGGAAGTGCCGGCATGACTTACAGATATTTCCGTTCCTTTTGGTGCAAAGAATGTGTGTGCAGCGGTAGTTATCTCTTCAGAAGTCTAAACTAACAGACACACTTTTAATTTCTGCTACTAGCATCACCTCCGCAGTAAAGCAAAGACATGGAGAGGATCTGGGGCAATGGAAGACAGATCCACCCTTCCAGCCATTCTTAGCCCTGGCACGCTTTTGATGCCTTCCCTCATTCCCCAGTGAGGGGATAAGACAACTGGCATAGGAGGCACCTACACCATCTTCACCAGCTTCTGGCCATCAGAGAGTCTCCTTGACCTGGGGAATGTTCCCATCCAGACCTCTGACGGGTTTGCACAATGAGCATGGTGGAATGGAAAATCTGGTCCTGGGTATCGATTTCCGGATTGTATTACAGATGCATGCACTATGCATTATTCTGGGGCCCTGGCCTTTCCCCAAGTTAGAACTGGCAAGATTAGCTACGGAGCATTTTCGTTCAACTTTCTAAACATGTAACATTGTGAAATCATCTCTTTTTTCTGTGCAAGAAATGGATTTTCAAGGAGATCTATGAAAAATGATAGTACCCTGAATGTTTAATGCAACTGAAATTTTCAAGGACTTGAGAACCATGTGATTAGAATGAACAAAAATGTCTTTTTTTTCTTTTTTTTTTTCTCCCCACAACTCCACACTGCCATCATAAATCAGACCAAGTAGCTTTGCCTTTAAAAATGGAAGGAACTATAAACATAAGAATTAAATTTCAAAATAAATTTCCTATAATTTACCTGTACCCCAAATGAAACTCCCTTATGGTACACACAGTCACATTTCTTCAAGCTAGACAAATACACCTAAGTACAGTTAAAGGAATATAGAATGAGGCAGATGAATAACAGAACTGTGAAGTAAACCACGAGGTCATTATTTTCATGAGTATTTCAAAAGAGATCTGGTTTCGCACACCAAAGAATATGAGTGTCCATGAGCTACTGCCCACCATTAACAGCTAGGACACATCTCCACAACATCCCAGTTTCTTAGCTTGTTCCATTGGAAAATAAAGACTTGAAATGTCTATTGCTCCTTGATGAACCAAGCAAGATATTAGTTGTTTGGTTTGGTTTTTTTTAATAAAATGTGAGTTTGTAGATTTTGTGGGTTCAAAGTCTTTTAGAAAATAGGATGGTTTTTAACATCCATATCGTTATTAGAAAGTTAATGCCTGATAAGAATGGTAGCGAGAAAGACCAGGTTTAAAGAAAGAACTAGCATCCTTTATGAAAGCAAATCATACTGTTTAAAAGGGGGACACATTTTCAAGCAGAGCGCCCTGTATTAGGTCCAAGAAATACAACAGACAGAGTTTAGGGTAGATTAAGGACTGCTCATTTAATATCTACATTGTTGGTATCAACTCAAAAAATTTGAGGGGACAAAAGTAATGACAACCTGTGGAGCGGGAAAAGAGGCTAAGGGGGGGCAAGGCATCAGGCTATCCATGCCGAGCAGAGCTGAGGACAGACAGTTCAGACCTACGCAAAAGCGTGAGCTAGTAGAAGTTGACAGGGAAATTGCAATGGCTGAAAAAAACCACCCAAACAATTTCTACTCAGTCCGTGATTACTTCTCCCTGCAAACCCTGCCTTTCCTTAGGGTATCATTTCATTCTACATCTTCGGCAGCAAAGCCGTTTTAAGTTCTTCTCTTCACTTGTCTGCTGACTTCCACATACGCACTGCCCTGCAGCACCGCCTTCTCAGTTGTGCTATTAGTCTGGGAGTGCTGGGCGAGATCATTGATATTATCTGGAGTTAAACAAACAAAAAACCCCAACAAACCCTTCGCCCACTCCAAAAGAGATACTCCGGGAGAAAGCAACAGGTGAGAAGAACCCAAAATGTCAAATTGCATCCTTTCAGAGTTGTAAAATACCCCCAAAAGGTTTGATGTGTTAGCAAGTACTTTAGATTAGCAGACACAATTCATTTGTGTTTGGCAGCGTTAACTAATTACCGTCTGCAGACTGGAAGCACGGATGCACTGCGTGCTGTACCAGCAGTACAAAGCATGTTAAGCAAGCAACAGCATGATAGAAAGCACAGCTCCATGGAAAACGTACACTGACAAACTTTCAGTGCTTTTAATTGTTCACTTTTTAATTGGTATTATTCCTAACAAGAAAAAAAAAGGCTATCCTCAGGAGGCTGCAGAATTATATTTGCCTGAAAGCTTATTCTTTAAATAAAAATGGCTGTTCATAGAAAGTCTATTAGTTTCTTCCTTCATCCCACTGAAATATGTTCTATCCCTTGGGAAATAAATTTTAATTTACTGTAATTTTTCTTGAGGTTTTTCACTTAGTATGTCAATGTACACTTCTCCCTCCTCCCTTCTTTTTTCTTTGTGTAAAGACCAAGCTTTTTAAAAATGGAATTAAATCTGAACAAATGAAAAACAAATGAGTCAAAGTCTCAAAAAGACCTGAAATTTTTATGGAGCAATCTTTCCAACGCTCTTAATTCAGTGTTCACGTCTCCATTTTCTAAATAGCAACAAGGAAAAGAAAGCCTTCTAATAAGTAACAAGAATTAAACAAGCCCCGTTAAAACTGCCTACTGACCCCGGAAGGGCTAAAATGGGAGTAGAGTCCATGTTTCTTATACTGCCTAGCTTACGCATTCATTCATTTGGGCAAAAATTCATCATTTCAAATGCATCAAAGTTCTGTACAGACTGTATCCAGCACGGCTAGAGCTTGGTACCTTCAGTTACACTTCTAGATCTGTGAGAACGAATGACTGAATGAACGGACGAACGAATGAATGAAGACGGCCTTGGTGTTTAGAAGTGCTGAGCATGCACAAAGTGGTTATGCAGAGAAAGCAGGCAGCAGACTGTGAATATGCGAATGTAAATTTTCTTTCTTGGGATCAATATGGCAGCCAACCAACACTCAAGCTACAAGCTGCCAGAAGGTGATTAAAATGAGAGTGACGATAATCCAGACAAGAAGTGATAAAGATATGGCTCAGGATAAGCCATACATAACCAGAGGTCACTAAATATGTAGTATCTCTTTTTTTTATTTAACACACACAATACAGAAGAATCATGGTTCACTCCTCTAACTGAATGGGACTGGACACCATGCCAAAGAAAAGGGCAAACGTGGTCGATACTGATAATTTGAGAGAAAATGCAAAGGTGAACTGGATGGAAGTTACAAAATTCTGTGTAAAAAAACTGCTTCCTTGGGACAGAGCTGTCCCAGCTTTGAGCAGACCGAAGCCTCCCAAGGTAGAGCCAAGTTCTCTGGGAGCAGGAAGCCTGATACAGAAACACCCGCCCGGGATGGGGCAGAGCCTGTATGTATGTGCCAGCACTGTACGTACGAGCAACACGGGGCTAACGGGCCCTGCACGCTGCTACTCCTCCCGCCCCAGACATGACGTGGCTGGAGATCTCTGGTGCAGGAGCAGAGCTGTGTTCTCCATTCCCCTCATGAACCTTTTCTTTGCTTCCTCTCCAGCTTAACTCCATGCTTCTTATGGGACGACATACCATGCTTTACTGAATTGCAGACAGATCAGATCTACCGCATTTTCTTTGTGTACAGAGGTAAACAGAAAAATCAGTTACCTTACCAAAAAAGATCAGGCTAGGTTGGCAGTGTCTACCACGGATAAATTCACGCTAGCCTAGTTTGCATTTAATTCACTACCTTCGATTGCGCTTGCTTTCCACTTTTTTTTTAAACTGGTTTACTATTGAGTTCCTATTCAAAACCCTGTGATTTCTCAAATCTCTTCTACTCCTCTCCTATATTTTTAAATGCCAATACTATCTTTCTTATTCTGTAGTTATACTAGCTCTCTCTCCATGTGATATAACTAGGAAACCTATGTCACGAGGTCTCCAATATGATAGACCAATTCATTCTGTGTTTTGGCATAGGTTTTTTTTGACATGGATGATACTCAGCCTTCAAGTTTTCCTCTCGCTTTGGACGCTGTAATTTCTATTTCTGTAACTGCATTCACATTAGCCAATCTTTATCCCATTTTTAACATACTCGTTCCTGAAAACAAGACAGAATAGTCATCTGGTCAGGTAACATAATTATGAACTTAATGATGCTCCTAATATACTCTGGAAAGCAATGTAATATACGCGCCCCATTTGTATCTTTAACATCATAGTAATGCATATTTTTCTTTACAAATATATACAAATGCATATTTGACAATATTAACATTGATCTCCTCCTTAGAAGTAGCCACAAACTATGGAATAGCAGTTTGCCAGCAAAAAAGAAATGTAATCCCTATTGCTAAGTTCCATTTAGTTTCCTCCGGTCCTGTGCCTGCACGAGGTAGGAAACGGTAGTTAAAAACATGTCTAGCAGCTAGCATCAGTTGCATTAGCGCATGTCATGTAGTTCCTGCTGTGTTTTATTAGACAAATATAAAATTAACAACAGAGCTATAATGATTTCCTAAACTGGTTCCAACACAAATTTCCAATTTGAGGTCAGATGTATTGCCTAATAAATTTTTACAACAGCAGTCAAATAGTGGTAGTTAGTTCCCCAGAAATACAACTCTTAATTCACCAGAATTAGTTTTAAGGCTGTTGTTCATCACATAAAACAAAAATAAATATTGTTATAGCTTTACTCAAAATGTTCAGACAATAATATCCAGAGAAGATGGTGTTGGGTTACTTTAATTTCAAACACCACAATTAAAGGTACTTTATATATTTACATTTGTAGCAAAAATAAACTATAACATTTTGATTACTTGACCTGATGCTTGTAAACTGTCCTTTCGAAACTATTTGGCAAGTACACACTTGTATTCTATTGCTTACAGAGCACAAAGCTTAAGAAAACAGGGTACTAGGTCTTGCACTGGTAAACGTTTTGTCTCCATCATGAGGGAAATTAAGGCAAATAAACGCCTTTTTAGCATATCAATAAATTAAAATTTGAAGAGATATCGTTTTAGGTTAACAAAAGCACAGATGACAGCAGAATGTGTTCCATAATAACAAAAAAATTCATCTTTAACAATAGTTGGTTGCCACATTTAGGAATTTGGTGTTAATCTTTGTTTTAAGTCTTTGTCAAAAACCACTGATGAAGTCAATCAGAAATTGGACTAAGAACAACAGAAATGTGAGTAAAATTTCCATGGACCTGTGTTTAATTTATAAAAAAAGATGGTTTTAACATTTAATCCTATCTGTAAAGCGCTATTTTGAACATGCTGATCTAAAATATATAATTTTAAGTAAGACTGGTGAGCTGCCTATACTAGATAATCAAAACCTTATCCCAAAGGACAAACTTTGTACAACAAAATAAGGAAGGCCCTTTTTTTTTTTCCTTCCACAATCTCCTTAACAAATTAAGTGAACTAAGACTTTGTTAAATAATAAAGGTGGTGCTAAGGAAAGTACGTGTTATAATGTACAAGGTCAAAAAAAGATACTGTTCTTAGTCGCACACAACAAATACCTTTCTCCATATTATGAAAAAGATTGTTTAAAAGTGTTTCTACAGCAGAGTTTGTGCAAAGGGACAGCAGATCTACTCAAGCTAGCTTTAAACTCAATGATACCGATAACAGCCCAGAGCTGAAGACAGGCTGCAGTGTCTGTCTGCAATTTGGATAACGAGTCTGCGCTGAGCTCCGGGCTGCTCTGGCTGCGCGACTGCCAACGCCTGAGCTAAGCACCTAAAGTTCATCGGGATGAATGTACATGAGCTGCATGCAGAGCTTTTACAATAGCAAATGAAAACAAAAGGCACTGGTCTTGGACTAAAATTTATATGTGTATATTTTTATATGTGTATTTATAAGTATCTCTTTTAAAAAACCTTCACATCTGATGACCCTGATTTCAGAAAATCAGTTTAAACCGTTTTATGATTACAAAGCTCTATACCTATATTGCTCAATCATCTCTATTTTGAGTTGTCTCAAATTTCAAGTATAACTACCAACTTAAATGTGCATGTTAACTGAGAAATGATGGCTGCACGCCTTAAGGGTGAATAACTGAGCAGGACGGCTCCAAAGGAATACTTTGACAGGCAAGAAAAGAAGCAGAAGCACACCCAGTGCCATGTACTGGCATATGACAGCACACACAGAGACAGTGACTCCCTTCAGAAACTTCAAATTTAGATCGTCTTCTAATAGAAAACCAGTCTCTCTGCTAAGTGTGCTGCTTCTAGTCAAAGCCACCGGTTTTGGCTGCCCCAAAGAACATAATTTCCCATAACTGTGGGTCAGGTAATCGTCCAAATACAGTTCTAGCTTTAGCCTTGTTCCTTAACGAAGGGTACAGAACAGGAAAATACTCTGATCCCTGTAAGAGGACCAAGAACAGGATAACAGCAAACAGCTAATCATCACCTATTTCACAATGCAGCTGGCATGAGGGAAAAAAAAATAAAAATCACTTGTGCAAGCAGGATGCACTGTACCAGACCACGAGCACCTTCCCTTCAACTAGCATCAGCTCGTGCTAGACCTGATGCAGAAGAGACCGGCTGGCCACATTCACTGCATCTCCCCAACCGACTTTTATTTAACCTTACTAATACTTTACATTTGTGAGGCCAGAAATCCCAGAGAGCTTACAAAACGTTACCAAGAAGCTTCCTCCTGAGGCATGGAGCAGCTGGAAAATAATATTAATTGTTTTCTTGAGAAAGGAAACTTTCACAACAGAGACAATTGGATAATAAGCGTCCTGCATTCCCGAAGGTCCACATGGAGCACTCAGGATCTCACTCTTCAGTTTTCCACACACCTCCAGCAAACTGCCTGGTGCTAATTTTCCTTCATCTACCCCAAAAGACCATAGGATGTGCTGACACGCTGCAGTCAGTAGCTGCAATTCCTGCCCGGCTCTTTTTTTCTCCACATAGTCCTCAGAAGTCCTCTTCCACAACATGACAGCAAATGTAGCTGAATCAGCAGGGCTGGTTTGCAGGGCAATCAAACCGGGTTAATATTTCTGACATAAGGCTAATTCTATTGCCTTAAACGGTTATTACTGCACTCCATAACCACAGCGATCATCTCAGTGAGGAAAAGAGTGTCCTGTCTGGTGGTTAACATCAGAATGCTCAAACAACAATAGGATGCATAAACTCGTCCAGTATGTTCTTGCTCATGAGGTATTTTGGGAAAACTCTTATTTTGAAGAGCAACAATAACCTGCGGACACCATCAAGTATTCCAGACTACCAGTACCGAACGAGAGTTACGAACACGCAGTGTGGTGAAGGCACTGGTGGGGTATGACTTGCAACCCCAGCGACTAGCACGGCTTTAGGCCGTGGGGAATTTACGTTCACGTACAAACTGCAACCACTGACTGAAATAAAAAGATTCCATTACGCTGAAAGGATAGATTTAAGAAAACACATTTAAAATCATTTCCGCATCATCTCCTCTGGGCCCAAACTCACAACTGCGCAATGGAGTATCTCATAGCAAACGTATATTGATGGATTTTATGCTCTCTAGAATTATAAATAGGAATCTGAACTACAGCACCAAATTTTCCAAATCACATCAAATGACTGTAACTATGCACGCGTATACGTACACATTACGAGGACAGACATATACTAGAGGTGCAAGCATGACGCAGGGCCTCAGTATTGCATAACGTAGCCTCTTCAGATCTTCACAATCTATAAGAATCTCATTACAAATAATTAACAAAGCAAGATCAAACATTTCAGTTGCTTTCAGAATGCTGAAGATGTCCAGCAGCAAAGAATCGTGTGCTCAGTTTCAAGCAGGAACAGAATTTATTTAACAGTATTGTATCTCTATGGCTTTATGCTCTGTTTTCCTAACTACCGCATCCTCTACAGTCAGAAGACGGGGTGAGGTTGTGCTGTTATAGATTAGCTTTCCCTTCTCTCCTCCTTCCTCCTGTGCTCCTTCTCTCCAGTTAGAGACTCTTTGGGGTTTCATTATTTAAGTTTCCCCTCAGGCGTGGGGATAACACCATTGGAGCCATTTTGCAGGCAGCAGGATTCTATAAATGAGGCACTTGTTTAAACAGCCTCACACAGAGCCGATGTCAAAGTTCTCGGCTATTTACAGGTGACATCACAAGAGATGCCTTCTGAAGCACAGCCAAAACAAGTACCGTGCACAGATTAATTTTTCTTGTCCAACATACATCAGAAAACAGTCATTCCACCCTTGCTTTGCTTCACAAAACTCTGTCTTCCAGCAAATATATGATAGAGCTGCACAGCAACTTTTTTCTGCCTGTTGACCAGACTAAAATTTGGTTCTCCCTCAGCAAGAATTGAGCAGATTTGTGGGTACAATTCTCTTCCCCATCAGACTTGCCCATTGCTAGTGAGAGCCTGCAGCAAACAAAAAACCCACCACAAACCAACCAAAAAAAAAAGGACAAAATGAGGTCTGATGGCAGCTCTAGACCAACGTGGCTAAATAATCACTGTTTAATTAACAGTGCCATCTATAATAATAAACCAGGATGTGAATAAATTAGTTCTAGCTTTACCTTTCTAGGAATCCATCTGAAACACACCAAAGATTCAGGAATAAGAATCATAGAATCAAAGAATAAGACCAGAGATCTTTTGGAGTGAATTATGTACACTATCTGACAAAATATTATATACAATATGTAAGTGGGAAACGCACAATAAAATTGTATTTTCCGAGGTCAAGTAATTTCTTAAGAGCCCAGCTTTCCAAACTCGGGGCAGGAAGGCGGTGGTGCCGGTACCTCCGTTACCCGAGTGGAGCTGCTCAGACGAAGGGAGCGACTGCCCGCGGTGGCACGGTTTGCGGGGCCCCGAGTTTCGAGACATAATGTGCTGACTTATACAATATATACGTGCTTTGAAACATCTCTCCGTTCCTCTCTTAGATATTAATTCTACACAGTAAATTTTGCCATTTATTAGCATACATTTGGAGTTTATTTTCTCAATGTTTAATCACGCATAGTAGTCGTTAGCATATATGAACACTCCTTTTCTAGAGCAGTTTGTGTAGAATTCTCATTTGAGTTAATTACTATGTAAGATAGCTAAATTCTAATTAAAATTCAATGGCACATGTAATGATAAAAATTTATCAATACTGTGTCTTTCTCAGCAGTTACTTTTATTAAATTACTTAGCTTCATTGTTTATTTCTTGAAATTGGGATTTTAAATTAGGCTGGTTCTAACCACTGTAACAATAGTTTCACTAGGCTTTACTTCATATGTTTTTACTTCATATTTTAAGGGAATAAATGCCTTTTGAGTTTTGTATTTACTCATTGTTGCTTTGCTATGGCTCTGAAGATCTCTATTAACCTCTGTCTCCCAGCCCTGACGACAACAGAAGGTGCACAGGTTTGGTACTCTTCAACCTAAGGGCAAAACATCCCTCAGCTTCACTGGAGCTGGGAGCCGTGCAGTCCACAAATATCTTTTGCAAAAGAGACTACGATAGAGCAAATCTTGCCATCAATTAAAAAAAACCAAAAACCCTCTTAAAGAGAACACCAGTATTTTTCTGTTCCTCACTAATACACCGTAAATTGCTGCAAGTACTAAGTATAATTAACACTAGTTAGTGCAAAGCCTTCCTGGTGCAGCGCTCAGACCAGCAGCCTGTGCTCCTTTCTCAAGCTAGCTCCAATATTGCACTTGGAAAAGTCACTGCTCTGGATGTTTACGTGTATTTGCATAAACATCTAGAAGCTGAGCAAAATGCTTCTCTCGTGTAAATGCTTTTCCTTTTTTGGAACATCTATCTATATTAGGCAAGTCTTACGACTTGAAAATATGAAAAATCTCCTTGGATCGGTTTCATTTGGGTGGGGTAAAATATGCATTAAAAAATATGTGTGTCACGTTCTAATCTCAGCTCTAGTTTTGTTCCCTGCATGCAGGATGCACTGCTGGAAACTACGCTCAAAACAAAAGCAAAAAAACCCTGAGCAGCAAAACCTCCTTTCTGCTGCACCAAATGCAGAAGGCTGTTATTCTCAAACATAAAAATGACTAATCGCTCTTTAATCAAGTTATGGTTAATAAAATAATCCAATTTTTGCTTAATCATGTTAATATTCAGACATGTTGAACAGTAAATCCCTTCAGGCATGCAATCCTGTTTGCCAAGTTTCAGCCTACAACAAGGTGTAAATCTCTGAAAACAGCCCTTTGGAAATGCTGACAAACCTTTGGCGATTGGAACAGAAGTTGGAGTCTCTGCAAAAACAAGGAGAAAGGCAGAGCTGAGTGTCCCTACCAATTTCTACCCTAAGATTTGCAGAAGGTAGTTCCAGGGCCCAGATTTAGTCCTTGCAGAACCCCTTTTGCTATCCAAGCCACAGAATATCACTGAAATAGGCAGGAAGAAGAAAAATGAACTATAATTAATTATTATTAGAGGATAAGATTTATGACAAAATATAGTTGATACTTCCACTAATAGTTTAATTATAATATATCAGAATCTCAGACATTTGTAATCGGGTTTATTCAGTTGTTTGTTTTTAAAGGTGCTTTATGACTTCTGAAGCAGAATAACTGATAAATAATGCATTTCCTCAGCGTTGGTGGGAAAACTCGGGCTATAATTAGCATACAAAATTACATATTCTGATACTTGATGTTCACCGATGCCATTTCCATCATGTCATACAGCATAAATAAAAAGCTGGCAACCCGAATACCCCCAATAACTTTATTCTTCTAAACAACCACTGTTGCTCCAATTCAGCTTTTCTTTGAATAACTCCTTAAAGTAAGAGCCCCCGGTATCTTCCACCAGCTTCATTCTAACTGAACCCCCGCTTCGTGCTGCAGCATCCCGTGGAAACCCCCCGATTTCTGTCGGTTCCGAAGAGGCGGCGCCGGGAAAACTTTACCACCGTGGCCAGGAAGGCCCCTTTAAAGGCAAAGCCTGGGGAGATGCTGAGCAGGGTCTCCAACAGAAGACCTTTGTGCTGCCATGCAAATGAATCCCTGCACAACAGCCTGCAGACAATGCCCAGGGAGAGCCAATCCATCTGCAGCTCTTGGGTTAACTCAGTGTTTCCTACCTTCTTCCTCTTACAAAACGCTCGATGTCGACAGCTGTGCATTTTAAACTACTATTCTGCGTATGGTTTTTCTAATTTTGTGTATTCAGATAGTTTTCCCCGGCGTCGGGGGCTGAAAGCAGAGTGCTCGGATTCCGTAATTTAGAGATTTCATGCTTTTCAAAGAGTCACAGCAACTCTGATCGAAAAACAAAGCGGAAATTAAGTGTCTAATGGGGAGCGCTTCAAATGGCAAGAAAAGTGGCTACCTTAGAGCTGTTACATGAAATAAAATTCATATTTATATGAATTACTATTAGAGAGAGTCTCTGTAAGCTATACTCTGCATGTGATAAATATATTAATAAAAAGCATGGAAACTCTGTTTGGCTAAAATACATTTTGATTACTCAAAATCCACTTGCATTTGTAGTGTTCCTTTTAAAGAAAAACTGCAGTATTTTGAAGAAAAAGTTTGCCTTCAGTCAATTAATCAAATAAAATATTTGGATATCAGCAATTTGTCCATGTAATGAATGAAGTTTTTTTACTAGGTCAAAAACTAACTTAAAACAGATGCTGGTCTAGAGCCAACATTTCTTTGTCTGGGTGGGGGGGGAGGAATAAAATCCCAACCACCGGTTAAAAGCATGGTGAGTCTACCATGACCATGGACAGATTTGCAAAATGCAAATATTACAGCTAGCTATCATTAAATAATTCTGGCCAAAAAGAAGTTTTGGATTCACTGCTGAGAATTCTGTGTAAGCAGCACGGGTGGAGCAGTGGGCTGTGCGCTGGGAAAGGAGCAAGCAGGGAGAACCCGGGACCTGGGAGCCAGGAGGATTGGCTCTCATTCCTGGCTCTGCCACTGCGAGACCTGCAGAGGCTTCTTCCGGGTTTCTTCTCCCTGAATCCTGAATTTTAAAGTGGAGGAGGCCAGGAGCCATCCCTTTTCATACAATAATTCAAAGAGTAAAACCAATTTCAGACGCACTCCATTTTCTTCTGCAAAGTGGGGCGGTTCTCCTCCGACAGCTCCTGCAGTACAGCAGCGCTGTGTTCCCGCTGCCCGTCCTCCCGAGGAGCTGCCCCCGTGGGAGGGGATGCTGGGGAAGCCCCCGGAGCAGGGACCACCACGGCAATGGGGAAGCCGGGAAGACCCTGCCATTCCCAGGAGCCAGGCCACTCCTACACACCGTCCTGGTGCTGAGCTCCGTGCCTTCCCCCACCACGAGTTAAAATGGGCTTCTGCTACAGCCTGTCTTCTGCTCCTAAGACCACCACCAAAACTTGAATTTAAACCTTAGGCCATTCGCTGCTCTTCTCTGCTTGAGGCACAGACCCCCTGCCTTTACAAAGTGTCTTCAGAGCACTCACAAAAACCACCACGAAAGAGCAAGGCATCGTTTCCCCGCTCCAGCGTCAGCCTCCGCACTTCGCTGCGACCCGCTCCACATTGACATTTTCTTTCCCTAATATCTGCAGGAACCAAACAGCAACGGCAATGTGGTTTTGCTTGGGGGAGGACAGGAGGTGGGTTTTGTCTAGTCTGGAAATTTATTTTCCTTTCTTCCCAGTCATTTATTGTTCTTCTTTTGGCACCAGAAGAACATATTTTGGACGTGAATTTCTCTGTGGGTGTTACATTGGAAATTAATCTCTCTCCAAGGCGTATACGGTCTGGGACAGTTTTGAAATACGTGCGAGAGGATGGAGAGGGGAGGGAGCGTGCGGAAATGAGGCCAGTCGGTGGGGCAGGCAGGCAGCCGGCGGGTTCCCGCAGCCCTGCTTCACCTCGCCCGGCCCGGCCGCAGCTCACCCGCTGCCAAGGGAGGCTCGCTGCCGGCGGGAGCGGATGCGGGACGGGCTGCCGGCGCGGGGCTCGGGTGTACGAGCGCTGATCTACGCGGCACATTGCAACGTGCTTGTTTGGGCGTTTGCCCCCTCTTCCCGTCCCCCCACCGAGGGGGCTCCACGGCGAGGAGTCCCCACCCCACCGTGCTGGCGGGAGGAACGGGACACGTCTCCCCAGCGCGCGGGTCAAGGTCTGCCGCCGTTTCAGAGGTCATTTCCCAGCAAAACGTCCCGCGTTGAGCACTGCCTGCTCTACTCCTTCCTCCTCACAGGGTTATTTCTTTTTATGGTGCAGTGTGTTCAATTTGCATGGCAATATAATCAACAAAGTATTACAGCCAGGTTCAAGCCCCTCCTGTGCTAGGCACTATAAAAAAAAGTAAAAAAAATTTTAAAAGTAAAAAAAAAAGTAAAAAGTAAAAAAAAAAAAAAGTTGTAGAACTATGATCCAAAAGCTTGAAAGGGTCAAAAGAACCATGAAAAGCTTTAAAAATGTGCATTTTTTTTTTTACTTAATTAGAAAAGAAGAAAAAGCAGAGATGTATCATTTTTTAAAAAAACATAAATTCTAACGAGTCATTAAGAAGCATTAGAAACTACCATATACATACATATTTAGGCACTCCTCTGGCTCAGAATTATGCTTTACGCAAACAAAAGGCCTCTCTCTACAGCTTTACACAATGGGTTTACACTGAGCCATTACGATCTATCATGTAACTGAGTGCTTAATGACTCTTTAATTTAAGGATTATTGACACAAAAGATGTAACAGCTGCTTAAGAGTTACTACACAGCAGCAGCTTTACAAAAAGATATCGCTTCGTCATTTTTATATTTTCTAAACTATCCAAAGATGCTTACATTCATGGCAGTAACTTGAAAGAGAAAAAAAATCAAGGGGAAATAAATTAGAATATACTTGACCCTCAGTGAACTGGGGGGAAAAAAAAAAAAATTAACATTCTCAGTTGAGAACAGATTTGTTCTTATTTATTTCTGACAATGCAAAAGCTTAAAAGAAAAGAGTTTATTTTAACTGAAAAGAAGCCCTTCCAGACTAAGACCTTGTATTTTCTGTTGAAGTCCAAGAATTATTTTTTTAGGAAAAGTTATAAGAGCCCTTGAAAGAGCCCTACACAAAGGTAACTCTGGCAGGAGTTTAAGCACAAGCGGTAACGGGTGTCACCGTAACAACTAACGCTTGAAAATGCAAGACAGTTTGTTAGGGTTGTGTGCGTGTGTACATATATATATTTATAACCCCCTCAACAATGAATATTCCTGCTGCCAAGCATTCAGAGACAGAGCTGATTTCCTTTCGAGTAATTGATGTAGGCTTTCTTCAGGACCCCGTCCAGACAAGTTCTCTACCGTGGGGCAGGAAATCACACCGTCAAAGGAAAGCTGAGCGCTCCTTCCACACGGCCTGGGTCAGCCCCTCCAAAACACTAGATTTATACTACCGCTGCCAAAAAACCTTGCATTTCCATGCCCTCCTGTTGCTAAGATAAAGGATGTTTCCTACTGCCTCAGAATGCCGTCCTCATTTAAAACTCCAGCTATGTTCTGACAAAACACGCTGCTGTCACCCCAAATTGAGCAAATGAGCCTACGTCCTACAGTATAAAGACCAAAAGAGTTATTGAATATCACCCGGGGAGCACAAAATGAAAAGGCTCCCATTTCTTCCTGACCTTTTTGGGGCATTTTTTTCCTGAAATTGGCCGAGCCCTTCAGCCTTCATTTCTCATGCTGTCTGCGGTAGCACAGGAAGGACAGCTTGGACTTCACAGTTTCAAACAGATCAAGTTTTGTTAAATAACTTTTTCGCCCCCCCCCCGCCTCCTTCTTCAAACCCAAAGCGGAAGGGAACACTGTGAAGAAAATGGAAACTGGCAAAGAGCTTTAACTTCAAATAGCCTTATAAGTCAGCGTTGATGTGCAAAACTAATTCTGTTGTTTTGGCATTTAAATATAACCCGACAGTTGCAGAAGGGAGGGGCGAGGGTGGGAGAAGTGCAAGGCAGATTACCGGCCAAGTCCAAAATACGGAGACGTGCAGTGCTACGACTTCTGTTTATCAAAAGAAATAAGGATTTATTGGCAACGAGCTTTATAGAGGAGACTACAAACTTGCACTGGAAAATTTCAGGGAAGGGACCCTGTGGCAAACAGCAGTTCTGTACCGCTGGTGTCTAGGACAAAGGCATTTCACTCGTGGCAGAAGGGGACGTTTCCACAGAAGACAATCCCGAGCTTCGCTAAAATAGATATGCAAATCGCTCCATTCATTAAACAAAAGAAGTACCACTGAATATAATGTATCTAAATATTTGTTCAGGGTTAAGTGGTGTTGTCTAAACAAGCAGAAAAGCCCTTTTTTGATGCAGATTTGCTCTCTCCATTAGGAGTGCCAGCCACATACTTACTACTTGTTTATTCCTATGCTTTTCATTTCCTAGAAATCTCCCGTGTCGTTTACAGATGCATGAGGTAAGCAATATTCTGACATCAGGCATTCCTATGACCCATACCATCATCTGCTCAAGCTTTAGCTGACTAGCTGTTTCTACCACTCACCATAAATACACCGATGGGAAAGTACACGCTCCTCATCCTCTAAGGACGAGGCATGAAACTGGATGCGGTGTTGTTTGTCAGCCTGTAATTACACCTTTGACTGTAGTACAACGTCCGTCTGTACAGCACAGCCTGTCTCCCGTGCCCTCGCTGTTTAAGCCTGCGGGCAAGGCAGCTGCCTCCAGCAGCCAAAATTTTACCTCTCCTTGTCTCTGCCTCTTTTAGAGTTGTCATTGCTCAATGCTGTTGGCCCAACGCGCCGTCCAGAAGCGCTTCATAACTAAGAGGAAGAAACAATTTTCCACCCCATGAAACAACCGTCAGTGTGAGGGGTCAACAAGCACTAGAGCGGCTGTCGGGTCTGGGGGGCCAAAGGGCAGGGTGGGATCCCGACTGCCGTGCGAGACGCATGGAATCTCTCAAGCAGAAGGGGAGATCTCTGACAGCTCACTCAGAGGAAGATGAGGAACGCTACCATCTTGAGTATGACCTGGAGGGGAGGCACCTCACACTTGTCCTTATCCTGCTAGAGAGAAAGCAGTTGTATGAAACGTGCACGGGCTAAACAACGCCGGAGAGGAAAAGGACACTTAAACATAGCATATACGATTTCCCTTGATCCTTTTAAAGAATAAAGGAGGTCATTCAAAAACCTACCAGCGTCACCTTAGGCAGGGATCTCAACATCTTAAGAGGGAAAACGCACGCAAAAATTGATACGTAGTCTTGTGTTACCGCAAACAGAATGAGAAGTGTTACAGACAGTCCTGCATCTACCAAAGTCTCAGCTTATTATTGACTAGAATAAGTAATCTCAAATCAAAAATTAACAAACTTGTATTTCTGTGTAACGTCTGTCCCCATGCAGTGCCGTTATTCAACTCTCCATCCAGGGAAAAGCCACTCGTGAGTCCGTTCTGAAGACAGCATCTACTTCATGAATTTTTCCAAATCTATTGTTTGCATAATGCTTTTTCCGGCTGGTTAGTCACATCAAATCAAGACAGCCAGTAATCACGGACAACTCTACCTGGCGAAGGATGGGCCCCTCTCGGTGAGGCCCCTCTCTCAACAGCTATTTGTTCTTGCTGAAATTAAATTTTCTACTGAAATAATCCCGGAGCCCCAAGGTAGCAAAACCCCAAAAGGGAAAAATTACTATTCAGCCTGTAGGAGACCTTGCTGCTAACATCAATAGCCGCAACAAAGAAACAGACAAAACAAAATATTTGAAAATGAAAATACAACTTTGCAAGCAGAAGTGACCGCTCAAAACCCCAAAATAGAAGCCCCAGGTCCTCCAAGAAACTTCTACAGAGTTTCACATACAGAACTCATTTTCTTTTACCAGTCCTCTTCACCTTTACTTTCATAAATAGCTCTTCTCTTTTCTTCTGGGGAGGAAAGCAATCTACCATGCCCAGGTGGATTTAATAAGGGAGGTCTAATACCGGAGGTCAAAGAATATGAATGGATTAAAAGATTAGGGAGAAGAGCACGAAGGCTTTCACCTTGAAGGTTCCTGTTCTGAATTCGTCTGATGTCAGCAGTGAGCGAGCAGTGTAACCATCGAGGAGCTGTGGCTGCATGGAAATCTCTCCTTCAACTTCTAGGAGTTACGCTAAGGGATCGTTAAAAGGAATCTGAATATTTTAAAGCTATTTACTGAGACTGCCTCTCATTATCAAGTCCCACATCTACTTTTCTGTTTCTTCATATTCCACTGCTATAAACACCAAGATGGCTTTTCAGTTAAAAAAAAGTCCCCATAACTTTTGATTATTAAATTCAAATGTTTCTTCTCCATGTTTTCCTGTGACTTCAACTCTGTAACACCACAGACAGACAGACACCCCCATCCACCACTTTTAGCACAACTGCCTGTTACTTGACCAGAAGGCATTCCTCACGTACCCAGTTAAAGCTCCTACAGGGGATAATCTGCAGCAAAAAAAAAGAACAATCTGGCTTTGCTAAGAGTTATTCCCATAGTATCGATGATCAGACCGGCCCGTAGTATCCCTGAACTTCAACTTAACCTCCCCCATGATTTTGGTGAAATCATGTTAGAGTCAATCATTATGGCATTATCAATGGCTAAAAGTGCAGGCTTGTGCGCATAAACTTTCATCCATCTTTTAAGACACAGCTCATTGCTTCAGCTCCAGAAATTATGGAGAAATTATCTTATTTTTCACTGGCAAGATCCATACTTTCACATATCCAGTGGGAAATGCAACTGGCAAAACGCTTGAGAAGTAAATCAGCCGTACGTAGAGAGTCCTCTCTTGTAATGAAAGGAGTGAGCTCAACAAGTAGGATGCTGCTTCTAGATATTAAAAATTTTTCAAAAGAGCCAAGTGTCGCATTCAGTTCAGGATTTAAAACCAGCCATGATTACCTCCAAAATGCCTTCAGTTAAAAAAAGCGAGTTGCACAACAGAACCATCAGCCGTGACTGAGGCTGGTTTAATAATAAACTCAAAACTACTTAAAATGAACCTCATGTTTCCATGGAGATGAATACATATCTCTCTCCAGAGTGTCTTGTGATGTAGAAAACATTCACCAGTAATATTTTGGTAGGCATCTCGCTAGTGGAAAATTCGTTAGTATTGTTCAAGATGGTGATAACACCGACTTGGATTAATTTTTAGACTGACCTTGGCAAATTGGCAGGTGAAGATGAAAGCAATACGGTGGCCAGTGGAAAAGTAAAATAAGTGAAGATACCCGCTCACGATGTATATTTTTAAAAAAAGACAATGACCAGTGGCTGCTAAGAAGAATGTGCAGACCTGTTCGTTTACTTTACCTCTCTGATACCCGCTAGTAAATCCATTTTTGCCTCAGTAAGCTTCCTCGCCAGTGAGAAGATTTAAATCTTCTGAAACAGATACAAAACGTATCATCTCCTTAGGTTAGCCTCGCTTAATAGCAGCGAGGCATGGCCAATTGCAGACACTCCTAACATAACATATTTGACAGGTATAAGATCAGGCATGTACAGTAGGAGAGGTCCCAAAGCTTGCCTTTATTCACGAGGCTGCTCTAAGGGTATGAACTGCTAAACTCTGTCATCATCACTTAACTTACAGTGCTCCTTAATACGATACGGTGTTCTATTCGGGGGGAAAAAAAAAAACCCACCTTCTTAAGAGTACATATTTGACTTTGATCCAGTGACACGTTTCTGAAGGAAAGCATCTGACAGGACAAAGATGTACGGTACTTCATTTAGTCTGAGTGCCATGTGTGGCAGTTTAAGAGTCGCTGTCACAGCCCCTTCGGCTGGCATCCGGGATCGCACGGCGCAGCAAAGCAGAGGGATTTCAGGAGGAAAAGGCTTGGGAAGAATTTCTCCAGGCTCTTTCCAACAAGTATATTTACCTCCTCCATTCAAAAACGAAAAGAATGAGGCATTTTAACTTGCAATCAGAACAAAAAGAATTTTGACTGACTCTTCACATCATGGAAACAACATTAATATTTTGATTCAAAAAGCCCGTAAGCATGGGTGTCATTTTAAGCACGTAAAGAGATGCTAAAGGGCCTGCTCAGCTACTTAAAGCTACATATATACATAAACACTTTGCTAGGAAAAACCCTGCAGATACATACTACTGTTTTACAGGCACTCATCACTTCTGTCAGGTAACAGGCTCGGAAAGTCTAGTTACTTCAGGGCCTGCAGTTTTTAAAGCATAATCTTTTTGCAGACGCAAATTTCGGGGATGATTTAATCAGAAACAACTACACAGTTTCTGAAAATACAGCCAGAAATAAAATGCAGCACTTTTGGTAGAAAATTGTCCTTACAAACATCTGTGCAACTCAAAATGCTAACTATGAGTAGGTAGCTGGTATTTGTTGTGGGTATAATTCATATTCAGAAATTCTCTAGTGATTGTCTTGAAAATCTGATTTAAAATTTGACTTCTCTCCGTGTCATCAGAAAGTGCTCTGCAGATTTCATATTCCTCTATGCACTAACTCTGAACACTGTTCAGCAGAACAGTACTGTTACGATGCGTTTCTAATTTAACAAGCCACACAGGAGAGAAATAAAAGATGATCACCTTCAGGAAAGACGTGGGGGACCCGATTATACAAAGATGTGTCGAAGTGGACCAAGTTTATGAAAACGATCAGGGTTACATCTGAGTCAATCCTGTCGTTACACAGCCTAGTTTCTTGTTACTTCAGAAAGCTGTCTGGTCTTTACGATAACAACGTCTCAGTTTAGCCAACGGTCCATAATTGTGCCTTTTTTATTTCAGATTAGAGAGAAATGTACAACAGCGAGAAGTAAGACGAGTGATGTGTTACGTAAACATGCAACAAAAGGGAGATTCTTTTTTCTCTTGTGATTTCTGATAGTCAACACAAGTTCTCTTTTTCCTGTAATCATGAGTCTAAAGGCACTGATCACGTCAAACACACTCCCCGCATGTTTTTAGAAACGAGTTTCCTTGAGTCTCACAGCTTGGTGGCAATATTCAAACATTTATTCAATTACTGTCAGTATTCCAATGGTAAAATTAGCATCCTGAAAGAAAACTACTGAACTGAAAAAAAATTTTTAGGTAAAAAATTTTCAATTTACAAGCTGACCCCAGGTCTCAGTCGAAATGAGTGTGATCCATGCCTCGTATTTCCCTCCATGCAGAAAGTCTCTTGCAAAAAGCATTGCAATTAAACCACAGCCTAATTAAAACACAAAAGACTTTTTGGTAATGAATCTTTCCAGCAAAGAGCATCTTCAACACTTACTTCCCAAACAATAGCACTTGTCAAGAGATACTAAACAAATGTCCAAACTGGGGCTTTTCAGGACAGTTTGGAACATGTGATATTTTGGTCTTTGGTGCTCGGTGTCAGCCAGTTCCTTATGATCCCAAAATGTACGAGTGATCTCTAGGCAAACGTACACCACGTAAAAAGTTCCCCGGTGCGCCTGTGATGACATATGGTTTGCCGAGGGAAGTGGCTGGGCCTGTCGCTTTCTGACCTATTTTCCCCCCGTTCCACTTCTGCATGGCCTCTCAGCCGAGTGCTGGAAACCGCATTCAGTTAAGTGGGACAAAAATAACAATAAAACCTCAGTGCCTATAGCAACCCTCAAGCTACAGAAGGTGAAAAGAATTACATTCCTAATTCGCAAGGCTCTTTTTACATATAATCATTCCTTTTAGGTAAAGGTCAAGTTACAAGACTTTTTGCATTATGCATAGTGATTTCCATTTTGGCTTATTATGCAGTGGTATGAAATTTATGATGTCAGATTTCATGACAGTTAAACCTGAGTTTGTTCTGTTTCAGAATGACATCTGGGTATAGAGAATAACAAAGCTGCTATATTAAAACGGCCCTATATTTTTAGGCTGGCTCCTATGAAAGACATCAGACCAAGAGATACTTGAACAGATGTTCGGGAAAATATTTCACTTTTCAAGTGCTGAGGAACTAGAATGGGAGTAGAGTTGCATAATGGGAAATGAATCATTGCAGTTAATCATGAAAAATATTCAATTGTTTGGAATCAAAGTGTTTGGCAAATAATCTTTTCTTTCTATACTGTTGCAAGGCATTTGATACTCAAAAGCAAATAACCTAAGAAACATATTCAATGCCGCTGCTTAATCCATTTAGGAGAAAAAAACAGGTTCTTCAAGGAAATAAATGTATAAAAGTGCAATTTATTTGTTAACGTGTGTAACAGTTAATGGTTTTTAGCTGACAGTATGATTATTTATTATGACAATGCAACATCTTTAGTAAAAATTGAGTAGTCTTAAGGTGTTCTGTGCTGCTCATTCATGCAAAGAATTCTTGTCAAATATTTTAATGAGAAGAAAAGTATGGCAGTCAAGATTAAAAGTCAAGGTGACCTTTAACTGTGGAAAACAGTATCTACATATCACCTTACATTTTTTTTTTTAAGGTCATCACTTCTCTCTTGAAGAGTCATTCCATAAATGGGAGTAGGCAGTGCACCAGAGAGAGCTAGCCATAAAAACCATCCTTAGTTCAGAATTCAGCGCTGCATTACACTCACTTTAAATCACATATGCTATTTGGTATAAAATTCAAATGCTTGCGGTGGTGTCTTCAGCAAAATGAGCAAGGAAATCACACGTTAGAGGAACAAGGGAGGTACCACTGGCACATAGCCTTCTGTAAAGCAACAGCGCAACATCTTAGGGATTGTCACTCTCCTTTACAAAGAGCAAACTCGTCTGTGACCTGGTCTCGGCCAGGGTGTGCTGAGTCAGCTGGAAAACCCCTCTGATGGGCACCTGGTCGCCTGTTGTTCTAAAGAGCCTTTTGGGGAAACCAAGGATGATCCCACAGCACGGCAGTGACCTGCTTTCTGCTGTCATGCTTCAAGCTGCCCTGGTTAGCTGAGCAGAGACTCTGCCCCTGCCCTATTATGCAGAGGTTCTGCTGCACGAGCAAAACCCTCCACGGCCAATGTGACCTTAGAGGAGCACCAGGAGAGTTTGGGAATAACGTTCTGGTTACTGGAGATGAAATACAAACAAATCATCAGATTCTGGGGGTTCACGATATAGTTTCTAGTCTGCTCAAAGTAGTCGTGGCCAAAGGGCGATTGCCTGTAATTCACACCTCCCTGCTGGAAACCCCCCGAAACGCGTCTGGCCTGCCCAGCTCCCAGGCAGAACCCCAGACCTGAACTTACACCAGCAAAGCCCTGCATTTGCTCTTCCAGACATTTTATAGCTTCCTTTGTCCCCTCTACAACGGGAAGGAACGGCAAACCTGGAAGTAGGGAAAAGCCACCTGCAGTTCAGTTCCAAGAAGGCCTCAGCTGTGTTAAAAATAAACTCATTTTTTTCCACCCAACGTAGGTGGAAGAAGAGGCACCAACACCACAAGGACGGCTTGAGAGACACCTCAAAGCTGGTCCCAAATATCGGGGTGAACCTACTCTCTAATTTACGTACTTTGTCTCGCTTTTATTTACGTACTTGATTCGCTTATCTCCAATCTTTACTCACTTTCCCGCACTGAAAGCGGTCCAGCTATAGCACAACACGAGAGCGGCAACAAGGCTCACAGATTAGCATCGGTTTGGGTCCAGCCAGCTTGGCGTGAGCTGCCCGTCAGTGCAGGCAGAAACATTAATGCTTCCTTACATCTGTCCACAAAGATGCGTTCTTAGTTATATATACTAAGAGGATTACTCACAGAGTATCATTAATCATTTTTATCGCTACCAAACATAGTATCAAACATACAAAAATGTGGTTCCTAATTGCTGCTATCGAGACAAAGAAGCATAGAGGCAGGAGATGAAAATAAAGTACTAAGTGTCATTTCTTCTGTAAAATTATCTGTGAAAATTTAATTAATGGGTGATATCATTTATACAAGGTTCTAAGTGAATCCTAAATAATTATAACACCCAAACCCAGTAAAATCAGACTTAAAAGCGTCCTGAGAAAAATGTTGTGGATAAACTTGCTAAAACATGCAATAATGGAATGAATTTTTAAAAATACAATGCTGACACCGCTTCAAATCTGAGCCTGAACTCACCGCAGCTATAGATTTAATAATATTGGGTTCTTCCCCACTAAGAGTATCCATTCACTGCATGTTATGTAATGAAATGACTTAGACAGTCCACATATTTATTGCAAAACATTAAAATCTGATTAAATTAAGTTAGTAATGTTGCATTGTACTTTAATTATTTCACGTATGCGACATACATATCATTCAAAGCAAGCTCTCGCACTTTGGGCAAGTGAACTTTCTGTATCTTTGAGGAACCTCCACAGAGTTTTATGAAAGTTAAGTTTGAAAACATTACGGTACTTTAATTTTAAAAATATTTTTTGCACTCTCGTCAGTTGGCTGCTAATGTCTGAAAAGTGGATTGCATTCCTACAAGTGCTGATGCTAAGCACTTTCTCTGTTTAACACACAACTATATTTAACACACTAGTCCTCTATTTTGGCTTTATTGAAACGTGCACAAAATTCCTTTTTTAGCCACTGAGGAGACTTGGCACCGCTTATAAAAGATTTATTGATCCAGTACTAACTAGAGTACGTTACAAACAGCCAAGTGCCAAACAGTTCCTTTGCGCTAGATTGTGATTTACAAGTAAGGAAAGGAAACTGGATTACTAATTACGTACAAAACTCTAAGCTTTAAGAAGTTGTGTATTTATAATTAAGGTCTTGCAAAACAAATAGTCTTTTTCTAATTGAGACAGGCTTTTATACTAAAATCTTTTCTCTGATATAGATACACACACACCATTTTCTTTAACAGAATGCTGAGCTCAGCTTTAAAGAAAATTGTTGTATTGGAAAGTGTTACCGCTCTCAAAAAAAGAGACAGAAGCAACTTCTAAATGGAAGGAGTGAGAAAAATATAATTAGTGTCTGATGCTGTATAGATTTGATTTAAAAAATAGGTAAAAACTTCATGAAAATGGTCTGGTTTGATTTTTTTTTTTAGATTTTTTCCATACTACTTTGCATCTATCCATGAGGACAAGCACTTATAAAACATATAACAGTACTATGTCACTGCAGTATAATTCTAAGGAATGATCTTAACCCTGTTATCTTTTGAATGGATTGCTTGGGATAGGTCACAGCTAACACAAAGCAAGACATTTGAACTACAAAAGCGAAGCAGAACTGGTCCAAGGATTTGTGGGATACATGATGCAACCCTCAAACCTAATAAAGGCCACTTGCATCAAATGAAATTAGCCCGGATAATCCGGCAGTACTCGAGCTCGGAGGATGACATCTATTAGCCAAGGCTACCTGCTAACAGTCAGCAGGCTCCACCTGACAATGAACGATTGAGATTTCATCACTGGAACAACTAAAGTTCCCAGAGCTTATTCTGCTAATTAATAAGGGATTTACCACAACATCAGGTGGTAAAAAGGATGCGAATGAGAGCAGCAGGCTTTTTCAGAAGCACCTACTGACACCTCGGCCACTTTGCATCCAGTTTCAAAATCACCGTGCACAGACTGATGTCCGTCAGCAGCTCACGAGAAGTGCAAAGCTAAATCGGACACCGAGTTGCAAGAAAAGGGATGCTAATAGCCCAAAGGAAGAGGAAAGTCATATTCAAAATAGCAGGGGAAAACCATAGCCTTTCATTTATAAATCTAACTTTTTCTTTTTTTTTTAATGCAATAGAAAAAAGTTCTCCTAGCAGTAGATGCATCCTACATCTATTTGAAAGCCAGCATAAAATTTCTACAAGCAGTAAGTCACTCCAAAAAGTTCACTAACAATGTACAGGTATCTCTTTTGGAGGTCCAGCTCCGTGAGACATGTGTCAGCAGCCAAGTAACGCATAGCTTTATTTCAGCCTTCAGGTAGACAAAGTAAGTAGAAAATATAAACAAAAAAGAAGATGTGTAATTTAATATGTATGGTTACTTGAAATACACCAGTTATGTTAAATACATTTATAAGTAGGCATACTTCTGCATTTGGGGTCTATTTAAAGCCTTATTAAGAGCGAAGGACACAGAAGAAACAGACTGTTTGATCTGTTTTGAACCTATGCCATCGGAAACAAGATTTCCTATGACGTCTCCCAGGACCAAACAGTCCTTTTTTACAAGAATAAGTACGCAGCCACATTTGAAACCCTTAACCTAATGCTCGCAAAGAAATCTCCCTTGTAGACACAGTTGTTTATTAAGGCTAAGCCTAGTTCATTTTCCAGTCATATTTCTGAGATAAGCAAAAATTATAGAAATAAAAATGTCTAGCAGGTAGTTTCATTTGCCTCTGTTATTAGAAATCCATATTCAGATATGTTAATCTAAAGATGTACAATATTACATAAAGGGCACAAAACCTGACATCGTGACACTGGTGGCTGAACGGTTCGCTTATTGTAGCGGCTCTTATTCAGCTATTTTCTAGTGCTCTCATCAGTCTTTTGTGCAAAAGTCTTTGGTGAGAGTCAAGTCTGAACTGATAAGGCCTTGGAGACATAATCACTGGCCTTCATTTTCCATTGACAGCCCCACACAGCCAATTCACAAACATTTTCATATTAATATTGAGCAATTTCCCTACATTCTAATCCATCAAAGTAGGCTATTAATCCTTCCCCTGCGCTCTTCTCTATTCAAATGCTAACAATTTTCTTCTCACAAGCTAAAACATTTGTCCTACAGCCCCTCACACAAAGACACTGTATTGTCAGCGGTGATTGATCAGAGTATTAATATGAGGGATGCAATGTACGTTGTATCCATGATACCGCACGTTATGTGGAGGAAAAAGTCTTTTTTAAAGGATAAACCAAATGCAAAATATAATAATTTTGCAAGGAATACCTTAAAGTGTTTTGCCTGGTGTATTTTATGGAAATTTATTAAGATTTTCAGAGGTGTGAAATGCTTTTGACTTTGGAATATAAAGTAAGTGGCGGGGATGCCCTGTGTGCCGGGACCCAGCGGGGAGCAGCCTGCAGCTGGGACCGGCTCAGGGGCTCTTGGGGCAAACAGCAGAAGAGCTGCCAAAAGCCACTTGCTCTCTAGTGCCACGTTTTATAGAAAAAAAACCCCAAACCAACAACAACAAAAAACAAGCCAAAAACCCAACTAAACAAAAAATCAGGAGAAAAATTTCTCATCTCCTGGGCTGGAGAAATTAGACCAGAAAGCATCTCCACCCGTTGGCCAGTGGGTCCCTTGCCACAGGGCCACCTGGCAATCCCCAGCATCCTCGCGGGTGGCCAGCAGCCCTCCCCAGAGCCTGGGACACCCAGCCCCTGCCCCGCTCAGCCTGCGGGCCCTCAAAAACCACAGCACCCCAACAAATGGGAAAGGGCGGATGGAGGATCGTTTCTCGCGCCTTGGTTTCAAATGCTTTGGGGTTAGTTATTAAAAGAAGGGTGCGCAACCTTAACGTGCTCTAGGCCTTCCTTGTAAAAAGACAACTTAACCAGCAGGCTCTGGTGTAACTGCAGAAGATGAGCACAGAAAGAAGCCGCAGAAGGGGGACGGACTGTAAAAGATGGCGGTTGTAGGAAGGTGGATGCGCTGTCTGCAACCAGGGCAGAGCCCCGGCGCCAGGCGGCGGGAGGGAGGGAGGGAGGCAGGCTGTGGGTGCACGGCGCTTTTATAGATAGCTGATACACCCTGGCACAAATTAGAGTAATTTCAGGGACACTGTAATTTACGGCGGCTCTCGGCACAGAGCTCAGCTCTTTGCAGGCAGAACCCCCGCACACCTCAACACGCGTCCTCCTCCTCACAGGGTGCGGGTAGAGGGAGAGACGGTGCCAGGTGCCGTCAGCAAGTCAAAGCCACCGAGTTCGGCCTCCAGTCCATCCCGGGATCACTTTGCTGGAGCTGCACGAAGCAATTTAATAGAACATGCAGTTGGATAGCTGAGAGAAATCCATACCTCCTCGAATATCCAGCATCCCTTCATCCATAAAAAGGAACAATTTGTTCATTTCCAGTAGCACACGCTATGGGGGGTGTGTGTGTGCGCGCGCACGCACGCATGGTTACATAACCCCAAAGTAAGATAAACAAACACAATTCCTTCATAAGCTGAAAAATTCAGGAAAACAACATTTCCATGCAAGTATGAGCATATTTCAGGCTGGAGGTTTAATAGATGCACTATATTTAAACGTGCGCAGATGACATCTAAGTATCTAGCGATATCACAAATCGTAAACTGTATTTTTCATATGTTATTCTATTAAAAGATAATTTCAATTTCCTCCTCTTATACACTCTTTCCTTCTTTAAAGAAACAGTACAAGACTAAAATTACCAGAGGGGTAAATTCAGCCCAGTGGTACAGTCCCAGGATGAACTTGCTCTGGGCACAGAGGCCCCCACAACAACATTCATTTTTAAAACCTTTGTATTTTTAAAGAGCCCGAGTTTCTATGCCACAACATCCTGTTTCTACACCATTTACCTTTTGTACGTTATATCTTTACAATGAGGAATTAAAAATATTTGTACTTTAAAGGCACTTAGGAGCTCTTCCAGTTACTTACATTAGTACTCTGGCAAACAATCAAGCCTTTTTAAGGTTGAGTCAAACTCCTGAACCTGCATCAAAAACCTGTCCAAACAGCAATTTTGCTTTTCTTTACTCCCAGACAACTGGAAAGGGTGCCACGAGCTCTGCTGCTGCAGGAGGGAGGCAGGAAACTCTCCTGCTACGGGGAGACGACATTCTAAAACTGCAAAGCACCCAGTCCCACCTCCCAGCACCGAGAAAAGGTCCTGAAACCCAGGAGACAGGGCAAGAGGCTGAGGAAGGAAGTTGTTCTCATTTATGCCCGGGCCAGCAGATCCGCAGGACAAGGTGTGCGGAGCTGTAACTCTGTTTGGAGAAGGGTCCGACAGGGAACAGCCCAACTGCCTCCCTGAGCAGAGCTGCTGACTGGGTGCGCCAGCCGCGACTCAGCGTCCCAGAGAGCTGTGAGGGGGTGCGCCGGACGGGCAGGCTGGGGGATGAGCTGTAAAACAACGGCGCTGGCCACCTCGCGTTGGTGAACGTCTCACAGCAATTTGATATAAATAAGGGTGTTAACTCTAGTTGAAATATAGCCAAGGCATCAAGGTTAAGCTTCCACTGATCTAAATTAAATTGGATAAAGTATTAGTCATTTCCTGTCCCAAGCTGTTATGCATTGTGATGTACGTTATGAAATAGTAATTTTAATCCCAGAAATAGATTGACTTCAGTTTTAATTGAAATAATCTTGATTTTGTAATTAAGCTATTATGTGCCAGAAGAACGATTTGCTTGATGTTCGCTCATGGGCGTTATACTGTTTACCAAATCCCAAGCTGGATACTGTTTGCTAAAGTTGCTCTCGTGCAAAAAAATAAACCCCAGAATTATATAAATATAAAAATCAAGTCTCTAATATATTAGGTAGAAACAGCAGGAAAAACAGCTATCATCTACTAAAGGGTTTATTTTCAAAACTAAAGCATGTGCATAGAAGTTCCCACACCTCTAGCAGCTCAGAGACGTTAAAATTAAATAAATTTCACTTAGAAGGCTGCATAAAGAATGTGGAAACCTTGGTTTAGGGATTCGTGTTTGAGAACTTTCTGCCTTCCACCATCACCTCAAACAGCAGGCGAGTGTTTCCTAACTGCTCTCCCCTGTCCATCAGCAGGTCTCCACTGATGCTCTCCTCCCTGGAAAGCTACTGTCCCAAGCTCAGCAAGTTTCAGATCGCACTGCAAAGATTTCCTTTAGCTAAACTTCCATCAAACACAGTTTTTCAGTGATGAGGCAAGATTTTCTTTTTCCTGAGACAGAACTACTTCTATTTTAAACAGTTTAATGTTTTAAAAAAATTGTTTTCAGCTACGTTGCAAGTGTTCTAAGCCAAAGTAAGTGGAATTTACAATCATCTCTGGAGAAAGACTGCCATTAGGAATAAAGCATGGGTTTATCCATTTTTCATATGTAAGTCAGATTCACTTTGTCAGTCTTGAGATTGGACAAAGTATAATTCAGAACAATTCAAGCTCACCTTCCACCGGACTGAGTAATCAGATCAGACGAGGAAACGTATCGGTGGCTCTTTGGAACTTACTGCAATACTCCTTAGGAACCTCACAGTATATATGCCACTTCATTTCCCCCGTAATACACGGCTGCCATATATAATTGTGTATACAAGACTTACAGTAACGTCTCACAAGTTTCCAGGAGTAGAAACTTGCAGTTTCCAAACAGAAAACATGGAGGTTTAATCTTGCTAGTGTTTACGAAGGCCAAGCAGTCGTTGGGCGGGCTGTGGATCAGAAGTGAGAAGGGTGCAGGGCTGTGAGGGTACCACACGCAGACAGCAGCTGTGTCATCTTCCTTGACCCTTCTGTTGGCAGCATTGTTCCTAAAGACACTGCCTCTAAGGTGATGTCTCAGCATTGCATTCTTAATTAGTTGATTTTTTTGACAGGGGCGCTGCTGCTTAGATAAAATAGAGTAGAAGAAAGACCTTTAAAGATACTGAGTATGACACGGTTTAATTTGGATAAAAGATAAGGTGGGTGTTTTGTTTTGTTTTTTTTTTTTTAAAATGACAACTGTATGAATTTATTTGGTAGTATGGGAGCTAGAATGGCAATTTAAAACAAGTCAGAAAGAAAGCTAAGGTTTATTTTAAAGTTAAATTTTTTAGAGAGATAATAATGCGTTCTTTTCTACAAGGATATCACCATAGATTTTAGCCTAAAAAATTAGCATACGGTGAAGAGAGAATACAGATGAAATTCATTGGAAATAAACACTCATACGCTGATATTTGCATCTGGATTTTTTTGTTTTGGTTTGAATTTTTTCCTATACCTATGTTCAAATGTATTTTTGCATTACACATAAAAATATGATAACCTTTCTGATAAAAAAAAAGTATCCTGTTATGTGAGTTAATATAATTCTGAGAAGAATGACTTTGACCAATTGGTGTAGTGGCTCACTGCACTAGTGAACAAGGTTTTCTGCATCCAGTGGTCCAAAGTCTGAACGCTATGCAGGCTGAATAAGGAGATGAATTTAAAATGTGTAAATGACAAGTTTGAAACTTGGCTAGATCAGACAAAAAGATGCTATATTTAACACTTCATCCTCTAGGTTTTTTAGAAGACCTTATTTTTTAATCAGTTGAACAGAATATTCAGAAGTGGCTCATAATTGTCTTTGAGCTCTTCAATTTTTCCTAGGTCTAGAACTGAAAACATTAAAAAGTGGGTGATGATAATTAAGGTAAAAAAATAATATCTATATATACTGCAGGAAGATTCTTAAATAATTACAAGATGGAAAGAGTAAAAATGAATGGAAAGAAGTTTTGAAGAACAGCATGTGAAAAGACTGATAATTTACACAGTTTAAGTATTTTATAGAAGGCTAATCAAATATTACCCAATTATCTTTGATGTTTCTGAGATACTCTTTAGGGCCTGCTCAGTACAGTACCTCAGTGACCTTCTTGCTTGTCTAAGGGGGGAGTGTGGCCTTTTTCCTTTTATATTTTAAAATATGGAAAATATCACACCACAATAAAGCAATCAACCAGTAGCCTGTGTGCTCCAGTAACTGGAAAGGATAGAAAGTCAGTGAGCAGATAATTATTCAAGGTCAAACCTTTCTAGTGTGGTGCCAGAAAAAAAAGCAAGCAGTGAGGGTTAGCCAATACTTCACAAACACTTGTTTAAGGATTTCCTAATTACTATAAGTGGTTCCTCTGGCCCTGGCACTTAAAAAGGCAGCTGTATATGCATGATGTCATCCCTTCTTCCCATTATCTCTGCAGTAAATTTAGAGGATTAAGAAGCAAGCAAGACTAAATAGTCAAAATAATGATGATTTTTCATGTTTCCTACCATTAAAAATTAATTACAGAAAAAAAGGCACATTGAAACGTGATTGCAATTAACTATTAAAATATATTTGAACATTTTTGTCCAAAAATCAGAAAAATGCGATTATCCTTCACATACTTTTCTGTTTAAAGACAATGCGTATGGAGCATGGTCACATCATAGCACAGTTCCTGTTGCCTTACAGCTTTAAAGATACGGATATAAATCACAAGCCGATCAGCAAAAAAATAAAATCAAGAGCTTTAAATCTCCTGTAGCAAATTGCACAGGTAATATTCACTACCCTGGTACGGCTGTGCCAGTGCCTTTTGCTGTCAAGGCTGGAACAAAAAAAATCAGAGTTTGCAGTTAGGACACTGCGAGAGATGCAACAACAACAACAATGATACGGTAATATTTGCTTACTGGGACACTGCAATTAATACTCCAGCTCACACAACTGGGGATTAACTTCATTCTATGCACCTTGGTCAGAGGTACCCTGCCAAAATAGATGACGAGTTTTGAGGGCCTCTGCAGTAATCTGGCACTTCTGTACTTCTGTAATCTTGGTTCCCCTCTCCTTTACTTGTAACTCTGCCCTACCCTTCCCCTTGAGATCATCAGACCAGACCTCTTATTTCTGGCAGGTGATTATCATTTCCCTCATTTCCATAAGGAGTTTTAGGATCTTCTTCTCACCCACTAGAATTTCCTCCCATATTTCATGGGCTCTATGTCATCTGTGTACATGAGAATGTCATCGGCTCTCAGGCTAGATGCAGGTCATGCTCAAGGTGGTGCATGTGGCTCAGTCATGTCATCCTTCAGCACACAGATTAATTTTTCCTTCATTACTGTCTATGTGCTGGGGAATCTAACATGGAAGCTACTCCAAGGAGCATGACCTGTCATAGGTGCAGTGTGGTATAGAAGTGTATCTCCAAGCACATCACTGTAAATGACTTCATACTTAAAAAGCAGCTCCCCAAATACTTCCTTTCCTTGCTTTCTAGAAACACTCTTGTTGACCTCTGGAATTTTTTTTTTACAATTTTTAAAAAAATTAGTTTATCACATGCCACCGTCGCTTTACAAGTCCTGCTCTCTGCCGGTGTGCAAAGCTCTGAAAACCTGCCTTTGCTGGTGCAGTCCCTACATCTGATTTTTCCACTGCGGGAAACTTCTACTCAGGGCAGTACTGTGATTTCCCTTTTCACGGGTGACACCGGGCAGTGCCTGCACGCGGATACGCTCCACCTATCCACGGAAGTACTGCGAGCACCCTTCACCGCAGCACCAAGGAGGAAGAAAGCAACAAAGATCTGTTGCTATACGTTCACCAGAGTCACTGAAGCCACCGGAAGCTTTTCTATCACCTTGTAGGAGTTACGGGTCAAACTAGAAATTAATTTCTATAAACGAATAGCACCAGGCTTGTGACTAAAAGTAGGCTTTCAGAAACAACCCAAACCAGCCCATCTCTGTTCCCTCTTATGGCAAAAGCCACCTTGCTTCCTCGGATAGCAGCACATGCAACTTCTGCAAAGCCCAGCCATTGCCCCAGACATACTGCTGCACGCACGGTAACTTGGCAAAAAAACCCCAAAACACAAACCAAAGGAAAATGAATACTCCCATGTTTTAGCATGAAAACTAAACGTCTTACAAAGAGATACACGTGCCCTAAGTGATTGTTCGACCTAGTCTGACCTTCTGCACCATAGATACTATGAAATATCATCCAGCTTCCTTGTGCCCTGTTCTGATGAGATGCATGCACAAATCCAAGTGGGAAAACACATACGTATAAGCTTTAGGACATATTACGCACAGAATGACTCCTGCTTTTTATGCTCCTGCAGCAAAGAGCCTATCATCAGAACATATCAAAACATGCATATGAACATATAAAACTGTCTCTGTGAGAAAGCGTCATACTTCCCGAGCTGCCAGAAAACATCATCATAATAAATATTCTGCATATTGAAAAGCTGCAGCATATACACATTCATAGTTTCATGGCTCTAGTGCCTACCCAGTCTCCACCTTTGACGTCCTTGCTGCTATTTATCTCTCTCCAGGAAAACACATGTGAACACGGCCAGTATCCTTCCTGCCCCGGGGCCAAGAGCCCCCTCTGACTCGGGGCGCTGGGCAGCAGCTCTGGAGGTGGCCCTGCTCTGGAGAAGGATCACGTGCAATCGCCACAAACTAAAGGTGAATCAACGGACCCTTTCCCGTGATGGCAGGGTGGTGACAAGTAGCAAAGCGCGGGTGTAAGGGAGGAGGAGGCAGTAATCCCAGCTGAGCTCTGCTCAGACAAGAGCAGCAGTACGGGGTCCCTTATGTAGACAACAGCTGAACGGTAAATGCTAACGGAGAAAACAGAAAACGTGGGGGAAATGGAAGCAAGGGACAGGCAGGCATGCAAGAAGGAACAGAAGATGAGCCAGAAAGCACTGTGAATAAGAGAGAGGAGATGAAGAGGGGTCGGAGAGATGAAACTTGACTGAAAAACTAAGCACAGTACACTGAAACTACATGAAAAGGGGGGGGGGGGGGAAGTGTGATATGAATTGACATCATCTGCCACTAAAGAGACACATTTAGGGGATACTATTTCAGCTTAAGCAACGTAAGAACATTCAAGCTCAGAAGAATATGGAATGAGTTGTTCCTGCCCTAAGGAAGATACAAATTAGTCAGTCTAGCACAATTTTGCTCAGACACGTCTGAGGCAGAGGAAGGACCAACCCATGTACTACCCCCCCACACCTCTCCGCTCAGTTCCTCCTTATACAACCATGATTGTCCTCTGCTAGTGGAGTGAAACCTTGCCAAAAGCATTTATCAGGTGAAGAACAAGGGGAAAAGCAGGAAAATGAGCAGGGTGAGGTGATATTAGGAAAAACCAGATCTTGCCCTGTGATTTGGTGTGGAGCATGCCTCAAAAAAATAAGTTTGCTGGTAAATTCACACCTGGTAATTTAGGGTGTATGGAACTGCTTTAGCCATCACCCAAAGGTCAAGAACAGTGCAATCAAGGGCATAAACCAGCACAGCAAGAATGACTTTTATGGTGCACAAACAGAACTAGTAGGATTCCACGCCTCCTCACGGAGGCTAAAAAAGGGAAAGTTTTACGCTATAATCCACCTTTGCTAAATGACACGTTTTCAATCCAGCATCCAAATCATTTAGCTTTTCCCTTTGCCTTCCCTGACTTTGGCTCTCTGTGTTGTACCATCGCTATCTGATATTTTAATGGATGCCATTTTGGCAGAAAATAATTTACTCTGAAAAAAAATTCTGCACCAGACACTTTGGGAACAGGATGGCCAGCATTAGCTTAGCTGAAAAATAACCCCTTCAAAAAAACCCAAACACATCGCATGAAATAAGCGGATTTTGAAATTATACAGTCCCTGCCATAACATAATAAAATAACAAAATTAAGGGGTTTTTTTATTTATAAGTAACTGCTTTCTTCTACCTTTTATAATGTCCACCTCTTAGCATAACAAAGCTTTTCATAGCTTACTAATGGCTCCCTGTCACTAGTGCTGAGAACTATTATCACTGCTCTGCCCCTTCACATGGGCCTTTCAAACATCACTGTTTCACTTAATTCTTTCACCTCCTTCAGTTCAAATGCAATAAAAACCTTTCACTGGCTGACAACTAGAAAGGCAGAACAGCCTCCAACTGCTGTATAATTCAGGAGGGCTCTTTCTCATTTTAATTGGCTGCCTAATTGGAATGTTTATGGGTTCTGCGATAGCTTGGGATGAAAAGGCAGGGTGAGCAATTATGTGCTCAGCATTCCTATCTGGCAGAGTTAATAGTTTTTTTTAAAAAAGCTAAAGTTCACTGGAATGCCATGTTTTTGTTCTCAAAGAAATACCTTGATTTGAAACAATGTAATCCCCAAGTCAGAAATTATGTCAAGCTGTGCTTATCCAGTAGCAAGTTTGAGCTTTTGGAAGCCTCTCTGCTCCTTTTTGATGTTAGCATAACATGAGGAACAGGAGGCTATCTGGTGGCTGTCAAGTTTTTAACTGCTTGCTCTCTCACTGGCTGGAGATAAGATGTAAGCAGAGCACTTGATGGACTTGATTAATTCTCTGGAACGAAGGTTTGTCTTTCTTGGCTCAATGAATGACTTCATTCTAGTAGATGAGGTCACCCAAGTCAAGGCAATAAAGTTTCTGATATTCACATGAAAGCTAGTTTTCAGAGCTGCCAGCCCCTAAAAAAAGAAGCACAAGTGTTTTCTCATTTACCTACATTCTAGTGGCAACAGCCAGCCTGCTATCCTATCTATCCTCTCCAACACAGGACTGTGTTTCAGCTGAAGAGCAGTTCTAACACAAGACGAGATTTAAAGGAAAGAAGAGACACACACGCTTTGTTTGAAGAAACAAAGATTTTTGTGAAGTGATTTGTCAAAATGCCAACAGGAAGAGAAAAATTACTTTCCAGCTTTTTACCCTGACCGATACAGTTGCATTTTCCTTCCCTCACTACGCTGGCTCTGTGTCGTTCCAGCTGTAAAACTCTGGGGGCAAAGAGCAGCTTTGTGGTCCCTTGTACAGCGCCTGGTGCAGTTGTGTTTTGGAGCGAGAGAACCCAAGCGCTACGAACACAAGTAAAACATGGACGGATGCTGTGGTCTCTGCAGTACTTCTATTCTTGCATGCTTTGAATTTTAAGGGCAAGTTTATGGACTATCCTTCACAAAGCAGACTAGTCTTCTCTGTCTTTCCTCTCTCCCTTTTAATAAAATTACCATTTAGTTTAAAAATGGTGGAAAATAGTAAGAAAAGAGATGACTCACTTTGTAGATTTCCAAATTCTTCCAAGAGTTTGTACAAAGATCTCTATTAATCTTGTACTTTTTGCTTTTCACAGCCATGCTAATGATGAATGGTCTCTCCAGTACTCATTACACCCCAGCGAACACAGTAAGCAACCCCTGCAACAGAATTCAGACTAATCCAAAATACGGTTCTGTTGTTTTCAGACAACCTGAAACTCCTTGGTCTAGTACTAGGGATTCTAACTGATTCTACATTCCTCTCTCCCAGTTAAATTGTGTCGTTGCCTCCAAGTAATAGAAAACTCATAGTCCTGTGGATTATTAGGGTCATTATTCTAGCGTTTGAAGCTTCTTTCTGGATCAGTCTCCTAACCCATACTGCTGTTCCTGTGCTGCAGTTCTCCAGCACGTGCAGTTGGAGCATGGAGGTGATGAAAGGAGCGTCCATCCCAGGCACGAATGCAACCAGAACACCAACCACTGCAGATGCACTGGATCTCTGCCGGCTGGTGATGCCACACAAGAAAAAGGGCCACGAGCCACAAAGATTTTTTTTTGGGCGCTGTGGTCTTTTTCTAAATGCTTCCATAGGCACCATGGAGAAATTAGAAGGCGGTTTAAATATTACGGAGGTAGAACTTAACCCCAGGTTTTATTGCCATCTGGAGTCTGGAAACCTGTGGAAGCAGTGCCTTGTTTGAAAGGTCAGAAGCCTGTACCACATCAGAGAGCACGGTTCTGCCTAGAACATACTTAGGAAATGTTGACCTGGTGCGTGCCAGGAGGGATTTCTGGCCGCGATAGCTCCCAAGAAGTTCTCTCCAAAGGACTCATTTTCAGATTCACATGCACCAGTTTGGCATCCAAATGATACAAAAAATAAAATATGACAAGTCGTATCCTTGCCAGATATACTTAGTTAACCTATAAGAGGCCAATCTAGCGATTAAATAAAAACCTCTTTCAAATCAGCTGTCAGGTAAACAACACCCACTCTTAAACTAATCTTTGTTCACATTTACCTAAAGATTATAACTTGGTGTTATTGAGAATATCAGAGGAAAAATCTGATTGCTCAAGATGTCCATCTCATTTTATGGGCAGAGGCGATTCAGAGAAACCCATATGTTTGGTAAGTGTCCAAACATGTGGACGCTTATGCAAACCAACAATTCTTTGAAGTACACTGCTTTCTAAAGTCCAGGCTGAAACCTAAAATTTAATAATCAACAAAACAGGCAGAGCTAAAGCAGAAACTCTCTGCTAAACTCTGCAGGACTGGGATATGAGAGGAGGCGTCTCTCTGAAGTGACATTATATGCCCAGATGTGTTGTAAGAGAATAAGGGTCTGTCTTAAGATGGCCCATAGACCCTGTGAACTTCCTTGTGTCGTGACTTTAAAGCAAGAAGAAAAATAAATAATGAAACATATTAAAGTCATTACTGTAGCTGTGTGCGCCTTCTGAAGGTTTGGTTTTTTTAAAGGCTCCAACCTTTGAAAAAAGCGCCTAGTGAAGCTAAAGGCAGCAAATCTATACTGAAATGTATTTTTTATATACTACCAAATTTACATGTGGAACTCATTGTCACAAGATATTATTAAAGCCAAGAGCTTAGCAGGATTCAAAAAGGCTTAGACATTTATGTGAATAATAAGAACATCCACAGTTATACCAGAAAGGAAAAAGACATTTATAAGTGATACTGAAACTCAGACTAGAGGGCATAAGCCAATTGCTAGCTGCATTGCTTTAGGGAGAAAATCCCCCAATTGACACTTTTTCCATAGCTGTCCATTATAGGTTTCTTTGCACCTTTCTGTAAGCATCTGGTGCAGACCAATATCAGAGAGACCGTCCGAATCTGATCCAGTCCAGCAGGTGTTATGTTCTTAACCTAAAACTCTTTTTAATGTAAAGCTGTCATGAAGTATTTTGAAAAGACTGCTTATTCCTTGCCTAATCCTATAGCATTTGGCGGCTTTTAAAAATGGGTAATGGATATTCCACAGCACTTTGTACATCCACTGAGAAGAGGGCGGTTATTCACAGTATTTCCTTATGTCTCGTGCCAGGACCTTTTCTCCTTTAAGTGGCATCAGACCGCACGGGTCCATACATATGTTCCACCCCAAACAAAACATTGCTCTCCAAAACCTCCGAGTTTTGCACCACCACTGAAAAGTCTTATGATGCTGAGCGTGAGATGCCACTCCCAAATCCCAACAGAGTTCAGAGAGTGAGAGCGCTGACGGAATCTGCAATTGTAAGCAAAGAAAAGCCTTACGAGCGATAAGGACACTCACTACAAAAAAGGTCAAATGAATGAGTCCTGTAAGGCCGTAAAATTATTCACTTTCCTCTATTAAACACCTGAGAGGCATTTATATCTCTAATGATCTGGAAATACATATTGACAACAAACACAGCATTTGCTACTAATAAGCGTGTGTGCATGTACAGGAGGAAAATTGCGGCCCCTCTCCTTTCTCCATAAATTTTGCCTTATTCTAACCATCATGGCTTGATCTTTGCTGATGTCTATTAAGTTTAAATATCAAATAAAATTATTTTTCTGCTTGGAATAAAATATCAGGAATGTGATAACATATTCAGAAGAAAAGTCAAAATGACCCTTAAAAAAGAAATGCATAAACTCCTAGCATTGAATTTATGCTACTTAGCATCACATTAAAAATATTCAAAATATAAATCAAAATTCAAGGGTATAACTTATATTCAATTTCAAATTTATGGCATTTTAAAATAGGATGATTTCCTCAAATGTGCAATAAATTTGGTTTTGTGGAATTGCACATGCCACCTTATCATGACAGTTGCTTTATCTACACAGTCCACTGAAGCCTAGTCACTTTATATAATCTGAATTCACAAATCAACTGTCGTCTTCACTTCACTGATTCATTGCTGATGGGCCTTTCACAAGGTAAAAAATCCTTTCCAAGTTGACAAGAGTAATAAATGGAGAGGTGAGAGCTGCCTCTCCATCCTGCTGTTCTATTGTGCTGCCGATAGTGACACATGGCAGAATAAGCTCATAAACCAACCTCATCTTTTGACCTCTGCAGAGTAAACGGAAACAGAGGGGCGTTTATGATGATGACTGTATTTAAAGACCAATAATGACTAGATAAACCTCTGAAATCTAACTATCCCAACCAAAGCTTGGAAAAACGTGGTGGGTTTCTGTATTTAATGTGAGGCAAAAAACGTTGAAAATGCAACTATGAGGCTTTTGAGCACCACTCAGCTCCATCAGTTTAGAAGACACTTGACAATCATATGCACATAAGAGCAACCTTGAAAAAGATTAATGAAAATATGATTGGACTTTCTGGTTTATGTTCCACATTAAGCAGAAACACCACACAGCAGCTGAAGCAGAACAAGATGGCATTCTAGGAATAACCAAAGCATTTTAAGTTAGGAGACTTTCTTTGATCAATACTGCTCAGGAGAGAAAGGACAGGTGAATTAAAAATAGATATGGGCTTGTAGTACCCATAGCAAGTATTATAGTACTGAACTTTGATTTATTAGGGATGTGTCTTTTTAGGAAAAATCGTTAGCGATTAAACTTCAACTGCCTCATCATTTGCCTTCTCTGCTGAGGGTAGAAGTTTTGTGCGGTCTGACAAAGGACCTGCAGCAAAACTGGGGAGCTGTGAACTCAGCCTGTGCTATTGCCTCTGCAATATCTGCAGCATCAGCTCTATCAGCCAGGTCCCAAGGTTTAGAGAATACCAGCGCTCTGGAAAGTGGCATGATACTCAATCGATTATGCCATTTTTAAGTCCTAGAATACAAATAGTTCACCTTGTCTGTACGTTTAGTAGTAGAAAGCTTTTTACTTGTATGTAAAAATAAATACTCATTCCAGCCAATGAAGGCTTCTTACTTTTCCTGTAGTAAGATTAAATACATAACTACACCAAATATATTCCAATTTTCAGTGATGCGCTGTCTTCTTTTATTCATGAATATATCATTCCTTCTGCACTGTACAGAATGGCTCATCACGTTCTTTAGTTGCTTTAAAAAACATCCTCTGAAAGATTTTTAAGCTGCAAGCAGCAATAGTAAGCACTTAATCACTTAAATTTGGTGAAATCAAATTGTGGAAACAAATCCATATAAAATCAATAGAAAAGCTAAGCTTTCAGTGGAAACTGGGATGAGACCCCAGCCTTGCAATAACGTCTACTCTTGTGCACACTCCACTGCCACCCATGGATTGATATACCAGGCATGTGAAATGATTTTTACAGCCTTTCTGCATTTCTAACATCCACTCACATGGAAAAAAAAAAGTTATTTCTTAACTCCTTCTTCCAAATGCAGGCTTTAACAAATCAAGGATAAAATATTTTTCAAGTAACACCACCACTGTAAAATGTACATGAGCTAAAATAGAGAACAATAATAATAATAGCAGTACTGAAGTCTCCAGATAGTATAAGCATCAGTCTTTGCTCTTAGTATCTAATGCTTCTTAAAGTTGTTTTTCATTCTAAAAAAAATAAATTAGTAAAACCAGAAAAAACAGATTAAGAAATTGATGTGTGACAAAATGAGACTGTACCAAGAAATGAGGTCTCACATTAAACCACGGACAGGGAAAGTCATGCTTCACTTTCTAACTCAAACATCCTTGACCATCCTGGAAACACACCTCCCCTCTAACTGCAGGCACACAGCCGTGGTGATTCAGCAGGGCAGCTCTTCTGGGGGAGCAAGAGGGATGGACCGAGAACATGATTCAGTCCCACCAAGATTAGACCCTGTTCCCTTCCTGAAGTCATGCCTGTTCTCCATGGATTAGAGAAAGTACCAAGGAGGTTTAACTTCTTCAATATGTATCTCAGTGAGGTACCTAAAGTTATGTAGAAAGAATCTGCACCAGGTCTCTTCAGTTTGCTATTCCTACTGTGGGTATAAGAGCAGAACACACCATACCTGGGGCTCCTGGTCCCTTGTGCACCCATGACAAACCAGAACAAAATCTAACACAGCTTACTTGCTCAGCAACGCTGACTTCTGTTAGAAAGTTATTATAAGGTGATGTGCTCTAGCTCCTCTCTGAGTCTGTCTCAAAAACCTCAGAAACACCACCACTCGTATTCTCATTCTGATAAGGTCTGTAGAAGCTGTGTTTGGAGTTGGATCAGGTTTCAGGTAGAGCTCAGGGTTTGAGTTACAAGCAATATACAGGCTACAGGTCAGACTTAAATTAGGTAGCACTAAAACCTCATGAGCTCAGGACAGTGAGAATCAACCTGAATTCAAGGAATTTTCACCATCAAACACAATTCCCCTATTGCAATTTGTTGCACAACAGTTTAATTTCACCACCCAGCTCGGAGTTGTCCCTGGCTTGCCTCCCATGTGTCGGATGCCACAGTTCACCATGCCAGGCCACTCTGGAAAGCTTGTAAGGTGAAGTTCTTTGCAAGGGAAAAAAAAAAAGGGGGAGAGGTTATTTTGTTTGGGGGGATTATTTTTTTCTTCCCCAAAAGCACGTGTCTTTACATAAGTATGTAAAAGTCAGTTCATGCTGTCTGATTATCTCATGCAGTATAACTTCGCTTAGTTTGAAAATCAGGTGTACCGTTTCATAATTAAATTATTCAACAAAACCTTGACTATAAAGCATTCTGATAAAACCTAATTAAGAGTATGATTTGATAAATGCACATTCTGCAGTTTTAGTTTACATTCCCATATGAGTGGGGACGTCATTATTTCATGCTTTACACATTTGGGGCTTCACAGTGTTTGGGGTTTTTTGTTGTTTGGTTTTGGTTTTTTTTCCCCCTTTCCTTTCCCAAAGCTGATTTTGAATTATATAAAGAAGTACTCCAGGCTTAGATCATATCAATTCGTTAACTGTTGGCAACATTCAGTTCTGATTTTAAAAAAAACAACCAAAAAACCAAAAACCAACCCACAAAACACACACACTCCCCCAAAAAACCCTCAACAGAAACCCCAGCCCTCAACAAACCTAACAGAAAGGCATCGTGAAAAGAGTACTATTTCAAAAGTTGGCCCTTGTTCAAGCTGCATATGGTCATATAATCTTTTAAAATGCGTGATTCAAGTCTCAATTTAATTATGTAATAGCACAAATGGAATTACACTGCAGATGAAGTGCAGTATTTCAGCTCCAACACATACTGGAGTTGTGTGACTGACCCAAGCTTATTTCATTTGGTCATTGTATTAGAGGACTTAATTTGAATGCAAGCCCACGTAGCAAACAACAATTTCAATACAATACCTCCTCCTCTTGATGTACATTTTAATACTTGCTGGGCTGTGCTATGAAGATAATTTGTCAGGCAGCTTGCAAAGATGATGATAATCCAGTATTAACAAGCTTTTTTTAAAAATTGTTTTATTTACCATATATCCTTATGTACCTGCTTAAAAATGCAGATACACCTTTTTCCCATGTATGTATTTCTGTGTGCATGACCCTTAAGTGGCATATAGTTATAGTAATGTCTTGGGGAGCAACAGGAAAAACAAGACTTTTCTCTTCCAACAAATTGGAAATTCAAATTCCTCATTAGTCCATTCCTCAGAACTTGTACACTTTCTGTGCTGCAACAATGCATACTTTTCCCATCGCCCCATACTTTATCCTCATTTCCCCTACATTTCTCTCCTCCTTTGACCTGCACACCAAAAGGTACCTCCTCATTCTAAGAATAAAGGAGCACACATTTGGGACTTGATACTGGTCTTGCTCAACAAGACCAGTTCACATATCGGAGCTCTTTCTGGCTCTCTGTACACTCAGGCAGATGTTGTACATCAAACACGCTCATTTCATATTTTGAAGCTTTTTGTGTAAACCACTAAATATTGGCTAGGTAAATAAATACGTATCTGGATTTAAGAAAGACATGGAGAACCGTAAATCAGTCAGTCGAGGTCTGATACTATAGCAAACACATGAAGAACCACGTTCTAAGCATCTAAGCAGTAAGAAAAACAAAAAAAACAAACAACAGTTTGGGATTCTCAAGAACGCACAATATGAAACTAATCTGACCAGTGCTGCTCCACACTGAGAACCTGGTGTTACAACAGTTAAATCCACAAAAACATCATCCCAGTGCTCAGTAGCAGTCAGAAAAAAGAAAACAAAGTATGAGAAATTACTAGCAAATGAGAGAAAATTCAAGATTTGAATACTGTATGTAACATTACTATCCTCAGTTAAAAATAAACCAACAAAAACACACAAGACAGACGAAGGGTTTTGCTAGAGGCCTGTATCAACTGTGCTAGAGAACGTGGATGGGGACTGATCCCCTTCCCACTCCGGTGGAAGGAGGAGAAGGCAGCGGGTGAAGCTCACGAGTCTAGCCAGGGACTAACCCGAGCTGCAAAGTTTTAGAGATACAGGAGGATGTAACACGTCTGCGCCAGTCTTACTTCTGAACTGCTGATGGCCACTGTTAGCAGACAAAATACTAAGCTATACAGAACTTCATTTTGAACCAGTTAGGCCACAAAAAAACCAACTTTTCTTCAACTGACCTCTAGCTGCTTAGATGCAGGGGAGAACAAGACACAGGTAGTCTGGCTTTAGCAGAGCTTTTGGCAGTCGCTTCTGAAAATACCTTGCAATACAACTTCGGGAAACAGTTCAGATTAAAATAACAGAAATTTGGTACAGACCTGACTGAAAAAAAAGAAAGTGGTTATCAGGTTAGCTTTATGTTTGATCCCAGGGAGATTTCTGTTGTGGTCCCCATTTTGCTCAATTATTTCAATAACAACAAAAATAAAATAATAGCATGCACATCAACTTGAAGACATCTGCAAAATATTATAGATGAGAAATATGTAGACAAGTAAAACCCATTAATTACTTGTTAAGAAGCTGCACTAGAAGAAAAACAAGGAAAAGTTTTAACCAGAGCATTGCATATAGAGGCACAGAAAGTGCATTATTGCTGAGGCTTCAGCTGAAGCATTGCAAGACCCTACCCAGAATACATGAAAACCAAACCAACCAACCAAGTGCCAGTATAAACTGTAGATGACTGCTTACCCAGCCGTGGTCCGGGGCAACATAAGCACGTGAAACCATAATTCCAAATGTACATCTCACTTCAATAGAGGGCCTGAGAGCACAACCAGAGGTTTTCCTCGTTGGAAATCAATTCCATACTTGCTATAGTCTCAGAATATAGCTTCTGTCATTTTAGCCACTGCCTAAAACTAATTTGCAAGCTATGAAAATTTGTGGAAAATTACTATGACATTATAGAGAAAAACATTGCACAAACAACAACACTTTATGTTTGTTTGATAACTCTAGAAAGCGCTTACAACCAGTGTATCAAACTGCGATTATATAAAAAAAACCCCATAGTTCTTTATAAAGCTTTTATGATATGTATGCACATCACAGGTTGCACAAGCATTCCCGCTAACCACATCAAGGTGAAAGACAAAGCAGCACAAGAGTTCCTTCAATTACAAACAGGATTCTACGCTGTTTAAAGAAAGGTACCTTTGATAGAGACAGCAAAGTACAGATCTCCATATACAGGGCACGGCAAAGGCTCATCAGCAACACCGAGTGCTGATCTGGTCACTCGTGTTCTGGAGAGGTGGCCTCAAACTAGAACAGCTGAAGAAGATCAAGAAAAGAGCCCAAAGTCAGAGGAGAAGAATAAGTTCTGCCATTTTTAGCCTACGAAAACAAAGCAGGGTGGATAATGTCTGTAAATACCAGTGGGGAGGGAGGGGTAAGCAGAAATGAGGCTCTAGGGAGGAAAAAGAATCACTTAATTGAAAGCACCAAGTACAAGTCAGCAATTAGAAATGCCAGGAAATTGGAAATTAGAAAAAGGTCGTTAACCAGCAAAGCAGTGAGATCCTGAAACAGCTGCCAATGAAGGGGGGTTGGGGCACAAGAAACCAACCTGAGGTTCAAGTGGAACTTGACAAGTAGAGGAGAAGATTACATCATGTTATGGCTTTTGGTTTTTCTTTCAGTCTTGTCCTGAACTTTGAAATATGGATTTTATTCTTGGCTCTGTCCTTGATTCTGGGAAGAGCCCTTCTCTTTCCTGTGGACTTCCTTTTAATGTAGTTATTCCACTTCTCTAGATAAAGCGCTTTTATATTGATTGTAATTCAGAAGTGGATCTAAGATCTAAAAGTGTTACTTTTTTAAAATTGCAGATTTTTTGTTTTCACAGTGGAATGAATATATAACCTGCAATTACTTGTGTTCCTCTGCAACCACATGAACATATCTCCTCTTTCTGTCCCTCCGGCCAGAGGTTCCGTGTGCAAGCTCGCACAGCCTGTCCTCCTCTCCCTTTTCTCACTTCACACCAGCTCTGACATTCTCCTCCCTCTTTCCACATACCACGTGCTCGGGATATACGTTCTACATAGCCTCGTTTCCCTACGCCACTGTCCCTCATTCCCCATCCCACGTTTCCCTCTGCCCTTGTGTCGCCCCCCGTCCCCACGCAAAGGGTTTCTCACGCCATCTGACCCACGTTCTGTCCCAACCAGCATTTCCTATTTCTCTTTCTACACTCCAGAGAGGACACTGGATGTTTTGGGGTTTGTTTTGGGATTTTTTTATTTTAAATAAATGCACGTAAATATTTTCAAACTGCTTCATCACAGACTAATCTAAAGATCAGAGAATGTAGATGCCAAACATGTATGAAACCCATTTAGACAACTGCGAAATATGACACATATCAAATCACAGCCCATGTGTTCAGCAGGATTCTGAAGTGCAAATTATCAAAATGAAAAGCAACATCCTCTAACAGACTGAGCAGAACAGGCTGCCTTTCTCTCTCCTCACATTTTTTTCCCCCATGTACATCCCACAAAGTACCACTTCTGCTGCACAGACCTGATTTGCTCCCCTGTAGGGCCTTTTATCAGGCACCAGGAAGATGATGAAACCTGGACAGGTGACACAATACTGAGGATTATTATTACAGGTGACAGAGTGGCCAAAATATTTCCATCAGAGGTGGGTCAAGAAGTGTCTATAAGGCAAGACTCCATAGAATCCGAACACAGGAAGATGGACACTGCCTGTGGTCATCTTCTAGTGTTTCTCTGTGCCTAGAATCTCCTGGTTAAATTTTGTTCTACCTCTCATGCACATTCTTTTAGTCAAAGATTTTACAAGAGGGTAAGGTAAGGCACACTGGGGACAAGTGATTTGATTAATCAGGTGATCATTAAGAAATGAAAGAGGAAATCTCCCAGGACTGTGAACTTCTCCCCTCGCCCTTATGTTAACCAATATGACACTTCCTTCATCCACGGTTTCAAACCCACCTTTAGATGTGTCATCAACAAGTACAGTCTTATACCATCCAGATATTTCATTTCCAAGTCTACAAACTTAACATGAAATATTTGAGAAATTCCATATAGTTAACCATTTATGTAAAATGTCAGTCACAGGGAAGTTAAACCTGGGCACAGTGTTCCAGCTGACGCTTTTTACAGCTTGATCAAGTAAGTGCTGCTGCAGCAAAGCAATCTAAAATAATATTCTCAAAAATCGTAAATGCAAACAACTGATTCCTGTTCAGGAACATCAATATAATCAAGTTCTCTTTGATTATATGGGATCCTATAATCATAGCCCTCTGAGAATTATTTTGGCTACTTTCAAAAATGTCTGAAATTTACTCTGTAAAATTAATGCACAAGATCTGAAAATTCTACCTTAGCAAATACAAAAGGCCATTTGATTAGCTACAAATAAAAGCCCCTTGAGCTAAAATGAATAAGGTTTAAGCTACTTCAAATTATTTTCCCGCCTGATAAAGCCATTATCACATTTAGAGCGTTTACAATGCAGAACTACATTCCTTTGATCATCTTATAAAATTAATTGATCTTGCTTATCTATTGTACTATTTTAAATCATTTTAATTGAGGACATTAGGAGAAGTAATGGTAACAACCAATGCATTTATTAGCTACTGACGTTCAAGGCAGCAATGTCATTTTCATAATCTGAATTTCTCTATAACAAAATTCCATTCTTAATGGAATTTACATATAGATCACCCCTAGCCACAAATAATTTACTATTACTTTAAGTCCTAAAGGACAGGCAGAAAAACTGTGAAAAATCACTCCAGCCATACTTAATTTTAATTATTCCTTTAAATCAGATAGAGACCCTGAAGTTAAATTCTCATAATTAAACAGAAATTAAAAGTTTCTAAAAGCCTTATTTTCAACTCCAATTTTAAATGCAAATGAACACATAAGAAAATTGCCGCATGAAAAACTGTGCAATGTTCATCTACAATGTTTTGTTCCACAGCCACAAAAACTCTTCCATCACCGCGAGTCCCATGGAAGTCCTCACTTAGTTAAAGGCTGCAACAGCCTGGGTGCAAGTGTCCAATATTAACCAACAGTCCTGACTAGTTATCAGGACTGCCCTTGCCAGTGTCTGCAGAGCTGCCTGGCTTACCTGGAAGGAGTCCTAATGTTTCTGTGATAGACTAGGAGTTTGTATGGCCCACCATGCCACAAATCAACTGTACCCATTTGAAAGAGAAAGGTGACCTTCCTTCCTAATAAAGGAAAGTTCCATCGCCCATTTGGCTGAAATCTTTCTTGATACAACGTGAATTGTACCTGAGCTAAAGATCCCCTTGAAAACGTGCTTTATCTCCAGCCTTAAGTCATCTGCCTGACCCACTGGGTTCTAAAATTAAAGAATACACACTCATTTAATCAAGTTAAACATAATCTTCAGCAGCACAAAAGCTAAATATAGATATGCTGCACAAATGCACACACAAAAGATTGGGCCAGCATGCCACTGCATGCTTGGGAAACAGGTTTAATTCTCTGTGCCATGAAGCTCTTGCGCTACTCCAGGTGAGTCACTTAGGTCATGCCTACGCTGACAATTGCCATCAACCCCTTTCCAGAACCACCAGCCTTCTCTCTGCCATCACCTCTTTATGTCAACCACTGCAGGCTATCTGCTTCAACCCCAAAGTGTCAGTTGATCGTCAGGAAGAAGACATACTGCCTTCTTTCTCCTTGCCTCCTGGCCTTGTCAGGTCAGTAATTCCTTGTTCCCAGCTCCTGGCCCTTCTGCAGCTCCATCTCCTTTTTTCCACTGCCTGAAAGAAACCATTCTAGAAGGGGAGACAAGCCAACAGACAATTGCTTGGACAACTGACACAAACCAGCAGCATAACGCTGGTGCCTTTAACATATGCCACAAAATATTATAATGCATGAGGAAGAGTAATCCTTTGACTGTGGTGATGGAGGACACTTAAGATCAGTACAGATGCATCCTTTTCCCCTCTGTACTTCCATTTCCAAATTATAAAATGAAGGCAATAACATTTGCTGTACTGTAAACACATTACATACTGAGCTTACGTACAGTTACGTTCTGGTTTTGACCATCTTTGCAAGACTGATTATATCTAGGTGCTTTGTTGGGGTGGCCTGTCAAACTAAGTTCTGCTGTATAGATGCTCCTATGTGATAGGAGACAGGTATCAATCTCCCACTGTGCAACAGTGCTGAGGTTGCTATAGTGAGACATGGTAACATGTTCAAGGTTTGCCTCCAGCATTTCTGCCAACAAGGAGATGAAGCTGAATGAAACAGCTGCTTATGATGCTGATAGTATAAAAAAAAAAAAGAGGAAAAAAGAAAAAGAAGAAGAATGAAAAGGTGGGTCAGCTGTCAAGCTGCACCTAGGTTGGAACACGCAGCCCTTATTCATGCTAATAACTAGTCTACGCCAGAGGAAACAACTCAGTAATGGTTCGAAAGTGGGCCCAGAAGAGATAACTTCGGAGTCTGGTTACAAGCTGAAGAGATGGGCACACAAGCAACAGCATTATAATATCCACCCCTTGTGTCCTTGGCCTAGACTACAGACAGCAAATGCTGTGCTCTGCCCATCGGGATTCTTATCAAGGAGCAAGGGGAGGAAAGGCAAAGAAAAAAGAAAGCTGCAATAAACACTGTAAGGAGAAACTGCCTTTACTTGTTCTGATGACTAGACTTTTGTTTCTCTTTACATGGTTTGTAGTGAGCACAAAGCATCGGCATTCCCCTTTATATAATGAGAAATTGACAGTTAAAAGTAAACACTCGCATTTAGATGTACACAATACAAGGACACCACCTTATTTTTGCTCCAACAGCAAATCTCTCCTAACATTATTATTAGACTATTGACTCTGAAAACTGAATTTCTTACTCTTTCACTAAACTTTGCACATTTTTCAGATGAAGGTTTTGGGTTGTTCGGGTATTTTAATCTTATTTTGTGTTTTAGCTTCATCCTCAGAGGCACTCCTGAGTCAACAGATGCCCACATTTAATTTCAGAAACCAATTGCACCAGTACCAGCTTCACCTCTCCCAAGTGCTTTGGAGGAAAGTACCTGTATGATTTCAGTCCTATTCCAAGGCCATTTTTAATTCTAAAGTTCTAAACTTCTTGGCAGGAGAGGTAAACATGGGCTAAGCAGAGTTGGAGGGCAAAAGGATAAATAAGAATATAAACTCGTTCGATGGATATGTTTTGAGGAACTGAACAGATTGATAAGGAGGTAGAGGCAGTTTTTAACATAGAGACCAAAACCAAAGATAAAATTAAACTGACCAGACTTGAGCAGCTGAGCTCTTAGGCTGTGTTTTTTGCCTTTTGCTAGTAACCTCTGGTGCCCCTTTCTGTCACCTTTACAAGCCCAGACCTGTATCCCCTTCTGCGGCCACGGTGCATCTGGCACACTACGCTCTGCTTCTATTACCAAAGAGCCCATTAATAACAACAGCATGAGCTTCCAGGCTGTCAGAACTGTTTTCATTTCTGATTTTTCTCTTGTTGTAACAGAAAAGAGTTTAAAACAATGCAGCTATGTCTCCCTCTAGTTTACGGTGTGTATGGTTTGAAGAGTATAGACATGGTTAGCATCTTATAGCTACCATCCAAGGCAGGAGAGCTCCATGTTCAAAATTTTCCAGACTGTACGTTAGTAACAATATATTCCTGACACAGAGATTGGAAAAAAAAATAAAAATAGCATACTCATTCAGTTGGGGAAAGCTAACACATTGTAGGTCACTGTAAAAACATAGCCAAGATAAGCTACCTCTATTTTATTCAGATCTAAATTAGGTGAGGTCAATCATGGGTGTGAAGGTGAGCGCTGATCATGCTGAGCTCTTTTATGGTAAGTAGTACAAGTATAAAATCCATTCAGGATTTCACAGCACAGTAACCATCATTCCTGTGTTGCCTCACTGATGATGTCTTTGGGATGTCCAGGGTCTCCCTGCCCCAAGCACCTGGCTGCTCCTGAGCACTCAGCAGGTGAATTCTCCTCTTTGTCTCCAGCTGCCTTGCAAGGTGAGAGCAAATGCCCTCCCAGACACAAAAAACCATTCAAAGGTTTGTTCTTAAAGACCCCTGAAATCTGAAGGCACCTGTTACTCAACATAAGTAACCTATTAACTTAATTAGGTATATCAGCAACAGTTCTTAACCTCTTTAGTTGTTTTGATTCTTATAGGAGTCGAGTCCCAGTGAAATGTATCCCAGAATGCAAGTCATGAGTCAATCTGACCATGAGACATGATTTTTATAAGATAATATTTAAGTAACATAAGTGTAAGATTTTTATGAGCAACCCATGACAGAATGCTAGAGCTGTCATACAGAAAAGTGAAAGGTGATTAAGTCAAAGTCTTAATCTCTGGATTCACTCGAATCTGGAAAAAGGGTATGATGGTAAACAGAGTGGCCGAAACAGTTCCCCTGGTCTATAGCAGGAACTTTTACAATGAAACAACTTGTCCTGATGCCTTAGGTTTTGATTATCATGCCAGAAACATCTAACATGAATATTTAGTCTGGATTTTCAATAAAGCCAATTTGCTAGCGGGCTTCTCAACACTAACTATGAAAGTTTTTTGGTTTTTTTTTTTTTAACCCGAGGAAAAAAAAACCCTACTATAAAAAGACAGTTAGGGCACCTCTGCTCCCAGACACAGTCTGCCAACAGCCCAAACCTGGATTGATGGCATGGTGCTGGCTCTTAAGTGCATGCAGCGAAATCCGTATCACAGTCCTGGCAAACTGCTGAAGAGGAATCAACCCCGGGGTAGTAACAGTCATGACATGCCTCCAGTGGAATGTGTCTTAACACAACCCCGATGTTTCAGGCTTGCAAAGAAACAACAACAATGTGAGAAGCAGTTAGACGGCTGTTAACACACAGTTCTCTGACACGACTTGACCAAGGAGCATGGTATCAATTGAAAGCAGCGAATGCAAAAGAGGACAAAACTGAAGCATCCTCTTAGAAAATAATTTTGCAGTGAAAAGGTTTGCTAGGACAGATGCTAAGCTGGAGCTCAGGAACAGTAACGGCAGCACTAACAGATTCTTTAGTCCTTATCTAGAGAGCTAAATCTCTAATATGCAGCTTTATTACATGTATCAAACATCCCATTTGCAAAGTATTTAATAGATAATAATTTCATCAAACCTATGAGCCATATCTCCACTTTAATTTTTATTTCTTTGCTTATAAAAACATCTACAGGGTTGTCAGTTCAAGGCCAATCACTTGGATTAGATCTCAGTTTATCTATCAAACAATGATCTTCAACTTATATCAGACTAAGCTTGCATGTTTGAGTATCTAACTTGTCTTGCTCTGCCATCCTCCATAAGGGTCTAAATCACTAATGCTAAACGTCAGCCAGCGTGGATGACAATGCAAGACAGTCGCTGGCATCACCACATAGTATTTGTACCCCGTGGCAAATCAAGGAAATGCAGCTGTCTCCTTGTTAAGGCTGCATGGACATGTCTGACCCATGAGGAAAAAGACCCGAGGTGCTGGAGCACTGGCAAGGAGAGCAGGAAACACACCTCGCACCCACAGACCCCTCCATGGACCATGGAAGCTTCCAACACTTTGCAACACAGCGGTGGTTCCTGGGTCTCTGGATAATTCAGAGAGCTTCAAGGCCTCACTTGTGTCTCAGAAGCGGTTTGCAGCCTTGAGTCACAGTCCTCAGCAGAAACTGCATTGGCCAAAGCTTCCTCCATCAGAGTCTGAGATGCCTGAAGCACCAGCAGAGGCAAGCCACGGGGCCTGTGGCTTGAAGGGACGTCAGGGAGCAGAGCTCATGTCCGGGTGACAAGCAAACCAGGTGCCAGCCACATCAGTCGGTAGCATCTATCTTCCAGGCACACTCAGGGCACCCCATTGAACTTTTTGCTCTACTCACACACACTAGTGAGAAAGAGGAATACAAGTAGCTGATAAAAGAAAGTGCAAGTGAAAAGGACAATGACCCAAACAGAAACCTGTCTATGGAAATAAAAAAGGCAGCGAGAAAGAAAAAAAATGAGTCTGCCAAACAAATACAAACTGCCTCAAGACCTCTCACTGCCCGCAACACTCTCCACAAGTATTTCCCATCCCTTACTCGACTACAGTAAAGGTCAAAAATACTTCAGTACTAAGGGGAGGAATCTCGAAATCCAAAAGCAGGGAGGACAAGAGCCGAGCAGCAAAGCCCAAACCTGGCACAAGGAGAGAGGGTGCAGCAGACAGCCACCCCGTGCTCCTCCCCGGTCCCCCACCTGCTCCTGGCCTCAGGACATCAAACCACTCACCCCTACCACACAAATGCCCCCTGAAAAACATCCGCATTAGAGTAGCTTTTCCCTGCCACGATCCTTTGGGATGGGGGGAAGCGCAGTATGGATAACGCACGAGATACGCAATTTAAAAGCAATCTCCTGATGAAGGAGCAGCGCTGACTGATTCAACGAGTAACGTCCCAGCAGGGAAAGCGTACTGCGAAGTTATGGAAATAAAATGGTTCCAAGGAGAGGCCTCCCACGTGCTCATACAGGAAAAACACTGGTGGAGCAAACACGTTCAACTAAGATGAGAAGCGGGGAGAAACTGCGTGGCAATACAGTTCAAATGGAGACATGTACATATATCCCTCTCCCACCAACATAACCACGGAGTTTCTACAATCACAACTGCAATTTTTGTAACAACGTGAGACTAAGAATCATAAATTAGATGTAAATTGCTTGTGTATAATTTACGAATACCTAGGGCTAGATATTATTATTCTCTGCATTAATAGTTTTCTGCCAAATGTTCAGATTGTTGCATTGTAGCTTAGCATCCTCTCTTCTCCTCCATGACCCCGCAAGTGAAGACACGTATTGTAAAAGAACAATATTTACTTATGACCAAAGGGGAAAAGATCCTTGTTACACTGCAAAGCTTATATTTGCTATAGGAAAATAAGTAAATAAATATATAAAGCAATCTAAATTGTTTTCCTTATAAAAATATTAAAGCAGTATGATCCCTGCCTGCCTATGATTAAGGCTGCTTTGTAAACAGATTGCCATTCATTTTGTGAGTCAGACACCATAATATTGCAGGATCAGGGTCTGTTAGTCTGAAAATATTTAGCAATCCTACAAGTTAAATGTGATCTATATAAATAGAACTTTCTAATTAACATTTCTCTTTTGTCTGTCACTTAATTTGCCTTTTTTTTTTTTTTTAATGGACAGAAAGCACAATGACAGCATGGTATCGCTCTTGAAATAAACCTGCCAAGACAAAAGCATATGTCTTGGATTTATTTTTAACAAAAAGAACAGAAGTAGCGTCTTTTCCTGGGGTTTGCTTTTGTTCTGTCTGTAGGTTGTTCTGATAGCAGGTTGATTGTTTCAGTAAAAAACAATAAGTAGAAAATATTTTTTCTGAAGAGCTATTCAGTACTTTAACCTGCCCTCTAGACCTGAGATACCTGGAAGACACTTAAGGGTCATCTGTGTTATTTGACAAGTGTTACATCTAGTATGACAGGCAAAGATACAACCTTAACACTCATTCGATGGTGCCATTTTGAACCTAACTCTGGTGGCAAAATGTTATTCTTTTTTTTTAATACAAAACGTGATAGCTTAGTGCTGAAACATGGGTTTCCAGACGCGAGATAATATCAAAGTGGCCATTTATGATGCCTGAAATCATAACCTCCACGTAAGGCTCAAAGACTCATTCCACACAAGAGATACATACATAAAACACTGCAGTCATTTATGGATGCCCTTTAGCCCAGATGTCTAAAACTATTCCAGTGAAATACAGCAACCTAAAATCAGGTTTTTGGCACTTTACTGAATGATTGTATATGAAACTAAAATTAGACAGCTACATGTATGCTCCAGCCACAAGTGTGGATTTCCTCAGCTGCTGCAGAGGCATGTCAGCTCCACACCACCTTTGAGAGGAAAGAAATGTGGCCTCTTCAGCTTTCCTTGCCTAAGTTGATGATACCCAATTTCTTCTCCTGATCCCTCCCTAAGGTACTTTCTAGACACAGAATGTAACCCAATAACTCCTCACAAAACCACATGTCCCAGGACCCCCCTCGCCTGGTGCCCCCCAGCCCATGTACATAAGAAAAATTCCTTTTGACGACAGGTCTGAAAAAAATATATCGATGCCTGAGGAACTGAGCTCTCCTCTCTCCTTACGTATTTTAGGCAATAATTAATTTAAAAAGAATTAGCCTCACATCTTTCTAATACGCCTGAGCTCCAAACATTTTTGCATGTTGCATAGCTGTGTTGGAGTAAACATGGGGACAACTGAGGACAACCAGGACAGAGAGAAAAAGGTGCACTGCAGTCTGCATCTGCGTACATAGCTGCGTTAAGATAAGCCACAATCTTGCCTTTAAGCTAATTAATTAACTGCTTTCAACCATAGCTGTTTCTTCACAGCTTTTTTAGTCTGGCAGTGATAAATACACAGTAATGATGTTAATGGTTCAGATTTACACAGCTGGTGTTACACATAGAATGACATTCATATTTATGGACTTGGCAAGGTCCTGAGTCACCCTGCACTAGCATATCACCACTGAATTCACAGCAACTGTGCACATTTACACCAGAGAGAGATCCGATGACCTCTTTGCGTATCAGCTCGTATGTGGGCACTAAGCCTAAAAGCAGTATTTATATATTCATAAAAAAAACATACTCACCAAACAGGCTGGAGGTACTACACTGGAAATCACCTGGCCTTCAATTATCACATGTAATTTTTAATGCTGTTCAAGTTTAATGACAGTGAAGTACTTAACTGGGCTCCAACTGATTGATAATGTTCTTGACTACTTGTCTCCTTTGCCTCACAACTGCCAGATGGAGAGATCTAGATTAGTTTACACCAGATAATGAAAGCTTACAGCTGAAATATGAATGAATACTGCACGGTTCAGTTTGATTCCCCTTTGATAAACTTTATGTAAAAAAAAAACCCCTCCTGCTAATACATTCTTTTTATTTGCCTTTCTCATCTTGCCAGAAATTGCTATGCACTTAGGTGTTTTATTTAAAATGGAAATTAATCATAATATATTAATATAGAGTTAATAACCAAATACATAAACCATATCAGGTTTATTTTTGCATTAATGTGACCCTCTTTGCACGTTGGTTATGTTAAGTCAATTATATGTGAGCTCCTTTTCAATGCCTTTAGAAGACTTGCTCCTTTTGAATTCCTCAGGATTCACGCTACTAAAGATGACTGTAATGTCGCTCATTTGATCCATCTGTTATGGAGTTCAAGGGAGAAGGAGAGGGAACACCATTAAAGAGAAGATGTTTCTGTCAAGTCCTAGAATTTATGCTATTTTAAAAATATTTTTCTCCAGTACCCCCTTCCCTTCAAAAATGATAAACAAACACATCCTTAATTTCCTCACGTCTAAAAAGTTAGCCAGCAGTGCCCAAGACACAATGAGAAGAAAAAGTCTTCTCAGCCACAACTGGCTGTTAGTCTTCTGAATAAGCATCAACATGAGACCTCCTGCCCTAGCTCAGGAGGAACAGGACAGAGCATGAACAAAGTAGGGACACTTGTGACTTGTATTTCTGCTGTGGTTCTAGGAGCAACCCAGAGTTTCACAGGCCATAACATGGTAACAGCTCCTACCACTTGAGACAAGTACGCGTTACTTGTAACATGTTTGAAATAAATGAGAAGTTAACTCTCATCTGCAGCAGCCCAAGCGCATTACACAAGCCCATGCACACGACTGGAAAGCCTTTAGCTCAGGAAAGAGTTTCATGGATTCTGGATGACGGAGCAAGAGGCAAGTCTGGAGCTTGCTGGGAACAAGCCACGATGGACAATCCTGAGTTTACCCTGTGGTGGCAGAGGCACGGCCACAATCCACAGCGCAGGGTCACCACAGAAGAACGGAGAAGTCCGGATGGGGTGCACATAAAGGACCAAACCAGTGCTGCTCCGCACAGCAAACCAAAGACAAGAGTGCTAAGCCTCGTGCTGCTGTTCTGCCTTGCGGTGTGCTGCCACACAAATATACAGAGTCAAACAAGACTCCCAGCCCGATCTTCCAAAGTAGATCATCGCATCGTTACAGGAAATATTCGGAGGTGGTGCTCTGACTCTTACTGAACACTGCCAAAGTAATTTCATTCTCTTTACTAACATGCATACAGATTAATTACCAATGTAAAATACAGAATGCCTGAAGAAATGCAATGCGTTTCATTTTCGCACCTGGTGAAAACTAGTTAGAGCTGCAATAACTTGCACTACCGTGCAACCTGATGCACTGATCCCTCCCAGACTGTTGTGTTTTACTGGATGTAACAAAGGAGACTGTAAGCAAGATTATCATTGCAAAACCTTTCAACCGCTTGGAGAAAAGAACGACAGGAAAGCAGTCAGCGTCAGTTTTCCCACGCAGTTCTGTCGTGGCAAAGCATTTCTTGGGAATAACTTTCATAAGACAAAATTTTCAGGAGTATAAATGTGATTTCAAAAAAATTCCACATGCATGGTTTTTTCTTCTGAAAGTGTTATTAAAAATTAACAACTGGCAAAAAAGTTCCTGCATTTTGCCATTTAAAAAAATCAGTTACAGAACTCAAATACTTACAAAGCAAAGCAGATTTGGCATCTGCCTCTAATCCATTAAGTAAATGACTAATCAAAGTGGTTGCATAAAAAGTTTTTAAGTTGTATAAAATAACAGACTAAAGATAATACTGGAATGGGAGGATAAAATCTTTTAATTTTATAAGGTAGGCAAGTAATTGTTTGTATGAATGGATGTGCTAGCCTATCTATTATCATAACAACTGCCTGCAGAACATATGAAATGAGCTAATAGCAATAATTATCTGGAATTAATGACGAACATAAGCATTTCTTTACATTCACTCAAACAGCAACTGGAGCTTAGTATTCACCAATGGTGCAACTAGAGCATGGCATTTACTGGGATGAAAGGGAGTAACCATACCAAAGAAAGGTACCGGGAAGCGGAGTCTCTCCATTAATAGCAAATAGACAATCTGGAGCTTTGATTTCTCAGCTGCTGAAGCCTGCATGAAAAGGCTGGACCACAGCCAAAATGCAATAATCACAATGTCTGCAAATCAAAGAAACAAGCCATCAAGAAGCTGAAGTCTTTCTATAAGATATAATTATCAAACAGTATCAACCCCTCTCGCTGTCTGAACTTATAAAAAAATCATCTTGTCACAAGCAGCAGCATGTGGAGCAGGATCCTAAAAGTGATGAACCCTCTCCCTCCGCACCATTGCCAGACACAGACTCCGAGACTCGGTTTTACTATGCTTATTTTTTGCCACCGCCGTACTAAGGAAGGTGTCTTTTACATGGAAAAGGATGAAAGACAAGGGCTTTTGTGCCTCTCCTGTATTTGTTTTAGTTCTGAATGTCCTGATTCAGTTTTTTTTCCTTCACTACAGCTGCTTGCAGTTTGCATTTTGCATACTGCTTGCCTATCTGATGGGAGATGAGCAGGTGTGCACTGAGCTCTCTTCCAATTTACATTTTGTATTTTAAAACAGACCATAACTTGCCATAGGCGTTTGGTTCTAGGACAGAACGCCAAATACAGAACAGGAAGGTTTGCTTCTTAATTGCCTAAGCAAATAAAACTTTCTTGTGAAATATGTTACTATATAAAACATTGATGAAATACCACAGGGTATTTCTACATTTTCCAATCCCCACCCTCACAAAAATGATAACTACCGAAATTCCCACGCTAATTCTTCCTTTTGGTCAGTTAAAAGCATCACGGTGACCAGCAACAGTTTCTCCGGGAAGTCCATGTATCTTCTATTATTTCACTTGGGAGGAGCAGGGGCATACAGAAACATATTTTGATATGTTGCAACACAGGTTACAAACAAGGAAACACCATGATTCATTGTCTAGGGTATTTAGAAAGTTTGTTACTGCAACACAGAAGTGTGTATCCACAACATACATCACAAACGCACAATGGACAATAGCCTTCAGTTACGCAGCATAAATCTATGATGCTGCTCCTACAGTCTTGTATCGATTAGAAATAAAGGTCTGCTTTGGATCCTGTCTCAAAGCCGTACACTTGGCGATATTAATGAGGACTACCCAGACTCTCAAGGCAACAGCATTAGCTAGCCCTGAACAGAAAAGTTTAATCACTTAGTATGGTCCTGATTCCTGCAAGTAGTATATTTTAGGAGTCTAAGCGCTATTTGACTTCATATACTAACACTTATTTGACTCTATCCATCTTGACTTTTCTTATTAAGAAAAGGTCCATGAAATCTAAATTATGCTGATCAATGTTCATAGCACGGATTTCTTCAGGCTCACCTGTTCACCTACATACAATCTTCCACAGGGCTTGGAAGGCACCAGCAAACATTCCTCACCCTACCCTGTGCCTGACGCAGGTGTCTCGGAGCACAGTATCCAACTTCCAGCAGAAATCCACAGAGGTTACGTGGGTAAGATTAACACAGCCCAATGAACAGTGCCATTTTATGTTAGCCTAAGACATTGCCTTTGGATGATACAAGGAGATCCTGCAGCAATTTTCCTATACATTTCAAAAGAATTAATCTCTCTCATTGCAAATTTGGCAAATTCAAAGCTGGACACCAATCTGAGCACACAACAGCTTATCTCTGTGTTCAATCTTTTTCCCCCTTTCAAAAACTATTTTTATCTATATGATTACAAAGTTTTCATGCCTGTGCTCTTATTTCTGACGTTTTCTGCCTCCATCTTTTCTACACTATTGACAGTCTCCCTGCATTTTATTTCTGCTTTCCACAGAGCATTATAACAAACAAACAGTAATAGATTAATTTATCTAATTATGTTATTGTATCATGAATTACAAACAGGATTCATCTCACCTACGTTAGTCATCTAAAAGTTAAGTATCTCGCCTTACTGGACAGCCTAGCCAATAAAGACAAGCCCCCGTACAACTGAACCGTGCTGTGTCTTACACCCTTGCCCTGTGGAGGTGCGCCTTCCTGTTGCTTGACTGTAGAGGAAGCCTTGTATCATTGCTTAGGTGCTCAATTTTAAGGTACCTAATGTTAGGCAAGATAAATACAATGATTTATATATTTCATATATAATTCCTATTTTATTAACACTTTTCTTTGTACCTATACGGAAAAGTTGTTTATTCCTGCACACAGCATATACGTGCTATTAGTTTCTTGAACTTTCTTGACCAGGGGTAAGTTAGAAAATGTTTCTGTGGAAGGAGTGCCCCATATACTCATACGCTCTCTTATTAACAAATATTCAAGTACTCATTATACAACATGAAAACATCGAGTTACCAGGAAGCAGGAATAAATTATGAAATACTTCAGTAGTTAATTCAACTGTAATATCTAAAGTAATGTTGAAATCAGGATAAGTTTGGCTAAAGCAATTTTTTTGTTGACAGAGATCTGTCAAAGGACTTTTCACTAGAAATAAGCCAGTGATATAAATAAACTTTTGATCTTGTTTAGGCTTTCATGTTTTTTTCATAGCCTACCCAAATAATATAGAACAGCTTTTACAAATCATTCTATCTTTTGCAGTTTGAAATAGCACTATGTCAAGGAAGAAGAGTTTCCAACTAAAAAAAAAAGCTAAAAATTCAAAATGTTTCCAAGTATGACATTTGTGTTTTAAAGAGGCCGTTAGGAATCCCTAATACTACTGTTGCTCTGTACAACTGTTATTTCTATCATAAATGTGTCACGGGTTTTATTAACCAAGAGAAATGTGTGATAGTTTTACCAGCTGCATAGGATACTGAGAAACAGTTTCAATGAACTAATTAAATCATAATTATATCTTTTTTTCCTTCCCATTCTAGAACTGCTTTTCATTAAAATGAGTTTCGCACATGTTTAAAAAAAAAAAAGGACAAAACAAGAAGCGTATACACCATCCAAGACATTGCAGGTAGTTTCAAGTAGACTTTATATTTTCAAGACACACTAAAAACATTGTAACGCTAGCTATGTTAAACAAGAAGGATCATCCTGTACGCAGCAAGAACGTTCGCTTTTCCTCCATACAGTAATTTATGGAATGGAAAGTCATGAAACATTACTAATCAAAAAGAGTCCATTTAAATAATTTTCACACTCTGAAGCCTAACCTTGTTTCACTTTTTCTCCCCTGGATCTGAGTTCCCCAAATGGTAATCAACTAGGTCAAAAAAGTGAGCAATCACTTCATGACTGCACTGAAGCCCAGGTTCTCTTCCTCTTTTCATTAAAAATATCTGAGTCTCATTGAAGTCAACCAAACTTAAGCATGAGCTTAAGCACTTTGCATAATTTTGGTCTAAGTCAATCTAATATTAGTCAGGACTTAATCTCAACACTCTTAAGAAATGTGGGTAGTTGTAAGACAACAGATGGTCTTGTCTCAGTACAAGAAATAGTAAAAAGAGCGCACCATTTATCGTCTTTCTATATGAATGCCTCTGGCAGGCCACTTTCAGATTAGCAAAAAGACCTAAAGACATCGGACTCGCAGAGTGGCGAGCGTGTAGTGAGAAGCTCAGACAGTGAAGACAGTAAATGCAAAACATTCTAGTTGGAAACAGAAGTGCAAAGATATGGAGACAGTATTTTAAACAATTGTTTTATAAATGTCTGTAACTTCGGTTCTATTACACTCCGAATTGAAACCCTCAAACACAATGATGGAATCCTGTAATTATTTCCTCTCTGTGATGCCAGACCAAGATTCAGGCTCTGCAAAGGCTTCTGTGCAGATATAACTCGACTTATTCAGCCTCAGAGGTGAAGCTCCTCACTCAGACCAGCTGGGCTGCTCATGTCAGCCAAGTCACACCGACATTCCTGCGGAGTCACCTCACTTTGCCCTGGTGGTGGGAGCTCCTTAGGCTAGCCAGAAGAAAGATGACCGCAGATTTTATTGGTAATCTTATCAAATTGGACTCAAAATAAAAAACCTAGTCTCACAAAGAAAGATGAGATGCTTTCTGCTTAGCTGACATTCTGACCGCATCTGTGTTTTAAGCCTGATTTCTCACACAGGGAGGAATTAACCCTCAAAAACCAATTTGTCCTTGATTATGCTCTGTTAAACACAGAGCTATGTTCATAGGAAAACATGAAGAGATACCCTATGTCACTTTAATTTTGAATGGGAAAGAGCAACATTCCATTTCCTTTTCTGTATTCCTTCAACATTTGAGGGCTTGCTATTTTAACAAACAATCTTGGTATTCCAATATTCTAAAATTCTGCATGTTATTTTGAAATATGAAATTTATTAGAAAAGGCCTCTGTTTGCCATGAAGTATTACTGAATGCTGATAAATTACTGCGGGACTATAGTAATTTTTCCCAACAGTCTCCATGTAAGTGTAAATTTAGTCATACAAATCAAAATATGAGTTATGTTCAACTGAAAATAATGATACCTATTGAGTGGTCCAAAAATGTTAGTAGCTATTAATAAATAATCCTCACCCCATATGGTGATGTCAATCAGCACACTATTTTACCCATACAAGAGGAATTTAATAGGGCAGAGCTTCACACTGCACAGTGATACACAAGTTAATCGTCGTCACACAGGACATTATTGTCAGAGCCCAAGAATGTCTTTGATCCCTACCTCAGTTTCAGAGCATTCAGGTCGCCCTTTTGCGCAGCATTTGAATGTGGTGCACGTATACTTCCACATATATACAGAATGAATGGTTGAGCTGTAGGAGGTCATAGTGTAATCGTGACATTATCAATTATATATATATAAAAAATCTTTAAGAAAACCAGCTATTTCACATGTACACATAGCCTTTTTCAATATTTTTCATCAAAACTTTGAGCACATAGATGTGTAGTGAGCATACACGTCAGTCAAATGGAATGGAAGCACTTAGGAGGAGATGTTACGGTCTGTTGCATCCGTGATGTAAAACGAAGAAGTTTAGATAGGTCTTTGACATAATGGACTTGACGAGAAGAAAACCTGAGCAGCAAGGGCACCTGGACAGCCCCCAACAGCCCCACGACATTTCCATAGCCAGACCCAGGCGAGACCTAGGCTCTGCCTATCGCCGCTGCAAAGGTCTCCAGCGTCTCCGACGGTGAAATCTCCCTCTCTCTCTCAGACGCCACTTGTTGAAACAATGCCAGCATGGGAAAAGCTGAAGCTGCCCGTCAAGAGCCGGTATTTGAAAATATGGATGGAAACAGCCAGGTTTATGGGAAACAACTCTCTGGGAAGTATGAGAAATCTAACCAAAAAATGGCCATAAAATTTTGGTTAAAAAAAAAGCACTAACCTACTGGTAAACATTGCATGAGCAGTGTGTCTAAGCATGAGACTGGGAAGCAATGTCTTTCAGCAACCTATCTCTTAATTTCTACAACATACAGATAGCATGCTGATCAGCAATTTCATGTCACCAAACAAATAACAAAAACTGTTACATGTGTGTTAACCCTGTATTAATACACATTAATAGAATATCCACATTTTTAGTGTAAAAATTATTTTGAGATGAAAACAGAGAATGATTTCCTTTCAGAAATGGAAAAAAAATACAAGTTATGGCACCATCTGGTACTACTAAGAATTTTACATCTAATAATTATAAGAAAAAGGAAAAAAGGAAAAGAAAGGTCACTCATAGTAAAAAGGGGGGAAAAAAAAACCTGAAATATTCCCTTTATTATAACTGAATAGGCCTCAACTTAGAACAGCTATTTATGTTGCTTTATAAATATGAAGCCTACATTTTAATAGAACTATGCTTGGTAAGTTCTGGCATATTAAATGCTTCTAATCCTATTCTGCTTTATGACTAGTTCAAGAAATGACCTCTAGCTAGATCTGGCCTCGTTCTATCACGCAACTAGACTTTTCTTACAGAAAATAAATTAAAAAGGTGTGACCTTGCTGAGGGCTTGCAGAGAAAATGAGGTACATCTTGTCACAAGCAGAAGAGCCTATTTGAAACACGGTTTGTTCAATTTGAAAGGCTGCTGCTTTCCTCAGATCAGAAGTTAAGATAAAGGCAGTTGGATGAAAGAGGAGAAACATTTCCAAGAGACGAAATTAAAGAGCTACACTGGAAACCCATTCAGCGACACAGTGCCTTTTTTGTGCGAGGGTTTATCTCGGACCCATCAGCCACACCTCGTCCCCGCGCAGAGGCAGGCTCTTCACTCCGGGCACAAAGCCTGTCGTGTCAGGAGAGGATGAGGGCTGCTCGCGATGGGAATCAGAGGACACTCGCTGCACCCCTTCCTCACGCAGCAGGGCACGGCAGAAATGAAATAACCCACCCAAATTGCACACCTTGTGCTCAGAAGAAAAATCAACCCCCTTGCTTCTCTCGATCTCGGTAGCTATTTGTGAGCGCCGTGCTTTCCATCACCAATAAACGCAGCACCAGTGGGCAGTGTTCCCAAACCCCTAACTGCAGTCTGCACAGAAATTTTGCATTTTAAGCAGCTTGCAGAATACCCCTCACCCAAAAATGGGGATTTAAAATCTGTCACACCTTTACAACTGGGAACTCATACTCAATTCATTTTTAATTTGACCTACTAAAAGTCTGCAGCAATTTGTATGACATCGCCTCACCAGAACAGCTTATATTTGTGTCCAAACCAAAGTAGGTTTATTTCGTCATTTCCCTTCTAGTATCTAAAATAATTTTCTTTCTCAGAATCATAGAAAATAACAGGTAGCAAGGCTGTGATTCAGCCACATCCTTAAACACTTATCTAAGCCTAGCAGGAATTCAGTCAAGTCAGTCCTCAGCGCAAAGCTCAACAGCATGGTCCAGCAGCACAGGCAACCAGTACTCAGGCTTATTCCTCTCTCCAGCTGCAAGCCTGCTGCATCTTGACCCCATGGCTGGTCCCCTCCCGCCCCTCACCTGCCTAACGTAGTCCTAAAGCCTTTCAGAGCTCTGAAGAAGACTGTTGAACAACATACAGGCTCATTACCCAGCACGGCAAGCCCCAGCATCAGTCACCACCCCTTACCACTACCGGAACGCAGGGGAACCCCAAGCAGCCCGGAGCGGCGGCTGCAGAATGACGTCCCCGGCCCCGGTGACCCGCGTCAGAGCCAGGGCTGGATGTCACGTCCCCTGCCTCGTCCCCCTCCAGGCTCCAGGGGCTTCTCGCAGCTGGGATAGATCTCGACGACTGCACAGCGGCACTAACGTAGGCTGTTTCTTGCGGTTCTTGTAGTGTTTTCAGTCCCGACTTGAATGTTTTCTAATTGCAAAGCTTTAGGTACCCTGCTTTAAGTATCGTGAAAGCAGAACCATAGCCTGTGAGAGATTGCCTTACAATTATCTCACAGCAGCTAATTAAATAACACCCAAGCATATGTTGTACTAATTCTTATGACCAAATACAGTTTAAATTCACTTGTTCAGAACAAAACTTGACTGTGAACAAAGCTTTTGGTGAAGTGACAAGTGGAATTCCAAACAAGTAAGACAAATATTTCCTCCAGAGGCTAAACCTACTGCAAAATATTAATCTCTTCTTCTACACATCTTCACATGTCTTTGGTGAAACACCTGTCTGGAATTGTTAATAACAAATATTTTTCAGGGTATACACTTCAAAGACAGTACTGCAATGTCAAGCAGTGTAAAACTTTTGAAGTAATTTTAGCTAAATACTTCTGTGACAAGTGTCTGAATCAATTTGTCTTAGCTGACTATATTCTGATATTATAAAAACCTAAGACCTGGTTATCAGCCAAAAAGGTAAATATTTGAGTGAAGTCATAACTAATAAGTTGTACAAATCAAACACATACCAAAAAAAGATAATGTTGTAGTTGATTTAGGAAATGATCAATGCCCTCTGCTTTCTTAAGTTCGGATGAACAATGCTCTTTTTCCTGAAAGGAGCAAATGAAAAAAATGTTTCATGCACACTAAAGGGCAACTCAATAAACTAATAAAACCACAATAACCCAATCGTAAAGGAATTACAAAATAAGAATATTATGTCCTACTTGTTTAGCACAGTGAAATGTTAGTCCTTAACAAGGCAAGAGATACAGATTCAAAATAGGATTATGCTAAGATGGGATGGATATTTTTAATTGCTGAACAACCTCATACCACAGGCAAGTAATAAGACCAAAAGAGAAAAGGAAAAAAAAAAAAAAAAAAAAGAAAAAACTCTGTGTGTGTGTGTGTGTTTGGGGGGAGACAAAGAAAGCAAACTGGGGCTGGAGACTCAGAAAAAGTTCTGAGAATTACTCACAATTGTGGTAGCAAAAAAAAAGTACCACCCAACAAAGAAGGTCAAGCTGACCTCAAGATTCTAAGTCAGGCTCTTGAAATCCTAAATCATACAAAGCACCATGACTTCAAGGCATACAAACATAAGAGGATTAAGGTAAGTGTCCCACCTAAAAGCCTGAGAAAACAAAGATTACTTTTAAGTACTGAAAAGAAACACAAATCATATGGATGCTCCATGCGCAGGAAGGAATAATTGTTAGGATGTATTAAGAGCAACTAAAATAAGCACTACATAACTGAAGGAAAAAATCCAGGTTTGATTGCCACCTTCTGAGTGCAAATATACTCATGTCAAAACGTAACAAATATTAACGACTTAAAGAAACTACTCAAAACCTATTGAAGTCAATGCTAAGTTTCTCATTGACTTCAGTTAGCTAAGACCCTCTGTTTAGAAAGATTAAGTAAAGACAAATACAGCTATTCTTTCTAGGGGAAGGCAGTAAAAAGGCTGCTCTGAGCCAGCGGTACCTACCTGAGTGACTTCAGTAACACACTTGTCAACCCGGCTACACAACAACAAAGGCTTTCCCTATAGGTAAACGCTAAGAAACAGTTTATGCTACTTATGCTATCAGATGCTCGGTCGTATTTACGTTTATGCTACATTTACGTTAGCAGAAAAAACTGCGGTGCCTTTTAAGGAGTGACATTAGTTCTGGACATTATTCTACAAGTTTGAACTATGACGGTCACGTCTTGACTTTATGAGATGTCAAATGAAATTTAAGTACATACTTCCAATTCTGCATTCACTTTCATGTCAGAGAATATTTTAAAAGAGTAATGATGCAATTGTTTATGCTCCTAACTAGATGGCAAGAGAAGTAATACATGTGGACTGACCAGTGCACGCTACTTCAACAAGTTCTTATTAAGCGAAGAAATTAAAGTTCAGAAAAATCCCATTCAACATCTTGTTATATATCTGCTGGAAGTAATCACCATCTGGTGGCACTTGAAGAGTTATCCTGTTCCTTTATTCCAATGCAATTCACGAAGACAGAAACTTGGACTAACCTACCAGACATGAATTTTTCAGATTGTTCTACTGGTTAAAATGAACACTTGCATCTTTGTACTGTAATAGTCAAAAAGCCTCTATGGAATCCTCTTAATTCTCCACTTATTTAAATGTGAATATGAAGTTAGGAATCTGGGAAAGCCCTATGCTTCTCCAGGTATTTACTCAACTAAAATACTGCGTGACATTAAAGAAGTCACTTGCCAAGCGGTGTCTTTTGAACCCAGCTGAGAAGTGGGTAAGGGGTTTACAGCTGAGCCAGAGGCAAAGGGCTCGGCAGGAATCGGCAGGTTCCACCACATCTGAACTGTGGCCCCACGGCTGCCTCCTTCATGGAAACTAATAAACCACACTATTTCAGAGGAAAAAAAAAAAATAATCAACAAACATGACAAGCAATTAAGTGCTGGCAAGTCAATAGCCTTTTGTCATGAAGCCAGTTAATGGGGGAAAAAAATCCCTTTTAGTTTATACTTCATTCTTCCCACAGATTGTTTTACGGAAAGTCCCCTATCACATTATCAGGATTGTTTATAAGCAGAATTGTATTTTTTGAAGATTTAGGTACAGTCTGTGGTCAATTTTCCATGAGCAAATCAAGACAAATAGGGTTTCTACTAGCCGAGATGACCATTCACTGAAAATTAGAGTAATTTGTATTCAATAAAAATGATTTTCATCTGTAGGCCCAGTACACACCATCCATTTAACTCCTCAGGAGGGCTTTCCTACTGGTCTTTTGAGAAAGAGTGCATATTATTCCCCTTCGGGATGAGAAGCAAGTAGCGCTTTAAGACAATCACCTCCCTCGATTTACTTTTAGCATCCTAAACACAGTCTGAGACTTGAAAACACACCAGTTACTTTCATAGCAACATTCCCCAGAATATGTAAAAAGTTTTTTAAAAGTAGAACAATTCTGTTCACCAAAAACTAGGCTTCTGTTTAGAAAATACTAATAATTATTTTAAATTAATTTTGTTAATATCTTCATTCAAATAGATGAAAAATTCCTGTAAAAGACTAAATTAATGCTATCTGCAGAATGTTATTTTTATACCATCACTGGCTAAACAAAAATAACTTCTTCATTAAACCAACCTTTCTTCTGAGCCCTTCCTACTCACGCCGCCAGAGACACACACAAGCTCACTGTTGAAATCACTTTTGGCCATCCGTTGCACAGAAAAACACAGAGCCTGTAAGGTAGAGTACACGAGGTAGCAGTACCTATTCGGAGAGGGTTTTATGCCTTCAGCATAGGCAGAATTTAATTCTCATTACTAGGTCACCCATCGCGCTCACTTTCTCTGTCAAAGGACTTTTCATGGCAAAACTGACAGCAATTCAACAGCTATATTGAGGACACGTTGTGTTGGGGGGAGCAGTGTAAAAACACAAGGTTGGACAAATAAATTCTTTGCTTCGTATTGGAATTGCTTCAACACCCAAGGGGAGCGCAGGCAGAACTTGAGCAGGACACCCTCCCTTTCCCCCCGGCTGAGAGGAACGCAGCAGCTGAGGACTTGCACATCAGATTCCTGAGATGCTGCCAGAGGAAAACCAGCAGCATCCCACGGAGCGTCAGGGTGAACCTTGTCCGTGACCAAGCCCAGGCAGAGCTGATTGCAGGGTCGCCGTGGGGGACGCAGTTCTGCTCTCCTCCCATTACCGGAACGCACAGCTCCTCTGGTGACTTCTCATACGATCTGTAGCCTCTGCGGGGAAACCCCTGAAGGAAAAGCAGCAGCAGAGCTATTGCCTATGGCGATGCTATGGAAAGAAGTGGTAGTGACAAGATGACACTGAGAGCCTGACACTGTAGATTACCTCAGAACCATATCAAAATGACTTGCAGTTATCAGATCTAGATGACAATGAGACTCCAGCATCACTGTCATCTATACTGAAAAAATAAATAAATGCTACATGCCACTAGCCACAGGAACGGATGGTGATTAGAGATATACTGTAGCAATGCTGTCTATGGTAAGGATGGCTCAGGAGCTTTGATGATTAACATAAACTCAGACTTATACAATTTTGTCTTTTAATTAAAGGAAAAAATATGCATCAATGCTATATTTAATCTAGCAATAATTCAGTTTACAATCACACAGCAGTGCTGATAATTGAACAGTATCAATTAGGTATCGATAAATACTGAATCATAATTCTGAACGTGCAGAATGGCAAGGACGTATGCGTCTGTCTCTGGGCTACTAAATTGGGTGTCAGCTTGAAAACCTGCATTCGAAATGCCCTCCCATGAGTAGCATCTAGCAATCCTGTCCACAGGTATTAGGCACAAACCACGTTATCAGCCAGCAAACTCAGGCTGCCTGGAGCAGCACACAAGGGCCCCCTGCTACAGAGCGCGTGGCACCCCCAAATCAGTTCTCTGACAGAAACCGCGCAATAAGGCGAGTGACACTGGTCATCGCAAGCACATGGCAAGGTAAGGGGGCAGCTGCAATTATTTGGAACAGTGAACAGCAATATCCTACAGGCAAAGGAAAAACATGCCCATGTATGAACAGGAGAAAATAAATAACATTTCCCCCCCCCGCCTTTTTCCAGAAAAGGTATTGAATAATAAGTTTCTTTTTTTGTTTAAACTAATTTTACCAGAACACTGTTGTAACTGCTGTCTGAAAAAACCCATTTTTTTCCATGAAATTTCAGAAGAAAAACCATTTAAATTTTTATTTCAAAAATGAGCTGCTTCAGACTGACCACCAAGTTATTTGTCTTTTACTGCCACACTTATTTTTTCTCTTCCTTTTCCTTTCATTAAAATCATACATAGAAACTACAAGCTAATGAAACAATGATGAACATCTACTTCAATAACACTGAGAATTCTCAAATGTGCTTTGTTTGTTTTGGTTTTTTCTGCAAAATTAACATATTAGAGACTATTTACCACTGTACAAAATTCCTTTCTTTAATTATGAAAGCTACATCTTTACTATCATGATGTGAAATGAAAAGCCTCCTGTACTTGTTGCATACAATTAAGCTGCAACAAAAGCCAGCCCAAGCCATTTCACATTTCATAGAGCCGCAATTATTCTTTAACTGTTAGAATATGCTGTCCCCCAGGAGCTAATTACAGAAAAGCTCTCATCACACACAAGAAACACACAAACAAATCCTTCAAGCACAAAGCAAATGTTCAACATTAAAGAGATGCATTCAGGAAGTCACACCAATCAGTTTGGTTGAGCTAATTACTAATCTGATTTCTGGAGTAGTTGCATTAGATAATTATGATGCCCATTCACAACTTGAAAGCCAGGACTTTGACTGATTATAATAAAGATCTAGGACTTGAAATAAAAGTAAGGGCAAAGTATGAAATATACATCAGACCGGGGCTGATGGGATATATTTGTTTATTGCCGGCGCTTCCTTCGGCACTTCACTTTGGAGGACCCCATCCAGAGTTTGCTGAACCCAGCAGGAAGATTTCCATTGATTCCACTGACAGTCGAATCAGCCCCAGAATAACAAGGCACAGCTTTTGCCTTACAGATTATAGTCACGAAATGCCCAGGAACCAGTTTTCCTCGTTTGTTTTCGGCCAAACGACAGCCCCGCTCCCAGCCGGTTGGTGAAGGAAGCTGCCGTGGGGCACGCCGAGGCAGCCAAGTTCGATAAGAGCTAAACTCTTCAAAGACTCTATTGTAACCATGCTTTAACTTACATTTGGTTTGGTTTCAGCTTCTAAGGGACTTTTTTTTTTTCTTCCTCCAGTGATCTCTTTGCTGGAGTTTGAGCTTTTTTTAAAGGTACACAACATCACCTGAGAACACAGGGTACAACAATTCCTCGTGTCTGATATGACCAAAGCTCTAAATTATTATATTGTAGTTTAGACCCAAGAGACTTGAAAATATGTGTTTGCTAAAGCACTAATAATTATACTTTCTAGGAAAAAGTTATTCTAATTAAATGTCTGCTGAAATAAATATACTGATTTCAGTTATGAGTCCAGTCCCTAGGGTCTGCTCCCCTTTAAAGGCTTTACAACAAGGAAAAAAAAAAGTCATTGGAAGCCCATCAACCACACATCTACAGGGAGTAACCCATTGCAAGTGACAACATGAATACAGCAGCAAAGAGTTAGGAATTAAAACTTTTCACTAGGTTACAGCCTTGCGCATTTCGCACCATCCAATGTAGTTTCCACAAAGCCATTTTAGGCGTTACAATAAATACAAGAAAAAGTAGATTTTGACCTTTATTTTTTCAGAGTTATCATGTGTAACACCTGGATTTCTGATGAATGCATGGTGGCGTTAAATAAGCATGAAATTTAAACAAACACTGAACTTTAAGCAGGTAAACTGGCTTTAGCAGTAGGTGCTTAGCAGTCCTTTGTCAGTTTGGGCCAACAGTAGTGATTAAAACCACATATTTTAAACAAATTAAACAATAAAACAAGGAAGACGTTTCAGCTGCAACTTGGGGTTCACCTAAAACTCAAGACTAAAGAAAACAAAAAAGATAAAGGCTAACAAAATAAATATCAGAAGCAAATTTTCCCATTAATCCAACTGCAATAGTTGCACATCTCTGGGTCAAAAATCCTACGCACAGCTTTGAGAGGGTACTCCTGCGTCACTCATCACGTAGGAGTCTATCACACCACTTTTTAGACCCACACGTACAAAACCGCATTGGTTGCTAAAGGTTTTTTGTCGTTTAAAAACTAAAAAAACCAAAAAATACGCATTCAGATTGGCATTTCTCCAAGTCAGTATCTAAAACAAGGCAGAACTACACTATAAAATTGTTTGCACGCAGTCACGCTGGACACCTTTTTAAAGCATTAAGGCAAAAGGGCTTCTTTGCTATTGTTAAACTAAGTGAATGAGAGTTGCAAATCTGTATTTCAAAGTCAATAGGCTACAATATTTACAGGGCTGCCATATGTGATAGCTTAAAATTCAAAACTGAACGAAAATTGTGTGGGGTGGAAACTAATGTTATGGAATCTGAACCAGGGCTACATTTATATTTCACTTTAATGCTCTAGCTGTTTAATCAAAATATGAATAAAAGGTCTAAAAGACCAACACACAAAAATATCATAGTTCTGGAATTTAGCTTTAGCTTCCTATTGTCAACCAATTACTGTGTAATTTTTTCCCTGTGACTGAATAACTAACTGTTAGCAAATAATGAAAAGGCAATTACAGCAGAGCTTTGTTCATATTACCCTCTTCATTTTATTCAGGCTATAATTATTGTCAATGCTGGAGGCTTACTGTACCATGTAAGTGGCACCAGGGAAGAAAATGGAATGGGCTGGTGCATGGAAAATTGCAAATGTCACAGCTACCTTCATCATCACCGTTGGACTTCAGAGATTAAAAAAAATAAGCGGCAAAAAGCTCTCCATGTGTGTTTTGCAAATTCTTTACCTCAAGCTGTTGCAATGCCTGATGAACTGGTAGAAGGGGAAAAATTCAAGCATCGTGTTTGTTCTTTTTTTTGTTCTTAACCTTCCCCACCCCCCCAACATTTTTATTACTATTTAATTCCCAGGGGACATTTCCTTTTTGCCACAGTGTGCCTGGAAACAAACTCACGGAAATATTCTTTTAGCAGTGCTTCTCATTAATGATGTCCATGCTGTTCTATAACGGAGAGTGGCATATAAATGATGTATTTTATGGGGTTTGATCTTTACTTCTTTGCCACATACAGACACATCTCTAGAAAAAAAAAAAAAAAAAAGATTATGACCTGTATGTGCAGATTTAGTGTGCTGTATTTAGGGCCTGACATTGACCATTTATAATACATTGTTTCCCCGGGCTTCTAGTATTTGTCAAAAATGATGGATACAAATCAGAAATGTGCTATTCCATTTGTACCTTTTTTAAGAAATAAATAGTATTCCTGTGCATGATTCACCTTGCTTTTCTCTTTGCATTGTTGGTTACAAAAGATAAACACAGCAAAACTGGTTTTTATGCCTTCTTATATAGTGTAGCAATTTTTTTTAAACTGTAAATCATTATAACAGCCAGTTAATTTTTTAGTATGAAATACTGCTAACATACATTAAAGGACATCATATATTGATACTGACTTGTGTTAAAAACTTGCTTCCAAACTAACTGGCAAATTTTGGTTTAAATTGCTTAATTAATGCATGAAAATTCTTCTAGGTTAGTAAAAGAGGTGCATTTTTATATTTTCATAAAATTAAGCTGCTTCGTACTTTCATTGATCTTCCTGTCATATACATGGATATTCATCATCTTTCTTCAGTCTTTCAGTACTGGCCATTTATCTTGTACCACTGTTGCTAAAGTATATACTTGCCACAAACACTACATTCATAACCTAACATTTATAACTGTTCCTTTGAGTCCTTGATACAGTATTTGGCCGTTCAGTATCCCACAGCATCTGAGGACATTCTCACGATTAGACAAGTGAGGTTTTGGAGTCTGTTTCACCCAAAGAAAACAAAGTGATTTCAGGAGGAGACTGTAATCTTTCATACATGACCAATACACAGATGGAAAACAGAAGCTCATGGGAAATGGCATCAAGTGAAACAACAGAAATAGAAGGTGTCTCTCCTGGGTTCCTTTGCAGCCCTAAGTCACTGTCATGACGCTCTGCTCCTCCCAGGAGGTCCTGCTCCTTTCATTCAATGCCTGTGGGAAGGAAACCGTTTGCATGGATGTCTCCTCCCCTCCGCAGCATCCTTTGCCATAGGCAGGGCTCTAAAGATGATTACTACCCTGTATTTCTGATGAGCACCATCCTCCTCCTTCAGCTGGTCTGATGCTCCGACACCAGGCATCGGGCTGGCTCCAGGGCTCCTGCCAGGGGAAGGCAGTGGGACTTTTGGCACTTCTTGCATTTATGGACGAGACTGGCAGTTAAGCCCAGAATATAAATCGCCGCCTTTCTGCTCCTGATAACTCAGAAACTACACTAAGATAATATGCTTGTCACTTTTATAGCTAATGTCTGCATTTTTTGATGATTTATTTAATTTGTTAAGTCTTTCTTAACTTCGATATCAAACACGTCCTTGTCAAAATGATCAAAAGGCACCACATTAGGAAAAATTAACCACTTATTTTTTGGAGGGGAAGAAGGAGTCACAGAAAAATTAACCAGAGTTAACTACTTTAAAAAAATAATCCTAATTAATGAATTAATGTAATTTGGCTGTACTACCATGAAAACCAAAAAAGCAGTTATTTCTTCCAAGGACAACTCCTCCTCCTCCTATGTGTTCACTCCGTACCATCAATCATTTGCCACCATACCCAACAGACAGCAGGGCTTTCTGCTTACTGGGCACGTGGGCTAATAAGAACTCATTAAAATATACTTCAAATATAAAAAATAATCAGGGAAGACAGCAGAAAAGGCTAAGGATAGGAAGGATAACTTAACTATAACAACATAGTTAGGAGTAATTATAGAGAACTGTACATTTAGCCTTAGCCTCTCCAGGACCCTCTCCATAACCTTTCCAGGATCTACAAGTCCTGGCTTTCCCTCTTACTGAAAGCATCCCAGTGTGTGAAGAGACAATCTCTTCAGCTCCCTGGGCAGTAAGAGGGAAAACTAGTGGAAGATACTGCTGATTGCGGTAGACAACAGCAAGAGACATGATGAGAAATAAGAAAGGTAAAGTAAGCTAGCAAAACTTTTGCTGATGTCCTGGATATGAAATGCACGCACATGGCGATACACTGTAAAACGTGTCCTTTCACCACTTGATATTATTTTTGACCTTTTTCTTGTGCGGAAAGACAATGGTCCTCTGGTGGTACATCACTTCAGGATGTAAAAGACATACAGCAGTACGTGTTTTCCCTAGGTTTAGCCAGCAAACACTACAGAAACTGCCTTTGCCCAAACTCCCTCTTCCAGGTAGGAGAATTACTATAAAATATCCATGAGCCAGAAGAGTTCACAGAGCAGATGAAGGGACCAGGCATCCCACTTCATGCCTTAAAATGTCTGAATTTTATCACTGTTAACTGTTATTAGATGCAAAATAACTGGAAGTAAACAGAGCTGGTCATCCTAGGCAAGGAACACATTGGTACGTGACACCCATCCCAGGGTTCTCACCAAGAGAAAGAAAACACGTCAATGCATGCAGTGTTCCTGTCTCTTAAGACTCTTCATAAAACTTTCAGTATTTTGTGTTTTGCTTTAAACACCTGCTGCCAAAATCTAAGGGTTACAGCCTTCTACTGAGTTTCCACCCTTCAGAGAGCACTAGAAAACGTGAGTGCCTTTACATATCCACTCAGATTTCATTCTGTCATAACTAGTTTGAGGTTAATCTTACTATTTTAAGGTGACTTGATTCAGGAAAAGTTGAGGTTAATATTACGGGTATATCACGGCTGTCTAACTTTATTACTTTAATTTAATTTCCCACAGTATTAGCTAAACTTCTAAGTGGGTCTATCCTGTTGACTGCAAACAGACATCATCTCACACCAGCCACACATCCAACCACCTGGTTCACGAGCCCCCCTATGAAAGTGAAGTCTTGTAACCCCGCCGGTGCGCTGCTGAGTCCAAGGGAACAACCCCAGCCCTTCCGCAGCAAAAGGTTGATATGCCAAAAATCTTTCCCGTAAAATATTTTTTAGAGCATGGATCAACATTATTCATGGAATATGCTCACACTTGTCATAACTGGCTTTTTATTTAGAAACACTGAGAGCTTTCATGATTTGATTGTGGCGAGCAGCACTTACCAAGAAATATATCCCACATGCAAAACATTGCTCGATAGTGAATTTATTCAACCTAAAATACCTCTGGCATGGAGGCCCAAATGTTCAGCAAGCCCCCTGTGATGCATTCACAACAGCAAAGCTGCATGCATTCACGCAGGCAAACCGAACCCAAGTGGGAATTAACTGTGGTCATTATTTTTCTGCAATCCTAAAAGTTTGTGTGGTACACATAGAAAGGGTCCGTCATTCAATCTCCAACCACGCAACTGCGTTTGCAGTTATGTATCTGTGTAGTCAATTAATGCTCATAAAATGCCAGATGCCTTAATGGAGTAATAATAATTTAGCTATCCTATGGAAGTTAAATTCAATTCACAGTTTAATTCATCATCCATAGACAAATCAACAGCTTAAATAGTTTGGTTTTGGCTTTTTTTTAAGTAACAGTATAGCTGGGAAATGTGAATAAAAATCATACAGACAGCACAGTAAGGGCAGCTCCCTTTTTTATACATTTTCCCTGGCAATGCTTCAGGACCTTTGTGGTCTGTGGTCATTTTTCAGTTCTCTGTGTCAACAAAAACAGACTTTTCAGCTCCAAAAGGAATGCATCACACATTAAATCCTTACCAAATTTAAGTCTACTTTGTCATTTTTTAGATCCTGAATAATATCATAAACTTTTGGGATTACAGAAATAATAATGACCAGAGCCCAGGCAATTTAAGCCTGCTGTGCTAATCACAGAGTAAAAAGTCTTTTATAAAAACATCTATATGCTAGAAAAATAAAGATCTTTCAAACCACCCAAACCCCTGCTCTTTCCATTCCCTGCAACAATGCCGAGGCCATTGCTGAGATAATGACGCACATCCTCCAAGCCATTCAGTTCACGTCCCAACATGTATGAAAAATAATCCGATCACTTTTTCTTTTCAGTAAAAAAATCACCATTTCTTAAAAAACAAAAAAATCCCCTGATTTATTGAAAAACATAGTATGATGTCAGTGTGAATTAATGTTTCCCATAGGCATACTAATAAGCTCCATGACATAATAACTTGTTATACTACACCAGTGGGACCTTAAAATTATTCCAAAGATAACATAACACAACACTTGAAGCAGCAGGAAACTTCCAGCATGCTTTTAGATGTTTTACAGTGTTACTAATCTTTGAATTGCTTGGAAAAACTGAAAGGAAACAGAATATTTAAAATTGGAAGCACTGCAGTTAGAAAATTACTCCTTTCCAAATTCCAAATGTGCACAGGAGATTAATGTCAATGTAAAAAAAAAAAATAGCAGCAGAAGGGGGGAAGTTATTAAGCACACTTTCTAGGTTGGACATGTGCCTTTTGGTAGTCCATTGAAAATCTGTTTTTATTTGGCTGAGTTATGAGGGTTTACAAGAACAGGCTTGCACACATACCAATTTTTTATTAATGAGATGTTGGCTTTGTTTATTTATTTGCAAATGAAATTTAAGCTAATGATTGCCCAGCACAACATCAGTACATGCTTGAGAAAAGAAGCAGAGATTGCTTTTTCTGTAGCACATAAGGATATCATCTAATGTCAAAAAAGACCCTATGAAGCCAAACTAGAAATTAGTGCACTGTAAGCTAATAACTCTGATGGTGTAGTAATATGCTATGCAGGGCTAAACACTCAAAGCAGACAAAAAAATAATAATAAAGTGGCATGGTTCAGTTCACTAAACTGCCACAAATTGTATTTTAATCTCAACATTCAAACTGTTTATGCAACCAAGCTACTTGAGATGTAAAGGGAGGAACTGTAAGTCCCTCAAAGAAAACCCCCCAAGTGAGGGCTTGGACAAAGATTTGCATGGCCACCAATTGAGGCCAAAAAAGTCTTCCTGTTACGAGATGGACAGCCCCCAAAGGGTGCATGGGAATAGCGCTACGCAAAGGCATCAGGTTTGCCTTTTCCAGGGATGCTGCCACACAGCCAAGTGGGTGGTGACCATGGCTCCAGCTACCCGGTGCGGCTGGCCTCCCTGTCCACCCAGGGCTTGCTCATCTCAAGTCAGGTCAAGCAGCAGGGATTTATGGAGGGGAGATCCCAACCCAGACGAAACACGAGCACAGCCTCGTTAAGCCTGCGTGAGCTGTGCTCTGCTGGACTGGGATGTGCAAGGTTCTGGCATTATGGCTTGTGTGTCTTAGAGACACCGTTCCTTTCTTTTGACTATCAGAATTACATTTCTGTATGTCTCGCGTCACCTTTGCTGCATTATCTCTTTGAACCAGCTTCCTTTCTGTTTGATTTGATTTCATCACCATTTCTTCGTGGCCCTGCTAAGTCATGCACTCTAATCCTCTGCTTAGCATTACTTTCTTTCATTTCTTAAAGGATAACGTATCCCTGACCATTGCTTCCAGCTCAACTGTACAGTGTTCAACCAATGCTAGAAATGAATATTCCATGCAAAAAATGTTAACCTTTGATCCAGACACATCTCTGGAGTAAGCGATCCCGTTGTGCCGCAATCCTTTGATCACTCGCACGAAAATTGGAACCATTTGCAAAAGTAAAGCTTGCGATTTGCACATAAACCAGACCTGATGGGATAGTTTACAGAAGGCTCTATTATCTGAACGTTAGACTGGGAATGCTTGCGGAGTCCTAATACGGTGCTGGTGCACTAAAACCATTCCCATCGTGGGTCAGAAACACGGACTAAGCCCGTTTCTGCTCAAAAACCCTGAAGAAGGAAGCGTGATGGTGTGTCTAAAACAATAAATCGCCCCCAACTCAATGCGGTAAGTGATCTCAAGTTATTAGGTATCACGAGACAGAGCAGCTATGAACGCTACGTCAGCCATGAAAGATACAGTTTCCTATTCATTCACTCAACTGTTTCAAGATCATGGGAATCTACAACAACCGTGTGAAACCATTTTCCACAGTGAACCTAGAACACCTGGTGAGCTCTTTGTAGTCCCTGCCAAGCAGCTATCTTTAAAAGGAAGGATAAACTGTAATCTGAAAATGTCAGATACAGACCACTACTGTTACAATAGCAAGGCACAGTCAAGCAGGGAGAAGGGGTGCAGTGGGATGGATGCTTTGGGCTAGATAAGAGGGAAATAAACGTAGAAAGTTATATGGAAAAGGAAGTATTTTAGGAGTACGCAAAGGCCACCAAAGGATTGAACAAACACAGCAGCATAGATGAACAGAAAGTGATACAGGAGTAATTTTGAAATTACTACTATTCCCACGATCCACAACAGAGAATGGAAAAGCAAAAAAAGGGAACTGAAGTACAAGGTGGAAAGTTTGTTTTGTTTTCCCCATATATAAAAGAGTATAAAACCAATATACCATTGAAAAAAAGGTGTGAGCCCTGTACCTGGCACAAACTGAAGACATTACTTTAACCTGAACCATTCGTAATCCAAGGAAAAATAAAAATCTTTACTGAAATCTGTTTCTATTTCCTTTATCACTTACAATGGACTTGAAGGGGGGGTAGAGGGAAGAGAAAATTTGAGGAATTCAGTGTGCTTATTTCAGAAAAACATCATGAATTCCATTTCCTTCACTGAAAAGCAAAATGTAGCCTGTTTAAGAATTTCAGACAGAATAGACAAGTCCCCTTAAAATTCTGCTGAATTTCTAATATCTACCATGACAAACAAGTCTAAATATACAGGAGAGACTCACTTTAACACCTACTTTTTCTCCATATGAAACATCCCTCTATAAGAGGGATGTTTTTCTGTCGAGACCCTGCACAGAAAAGCTCTACAGCAATTTTTAAAAAAATGTATGTACCTAGACAAAATCTGAGTTTCTGAGATTCTTTTTTGCTAAAAATTTCCTATCAGTCATCTTCAGAGATACTCAGATATGTTGCCTGTGCTGCTCAGAGAAGTTATTACCAACTAATATTAACACTAAAAATAATTTTCACATGAAAGCAAAGTGTTCAAAACAGACTTTATGCCAGATATCCTCCCAGAATGCACTTCTAGATCGGGTTGCACGCATCCATCACTCACTAAATAAAATCTGATCACAAATAGAACCTATCAACAGGCACAGTTCAAAAATTCGGTAAGGAAAATGGGTGAAATTAAAGTGGTGGAGATTGTAAATGCTGTCATTTGGTTCATTTCAGCACAGCTTACAAACATTTATATGATGTTTTTAGAAAAATATTTTTCAGTTAAAAATAATAACGACCATAATCAATGGAAACTCACAATCACATTAACTTGTAGTCTAGTTGAAGGGTGTGGCTTGTTGGTCAATCAGTGAGTAGACATGTTACTAAAAACAAATATGAGCTTGATCTAATTGGACTTTTGACATTGACTTCAACAGACCGTACAGTGAGACCACCAGCAATACATTTCTATTGTTATGCATTCCCATAATTGCAGTCTTTTATCCTCATCAAAGCTTATTTTTTGCATGGCAAAATGACATGACTTGGATATTAGGAGGACCAAATAAAAAGCAAGTGACAATTAAAATTTAAGTGTAAATTAATTACATGCCTGGCTATTGCCAACTGCATTAAAACAGTGCTGATGAATGAGGAATCATGCCATCTAATCACGAGAAGATTTGAAGTTATGGTCTGTGTTAAACATCAAGCCTTTGTAATGCAGGTGGCTTATCTCAAAATACTGTTTCTGTGTGCCCGTTCCTCTCATGTCAGACAGAAGCATCAACATAGTTTGATACAGAAGATGATAGGTAATCTCACAGGCTGCTTTAATTTCCCATTGATTTTCTGTAGGGTACACAGGAAGTATCTTCAGGATTTAGATGATTCCCATTTGCAAATATTTTTAGATAAGAGAGTCATAAGCAATTATAGATCTAACCTCTCAGAAGCAAACCCATCTTGCAGTCCAGTGGAAAAAAGATTCATTTTCATGATATAAAGTCATGGGTAAAAGAATAAAGCATACTAGACAGTCCCTTGGTACATCTTGTCACATTTTTAGAGACTGATGCTGTAAGGGTCTTATTCAAAACTCATTGATGCTGGTGCAGGTTTTCCTACACACATCAGCAGATTTCAGAATGAAATAAAACCTTACAATGCAAAACTGAAGGGATCCTCACAGATGTGGCAATGGCAGCCTTAAAAAGGAAGTTTTTATCTGAGGCGAACTTCTGTAGTCTACAGATTGGGACCAGGACCAGAGGATCTCGCTTCTTTAGGACAACTGGCACTTGTAAAACACACTTTTTCCTCTGAATGATCTTATTATTAGTACAAATATACACTTCTCTCTCCTCTCAATCTTCCATCTCCTCTTTCCTTCTTGTTGCAGGCAAGGGAGAACGGAGAAGAGGAGAAAAAAAGCAGAATACATCCAAAGGGCATACATAAGGGCACAAGCATCTCCCTAGGAAAGCAGTAGCTATAAAAAGGAATTTGGCCACAAGATCTTTAAGGATTTCTTATGTTTCAGTAGTAGCAGTATCAAAATTTATATCCTTCTATACCAAGCTGTTGAAAGATGGGCAGAAATGTTATACACTGCTGAAAGGTAAGACAGATCCCAGATCCATGGCAGTGGATTAGCTTAAAGCCTGGAGTCTCAGGTGTTTCAGTTTATTCCATGCTCAAAACAACCTTAAAACAGCAGAAAGGTTAGATGACAATAAGGTAAGGCAAATGTAGTAACCCAAAGTCCTTTGAACCTCATCAGCAACCTCCTTGTCTCTAACTGCTTAAGATGGTTGTGTCAGTGAGCATAAGCAGTTAATGGGGCTGATAAATTTTTAAGACAGAAACTGTCACAAATTATGTTTCTGCACATTTTATTAGAACACATCCAGTCCTAATCCGGATCTATTCTACCTCAAAACCCAAGCAAGTCCCTGGGAAACTATGTCAAAGAGAAACAATTTAAGAAATACTGGCAGCTGCAAAAAAAACCCCGTTAATCCTTAGACATTCATATAACAAAAAAAAAAATCCCTCAAAATTTAACTGCAGAAAATTTAAGAATTAACAGCTACAGGTAACAGACTTCTCTATTACACTAATACATTTCCACAGCAGCAAAAGGAAGAGACTAGAGAACATCAAGCAGAGGGGACATACTATGGATCTCTGTCAGCCAAACACCCACGTCACGGTTGCCTGCAATTTCAAGCGCGAATTTGAAAACCAAGGCTAAGTGAGTCTTCTCTTAATTTCATCAAACACTCCTAATTCTGAGGGGCAAAATATAAGAATACATTAAAATGTCTACAAATGACCCACTTAAAGACAAATGGAATATGCATTTGGGTCACAGTTCTTTTTTAGTTTTGATGTGCCATGATACAGTGAGGTGGAGAGTCACTTTAAGTGGTTTCATTTAATGACATGTTACAAAACATGCTGTAAATTGGCCCAAGTGTAAAGAATCATTTTGGGTGGTTGGTAATGGGGATTATTTGCCAAACTCTTGGACCAAGTCAAGGTCCATTACTTAAGCATTATTTCAATTAATATAATGTGTTTAAAAATGTGATAATGTTTATGGTCATTATAATGAGAATAAAGAGAAAGAGTGTGAAATCTGGAAAAGAAACCCCAAACGCACAATGTCACCATCTTCAGGATTTCATGAAAAAGGAAAAAATAGTAATGAACACGTATATTTAACTAAAATATCAACAATTTGAAAACTGAAGTCTTGATTATATCACAGAGGTGAGATGAGAGATTTACCAAGGTTTAAGTCTGCACTTTGACTGCAAATGCCAATGTTGCAAATACTTGAAGTCTAAATATTGTATTAATCCCTATATCAATATTCCTTCTTGGAATAATTTAAGGTGTGAACTTTGAAGACCAAGTTCTCCTGGGCTAAATGTACAAAACATCTCCTTCATTGATAAACTTGAAATCTGTCCCAGGTTTCTTCATCACCCTGAGAGGTCCATTTTACCCCATTTCCTTGCTAACATGAAATCACCATGCTGGCAAACCAGAAACCACTCAGCAAAGCTGGTGAGGAAAAACATTTCAATTATTCAACCCTCAACGCACACACAGCTTGATTTAGGACAGGCTTGCCCAAATTCTGTAGTCATTAACAGGATATAATTTTTCTAGAAAAACAGTAAGCAGCAGACGTCTAGCAGATAAACTTGATCACGTGCCTATCATCATTCTGGATTTAAAAAAAAAAACCAACAAAACCCAACCAAACAAAAACCAATCAAACAAAAAAACCCCAACCAGAAATACCTGTAGACTAAATTAAAGAACTCTGTAAGCACAACTACCATGCCTTAGTCACCACGTATAACAAAAAGTTCTGAAAGTCATTTTGGGCAAGTGTCTGATCTCATGCTATTAAAAAAGCAGAGCTTGAACAGCAGTTCCCGCACATCCATCTCCCAGGCACACAGGCTGTGAGGAGATCTGAACCTGTTTCACACCTCAAGCTCAGTGCAAGCATAGTCACAGGGCAGCAGTGAGAACTGCCTGGATCGCCATCGCTGCGCACAGCGGTAACCATCAGTCGTTGTGTGCACAGGCGACTCACTTCTCACAAGAATTTCAGTTAAAAATCAATCTCATGCGTGTGGAAAATAAGCATATAAACCCTGGTTATTAGTGCCGAGTTATTCAAGGATGTGTGGGCCAGATCTCCGGCTCAAGTAAATCCTCGTAGCTCCACAATGCTTCATGACAGACATTAGCATAAATCAGCTGAGGACCTGGCATGTTATATTTATCATGATTATTTTGATGTTGGTCTGCTGAAGGCACTAACCCTGAAGTCACCTGTTCCTACCATAAGCTGGCACACAGTTGATACCAAAGCTGAGGTGATGCAGACGGCGAGCAGTGGAAGGGATGGCACTGAAAGAAGAGTGCAGCACTTAAATGAATAGCAGGAAATTGTTCTTAAAGCAGTTCCCTCAGCAGACTCCTCCAATATCCTACCCATTACGCTCTGTCCTGCCAGGAGACGGTGTCACAGGCTTTTTCACACACAAAAAGAAGCACCATATTTCTTTTTTCAAAAATGTCACCAGCAACACGCAATAGTTTTAGTACTCTCAGGAACTTGTACGCAGGTACTTTACAGACACAAATACATTAGTGTTTTAGCTCAAATAATTAATGTGCTTTAGAAGCAACCCCCCAATCTGTGTGCTGGATCACATCACGGAGCTGTATTGGAGTGCATGAGCTAGACCTCTTTCAGATGAACCTAAACTAGGAGATGCCTTACAGGACCACACCTAAGGCACTGCAGCCCAACAGGCATTTGCAGTTCATGGGACAAGTAAGAACCCACTTAAACACGTAGAACATGGACTTGGCGTCCACAGCTCCAACTATTTCACAACTTGATTCACAATACTTGCAAACACGGACATAACCCCAGAGAAAGATACATCTAAGTAGATGCTAAGTTGTAGTTCAACACACTGTGAGGCATCTTTTGCAAAAAATACACAGAAAGAACAAAGTGTGTAAATTGGCTTCTGTACATATAAGAATTGTGCCTTTCCTACAAATAAATTGATGTTAGTATTTGAAGCCTATGGTGTACAATTAAAAATGTCTAATTCACCCAAGACAAGATTGTCTCAGTGAAAGCTTGTCACCATCTATATGGGAAAGACATGCATTATGTATTTTTTGCACCGATTTATCTTTGTTATGCAATGAGGAATGGTTTAGCAATACATGGCAAACATGCATTCAGTTTCTGTGATTTAGACTTGCTACAATTAGCAGAAGTTAATATTTGACAGCTATTTCCCAAAATACAAGGAGAATTTGAGAATAAGTTTCCTCGATACAACAGAAGCAAAGGGTGTTTCTTATGCTCATCTGTCAAGAGGAGAATCTACCGCCATTCCTTGCTAGATTGTGTAGGTGAAGAATTTGCATCCTGAGAATTCAACTTCGAAGGAACAAGTAGCTTGTTAAAAATTACAGTAATAAAACATGAATTTATAAACAGATTCTAGTTGAAAATTGGTAGTGAAGAAGACAGAAAGAGTTCATTGGATACATAAGCACTTTAATGTTATTATTCACAACAAGGAACAATATGTGAAAAAGGGATCTGTATGGAAATGGACACAATATATACACAAAGCACCACTAGTTTGAGAAACTGGTTTCATGGTGCATCTTTAGCTATGCCATTCATCTAACGGAGCAGGCATTAGTCCAACGCACTAAGTTGCAGAATATTATTCTAGTTAGATGGCTACGAAGGCCCAAAAGTGACGTGAGATAAGATAATCATGTCTCTTTCCATAAGGCACATAAAGGTCACAAAATAACATTTAATCACCCACTCTTCTAACATTTATAAGAGAGTAAATCAGAACTACTCCAGAGTGAATATCTAGGAATTGTCAACAAATCGAAACATAAATGGCAATTATTTCATGTATCTGAACAAAACCCAAAATATCTTTCTACCAGAGGAAATCAATTCCCCTTCCACATACCCCAACTGGCCTTGGTATTTTGCAAAAATATTACTGCAACCAGTTTGCTGCATTTTAACATTTTTTTTTTTTTTAAATAGCTTTCACTAACTAAACAACTTTCTTCCTCTCTTTTTACTGATTCTCATGTAAAACTTAAATTGGGGCTGAGCCTTTGCTTCAGTTGTATGCTTTGTGAAGTGAGGGAAAAAAACCCAATGTTTGAGATTAAACCAGGCCAACAGTGTCCACTTCTCTATCTACCCCAAAAAAACAGTGTTCAGTAATATCACATGATGTAGCTTTCTATGCTGGCAATAATTCAATATAGTTGTTACATGCAATAAAAAGCATGTACCCCTATCATGGATCCCTTTTTAGGCTGGGGTGAACCAAGCAACACATGCTCTGTCATACCACTATCAAAAGTGAGGAGCAAAGTAGATCCCAACACGTAACACCTTTAATCAGCAACACCATCATGGGAATGGATCCATAGACCTCAGCAGGTCATATTCTGTAATAGACTGAGTTGTTACCTAATCATCAATTCTAATGAAGATGTCACAGCCTTATGCTCACCTCTATATACCTTGAGATGGAAAAGAAAAATCTTATAAAAATAACTTGGTTATTTTTCTGTTAGGGCTTCTCTTCCTTCAACCTGCAGCTGCATGTTTCCAAGTCCTCTCTTCTCCCTGTGGTCTAACCATATTAATATTCCTAAAAGATATGACTAACAGTTGGTACCAGTATGTTTCACTTCTACACCAAATTACGCTTCAAAAGTCTGCCGAGAGATACAAAATCCAACAATTTAGACTCAATACCTATTCGCAGAGAGGTTTGCAGTTCTATTGCTAGAAGAAATGATATTGAAGAGAGAAGGTATCTGCGATGTGAACTTCAGGCAGAAGGAAATGGTTGTGATGAAACACAGTTTCAAGTGTGGCTACCAATTCTTGTACAGTTGACATCAAAGCACTGAGTTGCCCTAATAAGGCTGAAATAAAGGGCCTTATCTGATTCCAGTAAGCTGTAAATTGACAGCCATTACCTTCATTCCTCTTAAACAATGAAGAGCCTTGCATGTTTATTTAGTGGTGAGCATTTAGAACAGCAGGTACCAAAGATGTCTTTTCCCCACGTTACACAAATATCTAAGAAAGCATCTGAGGAAGAAAGGAGTTATTCAATCAATATAGCCTAAGCAACAAAACATTTTGGAGAAAATGGCAATATGGGAGCTAATTTCCCTTCTTTTGGCATGCCAAAAGAGTTTTAAAATTCTCTGTTCTCAAACCACCACCTCCTTGTTACTGTTTCCTTAATAATTCTGATCTCATTTTCAAGCATGCAGCCCTCATCAAAATCAAGAAGAACTGAGCATTCTTATCTATAGGCAGACCAGACTGCCTGGAAAATAGCCATAAGAAAGCAGTGATCACTGAGTGATGACAGCTCAATTCACAGCTAAGGTGCTATTAAAACAGCTTCCAGTGTTTCCCAAAGTTGTTCCAAAAAATCAACTCATAACCCCTACCATGATACCTGGTCATGACAGTAAGAGAATGACCATATAATCCCTGTACTCTTCCTTTAAACACAGAGCATTAGCAGATCATGTATTTCCATAAATCTTCATTGTACCAGACAGTCAGAACTCATGACAAGACAGAACCATGCTTATAGTCATGACTAATAAAAAGGAGCTTGTCACTTGGGGTCACCAGAGCTGGATTAAGCCTATCTAGTTTCCTTTACAAAAATACATAGGATACATTTTAAAATGTAAATGACCACTGCAGACTGTGTAAAATTAACTGAAGAGGTACCTAGGATGCATTTATTATTGCAATAATACTGCTATTCAAGTATTGTTGCAATTAAAACAAGACTGATGTCTTCTAACAACATAGGGACAAGGTTGGATCGCAGGACCAAGCAGTGAAAACAGCTATGTGGACTACAGACCTCCTGAAAGAAGGTACACTTAACTTGTGCATAATTTGTTATTTCACCATATAGTTCTGCCCAAGGAGTCAAAAGTTCAACCAGAGATGAATAACAAAGACATCTCTAAGCTAATGTCTGGGCATCCCTGATGTCCAGAACAACAAATGTCCATGTCTGTAAAAGTCCTGGGGTACCAAGCGTTAAGTACGCCTCTGGGCAGAAGTATCACACAGAGACACTTAATTCTCTTCAGTTTATAGGCTCCTCTAACAAGTGGGTTGAGAACAGCTAGAAGCTACACCAAGGGAACTTGTACCTGTAAGCCAGGAACATTTTCTATGAATTAAGCAAACATATTCACTACAAGCCTCTGGGAGATGGGACCCCAAGCAAATTACTCCCAACTCCCCAGGGACTTTAGCTGAATCTTGTGAAAGGAGAGTCAAGCAGAGACCATGTCATCAAAAACATCTGCACAAACCCCAGTGAGTGGCATCTGCTGCTGGAAACGGATAGAGCTCGGAAGAGAACTGCTACCTTCTTCCTCCCTCTCAGTCAAGCCCAGTCAACAAAAGGATTGTTTTGCAGACCCCAGGGTTAAACTGAGGAACTCTCCTCAGAACTGTTGAATGAGGAGCTGGACACCACTGTTAGCTCCCCGGAGCACTGAGAGCTGCTGTTTAATCTTCTAACACGCTCCAGGCAAGGTCATTTTTAATCCTGAGAACAAGATATCACACAACTGATTGGCAAAACCTTTCTAGAACCGCATCAATTCAAAAAGAATTTTCCAACACTTAGCCATAGTTAAAAGAATAGTAGCTATAACTGATTCGGAGAGATTAAAAGGATAAATCACTGAGGATGTTGGGGAAGATAAAGCCAGTAAAGTGAATAAATGTTCTGGGTGTGGAAGGAGACAGGCTGGTTTATCAGCCAACAGCATGGAGCCTCAAACCTAAGGCTATTAGGATTAACGTTGCTCTGTCCTTTAAAAACCCTCTAATGTATTCAGTAAAATGAAAGAGGAAAAATGTGCCTGAAGTGACGGAATGTCGTGACAGCCCCAGTCTGAGCGCCCTGGAAATGCTGGGAACCAAATCCTTCAATTTGGCAGCACAAAAGTCAAGAGACAGCGTGACTGTAGATGGTCTGGAGAAACGCTCTTCACACTGTTATGCTTTTTAACATGACTCTAGTCTGAGTAGTCAGTGGTTCAGGTACAGAATTATTTAATTTTGTCTCTAGAGATTAGTTTTGGCATAATCACCAAAATCAGTGGACAAGACTGTTGAAAGGGCTACATAAGGAAATATAGTTGTCTGATTTTTTAATATTTTTTTTTATGACATGAAAGTATAAAATGTTAAAATTCCAAATTTGTGTTATATTTCCAATCTATTGATAAAAGGAAATCACTTGCTTTCTGTCTTGAATACAGGGAAGACATTCCAGCACATATCCCTTTGTGAAAAATAGCTACATTCACAGGAGATGCAGAGCCAAGACTGGCACTTCCCTTTGGTTCTGGAAAAGAAAAATCCTTTAAAATATGATCATTTTGAGCTTCCATATATCTGGAAATTCGCTAATCACTTCTGTGAGTAGCTCAGCATGAAAAAAAAAAAATACTGTTACTCCCTTCCATAGATTTAGCAAGACAGGTATCAGCATGGCATAGTCATATATCCCCCTGTGGATTTATATGTAAATATGCAAACATCTTCTTGGAGGTCTCTTATTTTCTAAAGAATCCTTTTGGCAATTTGCTATTAAAGCTGTATCCGTACATATAATATTAGGCTGCCCTTTGGTCTTCATAGCGGAAAGAGCCTGTCATAAAGCTATCTTCCTTTTTCCAGAGGCTCACACAAACCAGCAACGTTTTCAGGGGTAACAATATTCTTTTTAAAGTGACTTCTACAGATAGTAGCTACTTTTTCCACAAGTAGCTTATACAGTGCTTAAAATGGGCTCTTTATGTAAAAAGATGGAGTGTAATAAAAACACCATTTCTAATCTGAAAATTTAGGAGACACTGGATGAGCCAGTTACACATTTTGGGGTTTCACTGCCAGAGAAAAGCACTTCCCTTCATCTCCTGGACCACTAAGAATGATTTGGAAGACTAGTCATTGTTTCTTCTTTTTTTTTTTTCCTTCTTTTTCCTATTACATCTAGTAGAGCTCCATCTTGGCATGTACAATTCCCCCCTGGGTAAGCAGAGAAAGAAGCAATTAAGTACAAAATGCTAACAAGATGTCTGAGTGAGTCAACTGTGTTTCTAAAGTATCTGTGGGTTTTTGTACGCCTATAAAAATCATTTCTAGGTCAGAGAAAAAGAAAAGTTAGGGTAAATCTAGAAAAAAGTGTCATATTAGGATATTTATATAAACTGTCATTCTTGTGTTTTCCCCAAACCTCATGTGCTCTAAGCAATCAATCAACAGCCTCCACAATCAGACTTCGAGTCCTGATGGAGTAGGAAGATGTCATCCAGGGAGGAAAACATGTGGAAAATCTGTTAGCCATGTGTGTCATTACTGATGTCAACATTTAAGTAAATATGCAAAAACTACCTAAGATTCCTACAGATCTACTGCAACAGATATAACAGAGGAGGCTTTGCCAGGTTAAATGGTGCTACATTTATCTCAATCTTTTCTGCAATTACTGGGTTTTACAGACCTGTAACACAGGTATATTTACTAAGACCAGGAGCAATTTGCAGGCTGCTGTAGCAAATAATTCAGGAGCAATTCATTAATGAAAGTTTTCAGCTGTAATTACTGCCACAAAAAACCTGAAAATAAACATGTATTCTTAATATATTCTGCATGTGAACCATTATATAATTAATTCCAAGTAGCAAAAGCAACATTCAGATTCTAGAGATTCCCACCACAGTTTCACAAAGTAAGAGTTCCTAACTGCAGATGACGTCAGCAGTGATGTTGCGCTCGGATCGCAGAGTGATTACAGCAGTTTTGCAAGGTGGGGAGGAATCAGCCACTTTCCATCGAAATATTACATAAATATTGATAAAAGCATGCCCTACTTAGGATTAAACTTTCAAAACCGCCACTCATTTATATCCACATACAAGACAGCAGTGAATGGTATAGGATCCACGCTAAAAATGAGAGATTAGAAAACCACAAAATTTGGATTAAACAAGAACAATGTCCAAAGCTTGGAAACAAGGCACCCTACACAAAAGCTTATTACAGGCTGCATACATCTCTGTTATGGTAAAACCCAAATGCACTGTCACTAGATTTCTAAAAATCAAACACAGAGTCCTGAGCAACCTCAAAATTTAAGCCACTAAATCTCAGTAATAGTTTTTAAGGAGAGTTCAAAAGCAAAACAGAAAAGTCAAAGTCCAAAGGTATCACAATGGCAGATCAAAGTGTGAAAAGGGATTAACGGCATCTTCAGGAAATGAAGTTTAAAATTCTAGTGTATTAGAGAAGGTCTTTTTTGAAATGGTAATAGGCTATACCTGAGCTGAAAAGACAATTAAGATAGTGTTAATTTTTTTTATGGTATCTGGCAGTAATATTTTTATCCTGTTAATTATACAGTAGACAGCAAATGTATATAATATGATAGCTCCATGCTGAGATGACATGCCTGCTGCCTAGTTAAGTGGCTACATTTATCCTATAATTAGCTTGCAGGAATGTGATTTGCATTGCATACCTAAGAGTATATATAATGTCAACTATGCCACAAAAGCCTAAAATGGAAACTGACACTCTCTTAGCTTTGACCTCTGGATATAACAAGGTGATGCCTCTTGTGACCTCCTGCTCTTTGTATTCAACCACACACAAGAAACGCATTGAAGTAATGCTAAATGTATGACAAATTCAAAATGTACGGAAATTTAAAGTCAGGGCAGAAAATCAGGGCTGATGCTTCAGCCTGCACCCACCCCTTTCCAGGGAATAAGGACAATGATGGTTAAAAGGCAGCATCTGTGATTTATTGGCATTAACTGTGAATATATTTGCTCTTGTAGGTAGAGGACAGCTTTTCAGACTTAAAGGAGTATTTTCTCTATATATATTTAATTGGCATAGGAAATATGTAGCTTTTCTATGTAACTACATACATAAAAACTTGTTACTAAAACTCTATGTTAATGTCTCCTGTGTTTTCTGAAAATTCTGTATGGGGGTAGGTGTAGAGGACTTCACTGCTATTGATACTGCACATCTGGGATGAAATCTTGACCCTCTGGTTGAAGACACCTTTGTCAGCAATTTCATTTCTGCTAATGTCAGCGAGGGACAGATTCTATTACTCTCATGCCAAGCAAGCTATCACCTTATTCTGAGTTATCCCACTGATTTCAAACTATTTGTCCATGTCACAACTTTTTGCTGGTCCAAGAACATATGGCACCACATTGTTTTGAGAAGAAACCTCACCAGCTGGACTCCAGCCTAACACTAACTATGGAGGGAGAGTACTTGGGAGATCCTGTCCTTGCAACATGGCCAGAAATAGGAATCTTCACAGGCAGAAAAATGCCCACCAGGAGCACACAGAGGAAGGAGGGAAGAACAGGGGGCATGCTCTGGGATTGTGGGACTGGCTGGGGGAGAAGAAAGCTGGATGAAAACAAAAGTCAGGGGAGGGTGAGAAACGCAGCGACAAGGGAAATGCAGAAGGGACCTGAGAGAATTCCAACCCAACTATCCCGTGCAAAAGCCTTCTCCATGAAGTGCCACAGACAGTGGTCCCGCTTGGGAGCCCAAGTTCCTGAGACAATGTCATAAAAGCTGCTACTAATAACAATAACTACATAATATTAACACATGCAAGAAGATTTTTGATTTATATCTGTACAAATAATTATTTTTGATTCCAGCAAATCAATTCACTGAATTTTTATTTACTCTTCCACCAAAACAGAAGCAACTACATCTTAGCACAAGGATTTAGGTGCTTTTTGATGCATTCCCATTTGACCGATGTCAAGTCACGATTCGTCACACCGAAATTTCAGCCTTTTCACCACTTCCAAGCTGTGCTTGCTGCATTTTCACCAGGTTGCCTGACAAATTTTGATGCCGTATGAAAACTTACAAGGTATTCTCCATTAAAGATTTCACCTTTTGTTATCTTTTGCTTTCTTGCCTGCACAAATACTTCAATGTTATGTGCCTTTAACACTTTGGCAACTTCTCAAAAAGCTGTTATTTAACTGCATCTCAGGAATCTTTGTTTCATGAAACCACTTACCTTGGTGCAGCAGGTCTTCTCCAACAAAGTGTAGCTTACTGTAGCTCCCAGGGCTTGGTCCGCAGGGCAGTTTTTACGCTCTTCATTAAAACTTTGCATTTTGAAATAAGCCTATTATTCTGTCTCTTTCTTTTTGTCAGTATCATTTGGTAATGATGCTCTAAACTCCCTTTAAAGTACATGCTCTCAAGTATGTGTTACTACATCTGTTTGCCTTATTGAACAGCTGAAAAGCATTTACACTATTACTTTATTATTATTATTCAGTACATTTCTGTGTATATTCTGGCCAATTTTTTTTTTTAATAATAATAATAATGTTGATTGTTACAACACCACCTGGTGTTGCTGGCAGCTGTGTTCTTAGGACAAATCTGGAGATATCTGGGGTTTAATTTAAAGCTCCAGTTCCTGGAGGCATGTGATTAGATAAGATTTTTTTCATTTGCTTTGCTTTTTGGGGGAGAGGGAGGTGTTTGTTTCTTTAAAAAAAATAAAAAAAAAAAAAAGGAAAAAAACTTCATCTTGTGAGGAAAAGCTTCTAAATGTGACCCCACTGTATTCCCAAAGCATCAGAGACATCAGGCAAATAAAAAGACCTCAGTGTTTTACTATTTTTCATTTCAGACTTGACTGATCATTTCAGGGCATCAGACGTGGAACATTTCCACAAAACACACATGCATGCTCAGACATGCAGACACACAGACTTCACATACATTTTGATGGGCTATAAAAACAGTAATTTAGTAATTGTCATCAAAAGAACAGTTATAATATAAATCTTCCTTGAGCCTTCTCTGTCACTCCAGCAGCTCCTTCACACCAGCAATATTTTCTAAGAGTAAAGAAAAAATAAGATGCTACTGTGAACATTCCTCCTGATGCTTTACCAACTTCAGCAACTGATCCCGGAAAATGCATGGAACCACTGCTTACGCGTTAGCTTTTTGCTGACAGGCAACTGCATAAGAAGCGACACCCTTGAAGAGTGCCTCAAGATCCAGAAAAATCAGTGACATACACAATGCTATAATTCCCAACGTATCCAACAGGAGCAGGCATTGAACTGCAGCCCCAGTTCAGCACGAGGCATGTAACAGGCAGCAAAGTTTGCAGTGACTTCATCACATTCAATGCAAATCACATACAGAAGAAGCAGTGGTCTTTTGTATACTTTTAGGACTTTGTTGTATTAAAATACAACTCTTTTTCCACATCCATAGCTTTTTAAGATTCTAATTTGCTCCTTTAAACAACTCTCTTCAGTTAACTTGATAGGCAAAGCTTTCCCAAAATCCCATAACACTGTTATCTAAGAATCAAACAGCAGGATGCTAGAAGAGTTGTTTACACAATAGCTATTTCTTGTCTTGATGGAACACCTCATTTTACAACATGTTGAAACACAAGCAGCTTGATTAATCTTAGCGGGCACCAAAGAACGTAGCACGATTTCTATGCCTTCCCCTATGGGAAGGCATTTGTGCCAGGTGGCAGAAACATTAACCCTGAAGACAAATTAATAGTTTTCAATAACTGTCATTTTTCTCTAGACCTGCAAGAAAAGTGTATGAGCCTTGAGTTCTGAATTTGGTTTTCAGGTTGCTGAAGTCGGTCTATCAAGGAAAAAAACCTACACCAAACCACCAGTTTTACCCCACATGCCCTGAATGAGGCACGTCCATCCAACTGCACAAGCCTTGTCTCCAGCTTGTCTCACAACGCTGTGTGCATCCTCACACCTACAGGCAGCCCCTCAACATACAAACCCTCTCCTCGGTGGGGTTCTGCTGGCAACATTGAGACCTTCAAACAAAAGGAACACTCCCCACATTTCATGAATTTCTCGGTTCCCCACTAGCCAGCTCATTGCCCCCCCCCCCCCCCCCCCCCCCCCATCCTGGGGCAACTACAGGTTTCCCGTGGAATATTTCCCCTTGGCTTTACTTGATAAGATCAAGTCCTCTGCTCTCCCAGAAAGTCAGCATTTGGCCATTAAACGGTTTATAAAGAGTAACTGTTCTACAAAGCCAGTCTTTATACGTACTAAAGACACGTCACATGTCCGTGCCAAGGTGAGGTACCTACAAGTACAATTCAAATGGGGATGCCATGAATAAACATGACCAAAGACACTGCCCCAGCCTGCCCATGCTATGTTTCAGTTTTCACAAGGGTCACTGTCTGTATAATAACAGGGAGAACACAATATCCAAAATTCAGTGAAAAGATGTACATCAAAGCGTCATCCTGAGTACATAGTTTATACTTATATCAATATTTAACTGGAAATCAGTCTCGCTTGACAGAGGGTGAAATATACTTTGTGCAGTATGATACTGCCCCCAGGAAGTCTGAAAAATAAATGCCACGTAACTGACACGCTTCAGATACGACGTGCGCACACACTGTATGGGTTAAGGGAGGAAGAGGTTACGGGCAGCTAGTCTCAGTTTGTAGAGCACCTGAAAAAATGTTGGTTTTTGAAGACAACCCCAAGGGGAAAGCTTGTGGGAAATCTTCTAAATGGTGTGAAAGAAACACAGCTTTAAGATCTGCTAGTTTAAACAAACATTTTTTGTTTTGTCTTTAGCTGGAGCTAATGAAGTGCCCCACTTAGTCTGAATCACTAAAGGGTTATAACAACTAATACCGACATAGCCTTAGGTCAAGAAGCGTGAGCTCAGCAACTACCTTTTAGTATTCAAGAGCTGCTGCAAAACAAGCACGGAAATCCGTTGAAGCTGAGGAAATAGATCCACCTTCAGCTCCGCTTTGAATTCGGCTGTGTTTGCTGAAGAAACAGGAGACAGTGGGAGCTACGATTTATCACAGCAAACACTCCAGTCATTAGGCAGCTGATGCCGAGATATGTAAACAAGGCTTGAGATTATAACTATGTGTGTGCATATATACACATATATATGTGTATTATACATCTAATATATATATTTTACCAGTATTAAGCAATCAAACAGTTTTCTACATAATTGGTCTTTTTCCATGAGATGACCTCGATACTATCCTGGAGAAGCAAAACAACTGAACAGACACTGATAGAAGAAAATTCTGAATACAAAAATAAGAAGCAGTTCACATTTTAAAGATGTTAATATGATATTTCAATAGGAAGCTTAGGAATAGCACTAAACTTGCTTTTGTATTAAAGGTCAGATGCAGTTTGCCTTTCTTAAGTGAGAAATAGCGTTGAGGAAGAAGAACAGTTCTATTTCTTTCTCCTGGACAAGTTTAGAGCAGTGATCTCTAGCCGATGAAGGATACTGCAAGACCCACTTCACTTTTTTGTAACCTAACAAGAGGGCTCCCTCATTATAGACAAAATTAACATACATTAGTAACCATTTAACATTTTTTATATGCATATGCGTTCACACTGAAGCCTAATATAAAACGCTGCTTTTAGAGTGTGCTGTGCAGGAAATCATTTGTGATCACTTCTTCCATCTGAAGGCACGGTGTAACCAGGGATCCTAAGGCAGCATTTCCACTGATCGGAGTCGCACAGCGTTTGTTAGCAGAATTAGCATTACCAGAACGATCCCAGCAAGCTGGCTTGAGGTTTCCTCAACCCTCCAGCGATTTGAAATGTTCTCTCTTGTTGCGCTTTGTAATTTGGAGCACGAGGTGAGGACTCCCAGGCTTTGCTTAGAATTAACAGCATTTTAATGAACGCCATTTCAGTAGCTCAATGGAAACAAAAGTTGCGTTTGTTTTAGAAAGTCCTATCATCACCCAAAGCAGACAAAAAGCAGGTAGAACAGTTCATTTCTAATATCAGGACTGCAAAAGTCAGTGTAACACTAGGAGAACTGCAATACGGTGATGGAGAACCAGCAAGCTAACTGCTGTCTTCCCTAGATGGGTAAAACATATGTGTATAGTTGAGAAAGCTTTGTATAGATTGGTGGCTGTTGCAAATAATGTCCAAGCTTTTACTTTTCTATTATTTAAGAGGAGCACTTTCCTTCAGCCAGCTAACTGGCATCAATAAATACAACCACATCAACCAGAAATTCTTGCTGTCTCCTGAGCATGTTGGCCATAATCTCATGGGAAAAGCAGGCAGTTAATTTTTTTTTTTTTAATTTGTCTCAAATCTACCAGCCTATTTTATATTTCTTTTTCACATAAGAAAAAAAATTGCATGATAATTACTTATTGTGCATGTGCACAAGCTCAGCAAAACTACCTGTACAGTTGATAAGACAGGGCTAGGACACCCGAGGCAAATATTTCGATTATGGCACGTGGCACGCACAAGGGTGTGCAGGTAGCGGGTACTACTGCATGGAGAAGGCACTGAGAGAATGAAACACTGCAAAAGCCTAATTCTGGGCTGGCTGCGTTTGTGTCTGGGAAGTGGAGAAATGCCTAAATACAGTGTTTTTAGACTTCACCAATAGGCAGCACATAAAACACTAGAAATGCCTTTGATCTTGGCAAAATTAGGAGATAGGACTGTATTTGGGTCAACCGCCCCTTCCTTTTGCACCCTTGTAGAAGAAAAAAAAAAAACTGAAGGAAGAGCAGCACAACAAAGACAGCATTGCTCCTTTGAATAGAGACAATAGAGGCGAGCATCTCTAAAATAAAGATATTGTGATTAGGTTATACATTCCTTTTTTAAACCTGCATTAATTTTGATTTATATTTAAATAAAAATGATTAAATTTTATCTTCTAAGATGGAAATGTTGTGATAAATACTGGCCCATGGCCAAACTAATCTCTAAAGCCTACAGCTTACAGCCCCTGTTGTCTTGTATGGATATTTGAATGGCAATGGGTTTTATCAGTATTTCTAAAGGCACTCTTTTAATTATGTGGTTGTAAGAATTTTCAAAACCCCAAAGAATTAACGCTACCAATACATATTCATATTTCTCAAATTAATTCAACCTGAACATTTGAAAATATTAATTTAAAAAACACACTCATTTATTTTTATTTCTGTAAACACTCAGAGCTCTTTTCTGCTCTCATTTATGCACTCATTTTATTTTTGTATAATTATGAAGAAATGATGTAGTGAGCTCTCTTTTTTCATGTTACATAATGCTGGCAATTGATCTATTTACAATAGGGTGCATTATCCAAGAAAATTAACCCAAGAGTGAAGGAAGCCAGTAGCCCATGACAAAGGGCAAGTCCTGCTCGCTTAACTCATGTGTGCACAGGGGAGCCCGATTTGGGTCCCACTGGTGTCATTCCACTGACTTCCATGCTGCAGCTCCCGATTTACAGTGCTGTGATACCAAACCCAGCACTGAGCCACTTACACATCAGGAATGTAAGATTTTTTCTAAAGGGTTTAGTGACATAGGAACATGGACTCCTCCAGTGTGCTCGCTCCTGAGGAGCTTCTCCAAATGATGGTCAACTCTGTGCTAAGTGCAAGAACGAAGACAAGAAGGCAGGGCCGAATACAACCATTACTGGTCTGTTCCTGGTTGACTCAAGAGAAGCTGCAGACTTCAGATTTAAAGTAAGTCCATCAAGGGAAGTGCTACTTTCCATACAAAAGCCAAACACAATCCCGTTCAGTGCAACGACCAAGCGCAGGATCACCCACTCACAAGCTACAGCCCATGTGGCATTGTGTTTTGCCACAGAGAAATGTTACCGATACACTGACGCCCACCGTACCTTACTTGTGCAGAACAAGAGGTGATGGCCTCCCAACACTGGGAACCACTGCCTTGGACCGTGTGGGATACACAGTTAACGTACAGGCTTGCTCTGTAGCATCGACTCAAATTCAACCCTCTGCTTAGCATTGCAAAGCAACTTTGTGTTTGTTTCACTGAATGCTATAAAAAAAAAACCTAAAAAAAAATAAATCGGGGATTGTCAGCCTAAACAGATTTTTGGAGGTTATGCGTGTATTTGATTTTTGAATGAAGAAAAAAAAAATTTCAAATGTGAAACAAAGTTTTGCTATGATTTGGAAAACTGAGCATTGTGGAGGGCCCAGAGATTATTTTATGCATAAATGAAAGAGCTTTGTAAAAGAAAAATGTTCTTGCCAAACAAAAAAAATTGCAGTGTTTTACCTAAAAAATGTTAAAATAAATCAAGTCTAACTGAAAACTGAGGGGTTAATTTTTTGCCAAATTGTTTACTCTGCGTAATTAATTTTTATTTCCCATGTTCTACACACAGCCTATAGCAATATGGAGATCATCAAAACAGAAGCCACAGCACCACTCTTTGTAGGCCCCTCTACACAACAGCGCAGTTTCATAAAGCTGATATTTTAGAAAATACAAACTTTTCTGCTTGAGCAAATATTACTCTGACATCACACTCCAGGTACGCAATGTTGTGTCTTTTGACAACTGTTTGCCCAGTTTGCCAGGGCACACAGGTACCTTAATTAGGACTATTGTTTCTCTGCAAGCTCACGTACATTTATTATGGCATCATTCTAACATTTATTACACACAGGAGAGGAAATTACATTATCACTTTTTAGCTGTCACTTAAACTAAACAATTCACAGGTATATATGGTTATTTCTAGAAAAAAGATTACCATTTCTATTAGCAAGCAGAAACAGCAAGAAGATTACACATTTTGAGAAACACAACGCCTGCCCTATTCCTTAGGCATCTACCCTGTTTCAAGTTCAAGAGTATGTCAGATAACTGATTTTTTTTTTAGGTTCCTTATAACCCACATACTTCTATCAGTTTAACATAAGTAATAACAAAACTAAATTCCCTATACTACCACTAAGGCTGCTTAAAGGACTTGCTTTGCTGCAGAAGCCATGACATAGGGGACTGAAATCTCTAATGAAATGCCTCGTACATTGATTTATGCAGCTTTAGTGGTACCATTAACTGAAAATTGTTCTTTTCATGGGCTTATAGAGAATCTGGTGGCTGTCATTGTTCATGATTCAGTGAGAAGACTGGGTCTAAAATTACTATTGCATTTGGGTGGATAAGGGAAGGATGAAAATCTGTCCTCATTTTGCATTAATATTTCATATAACAACAAATATAAACCTTCTATAGCTAATAATATATTTGATTCCATCACTAACACAGCTGTCATTAAGTAATCTCTTTAAAAGTCTTCCTGTTCAGAAAAAAAACAATTATTTTCAAGTACTAGTAAGGTATATTTTGGGGGGAAAAATACATACATACACATACATATGTATATTTAGAAATATTTATATAGACACATATGCATATATATATATATATATGTGAGAATAAGCAGGCAGTAAGCATTTAAAATTGTATTTCAGACACTAATGCAAGCAGCTAATCCTATTTACATTCATATTAGCCCTGGGTATCTTTTTCCCTAAGATTTACACATTTGTATGCTTGCATGAGTTGAACTGCTTTTTGCATGATATCAGTACTTTTGTAATTTAAATCTATAAAAGGCAATTTCTTTTAAATATACTTCCTAACAGTGGGTGAAAGAAGCACTAAACTTATTTGAGAGCTGTACACATCAGTAAACATGTGCACTGAACTCCAGGCAATGTGCTGTGAGAGAATTAATCTTATACTGTATTAGCTAAACAGAAAGATTCTGAGACTCGAAGTAACAAGCACAGAAAATGTCCAAACGTTTTCTTCCTATTACCTAGAAAATGTGTGTATTTTAGGATTATGATTTTAAAAATCCAAGCCTTTTTTTTCAGTGAGTGGTTATTTTGGTATTTCCTTACCTTACTCATTTTAAAATTTGTAACAAAGGTAGTCCATAAACAGCACTAATCTAACTTTGATTATGTTCCTCTAATCTTAATTGTAAGCAACATCACAGGCACCATACTTTTATTTACAAGTCTATCATCTGCTTGTACTCCCTACAAATATATAAAGGCCAGAGTTAGGAATGGTGATCTAGGTGAAATTATCAGGAATTAGAGGGAAGTCTTTTTGTAAGAGACATGAAAATCAAGGCATTTGTATGAGAAAGTCTTCAGATATACTTGAGTAGGACACTACTTGAGTTGTAAGACTTAAAATGGATTGTGTGCAGCAACTGATAATGCTTTTTTGATTATTTCTTTGATTTTATAAGTTGTTTTCATATGAAACAACAAAATTCAAGCATTGGGGAAGAGATTGATTTTCAAAACCCTTCCTAAAATGGTCAGTAAGATGACTTTTCATCTCCCATTGACATGTTCCCCAGGGGCTGGTGAACACCACATTTCTGCCTTTCTTCTGAAGGTTAAGCCCTTCTACTGCCCTGGTCTTCTCCTCTTCTCTCCCACGCTCCTTCCTTTCTTCCTCCTGGATCCCAAGCTCCTCTGCCCGAGCAGCCGTATTTCCACAAACCTCCTGGTGTGCCCTCTCTTTCCTTTGACTTTTGAAGCCTCTCTTATATGCCTCTCTGCCTTGCCCATGCCATCTGATAACAATGCCTTTATAACTGTTACTGTGATTATTCATGCATAAAAATACATCGGGAACATGTTGGAGACAAATATTCCTAATGCCCCTTCTAAAAAAAATAAGTCAGCCTGCAAAAGAAGGGAGGAAGCAATGACAATTTATTGCTCCCCCAGCTCTAAATAATGCTGGCAAAACCTTCATCTCAAAATTAACCAGTATATATTCTCTGATATAATTGATAATCCATCTGTTGCCACACATAGATGTGTATGTGTGTGCTTCTATTTCTACACACCTAAAAAAATAAAAGATCATGTTGCCTACAAGAGTACAGGTGACGAACTTTTCATAAATGAGCAAATAGTCTAAAAGCAGATGCGAATCACATGTGTCTCATCATAATCTTCAAAATAATGGACACACACCATCAGTAGTTGCAAGGACAAAACTAGCGACTGCAAGTGAGAAGAATTGCATTTAACTGCAGCAGCACCACATTATTTCATGTCTTTTTTTGCCTTACCCTTAAAGGTGCCAAGAGCACGATTCTGAAAGGAAATTCTTACATTAAGAAGGGCTCTTGCAGATTGCCTTTGAGGGATGGTCTCTCACATACAGTGCATCCAGAGCTGGTTTAACGTGACCTCCTTTCTACTCACCCTTTAGGAAATAGCTCTGCAGAGCAGTCCTTTTATTTTAGTCCTAGCATTTTAGACTTGAAAACTAGATGCAAATACTGTTTTAGGGATTCCCCAATCACCCAATGGGATCAACCAGAATTGATCTCTGCTCTTTGAAATTAGCAGGTTTTACACAATCGTTCTTGTGTGTCAGACTTTTTTTTTTCTTCTCTCTCCCCCCCCCCCCCTTTTTTTTTTTTTACTCCCTTTTTGGAGTGGGGAGACAGAAAGATGGGAAGGAGGTGAAGATGAGGAGTGGTGAAGGGCAAACCAGCAAACAATGGACAGCAATGGAAAGGGACTGTGTTGCCAGTTCTAAGCGCCTGGTTTTGTTTCAGCCTGTTTCAAGTACCGATACAGATATGAAGTCACTGGCAAACTAACACCCTCAACTTTAGTTAAAAGAACTATAAATCTGAAATGAATGTATAAATAATATGCAACTGTCTAGACAGTATAGGTCACTTGCAAAGAGACTGGGTCAGGAAAAGATTGTCCATCAGTCAGACAACCATAACTGATTCTGATGCTAAATAATGGTTTAGATATTCAGTATTCTATATATGCGAAAGGCTTCACTGAGCATTGGATCTTCCCAACCAAAGTAACCTTCTACTTATACATATCTTTATGCAGCCGTAAGAAAATGCACATGCTATTTAAACATTAAAATTAATGCCGAAAGAAAAAGCTATTTAGCGAGGGACTGGAACCAACCTATGTAATTGGCTTTTGGTAAAGCAAAAATAACTATCATACTCTACCCTCGATAAACAACCTGATCTTATGATACTGATAGAATCTTAAAAAGTGCAAGAATTAAAAACTTTAAACTGACAAAGAAACTTATTTCATCTTATAGAACCAGTTCACAGATTTATTCAGGGAATTGTGTGCCAAACAGTCCTACTTTGCACTCTCACATTTCAGAACATGGTAACTCTCAAGGATCACAAGTGTAACCATGCTGACTACACATGCTATTCTGTGCACTGCAATGCATTTTTTTGCCACTATTTTAGCAAGAGAAATAGGTGGTCTTCAAGGTAACAATACTGCCATCCTAATGCTTTCAGGGTATACAGTTAAGTTTTGGCAGGACTGGGGATAATAGCCAAGACCTATACAAAATATGTCATTTATTGGCAACTTATGAAGCACATTTATATATTTACTTAAAAAAAAAAAGAAAATACATGGGTCATAAATCTGGCATACAGACCAGCTGGCACAGCTGAGAAGCAGGTGTTATAGTGTTAATAGCTGCAAGACACAACCAAGGGCTGGGTGCGAGTCCCAGTCCAACCCAAATGCATTTCGGACAAGAAACTGGGTCCTGTAACTCCGAGGATGCAGCAGATCGCCAGCTCCTTCCAGAGGTGGTTTGATTTCAAGAGGGCTCCACATGGACGCATCGCTGCGTGCCTGTGTAACATGCTGCCAAACACATCTACGAACGTATTCGGGTACTCGGTAAAAGACTTCCTTCAAACCGAACCGCAATATCAGTAGTATGATAGCTCATTATACTGGCTATATTATAACCTGCCTTCTAAATCCCTCAGGTGTTTATTCTGAGTGGAAACACACAGGTTACCCTGATACTCAATTCTGAAACCTGCTACTGTGTAGTAACTATATTTTTCAATGGATACAAGTTGAATTCCTATGCTGGGGTGGGGGAAGGAAATCAAATATCTTGCTACCTCTCCATCTACAAATGCTATCAAACATTTCTGCACAGAAGCTACAAACCTGTGGTTTGATCTTAGGTTACGCAGACCTACCCTAGTTCAACTAGAATACAAGACACCAGCGCTATTAAGAGTTTTAAATGCTACATGCAAACAAAGAAAAAAAAACCCATGAAAGTTAAGCACAAAGCTTGATCCTGTCAGTGCTGTAGCTACAAGTAGCGAAGGCTGCACTGAAGTAAGAGGCATTACCTTCAGCAGCGATGACAACTGCCTCAAGCTGCACACCAGAGTCTCTGCCAACTTAAACCAAGCAGAGGCAACTTCCAAAAGTCGCACCTACAAAGCCAGGTCAGGGAGCCCCTCACACACACACTGCACGGACGCGCAGAGACTGCAAAGCCCTGATCTGCAAACCTGAAGTGAATTTCCCGTGTTTGGGAATTCATATGCTGGCAGAAAATACAAAGGCAGGGACATGCTCAAGTCTTTTTTTCTAGGGCTTAACTGCAAAAATCTTTGCCCATTTATCAGTGGAGTATAGTTAACCCTTTCTCTCTCTTAACTAGTCTTCTGTATTTTTACTCTAAACCAAAAATGCTTAGAAGTCAATATTACATACAAGATTTGAAAATAAAAGACTTGGTTTTAATCAAGGCTAACAAAATGATGAGCATATTGAAGTCATCATTTAAGCCGTATGGGCTAATCCTGTTCTTAATTAAAAAGACTTCTTTCCAGTTGAGAAAAAAAATAAAATCAAGATACACAGATTTAAATTAAAATGTTACATTTTGGGAAGGGTTTTTTGCAGGTTTTGGAGGGAAGAGATTTCGTGAGAGATTCTATAAGCTGATACTATTCTTTGTTTCTCCATTAGCAGCCTACAGGCAGAGATTTAAGACTCGGATACAAATAGATTATGCCAAAATAGCTGTTTCTGAATAACTTCACATGTGGACACTTTTATTCTGGAATAAGAACACAGTTATTCAGAAATACCTAGCCCTACTTTAAATTCAGACCCCGCGTTAATCCAAATTAGCTTTCAAACACAGCCATCCCTTAGGCTATTAGAAGCCTGATTGTGCCTGGTATTACAACCTTGTGTAGGAGCCCTCTCCAGCCATTCCGCCTCTAATCAGATTTATTCGGAGTTGCACTGCAGGGAAAGCAAACTTGGGCTTACATTGTAAATGATTTTGAGTCTTTGAATCCCTGTTTTTCTTGTCCCTGTTTTATAATGATCTCTGTCAGCTGTTCAAAGTGGCCCTGTCACTACCATCAGGTATCCCTGCTTCATCTGATTGATTTCATAAAGCAAGGCTCAAACGTGCACTGCTGGGCTGGAATTAAACCTCTTTATTTTGAGTCTGTAAGACACAGCTCTATAAACTTCGAGAATATTTTGGGGGCAGTAGAGAGTCTTCAATGCTGCAGCACAAATGGAAAGGCTTTTCATTTTGGATGCGTCGCTATCATTTCACCGATTTTAAAGTATTGTCCAGTCAGGCACATAAGGAGGATTTTTTTTTTTTTTTAAAAAAAGTCAAGTAGAACAAAAATGTCAGGTTTCTGTGGAAAACATCGCTTGTCTTTAAGTGTGTTATTTTCTTCCAGGTGCCACAGCTAATTTATAAACAGAGTTTAGTAAGTAGCTCCAAAGGCTTGTCTACACTTGAAAATTAATTTGAATCAAGACAGAAATGTGAATTTATAGTACAATATGAAGTTGTTCTCATCACAATAAGCACTCAGGTGCTTTTTCATAAATGGACATTCCTTAATGAAAAGTACCTTGGATTACATATACAGCACATAAAGCAAGGAAGCAGATAATTTTTACATATTTTTAGCTAAATACAGACAACTGCTGGAACCCAAGTGCCACTTAAAAAAGGAAAAAAAAGAGAGAAAAGAGGAAAAAATAGAAAGACTCCATATTTCTCAGTGTAACAATAAACAAGTTTCAAGCACGATCCCTCCCTCAACACTCCTCACCCATCACCACAACAGTATAAACCTAGCTCATTACTGACAGCAACCTTAAAGTATGCTTATTTCTTAAAAAGAAACAATAAAAAGCAAAAGAAAATGTAACAGCCGCTAACCAGCTGGGATAGCAAAATGCTGCAATCTGTTGGGATAAAAAAAAAAAAAAAAAAGAGAGGAGGGAGATTTTAGGGCTGTAGGGCACAGATTTTGCCAAAATTAAAGGGCCAGCTGCAAAAAAGCATGCTGCAAAAAACCCAGTGTTATCAGAGTGTTCCCACGCAAGGGAAGGGGAGTGCAACCAGAAATCGGGGTACATTTGTGTGCAGTCTCTCAAAGAGGGTTTTCCCCTTCAATATAAATTGTACAAGTTACAGAAGTGTACCAAAACATTCAAAATCCTAATGACCAAGTACAGCACAAGCTGTCAAAGCCTTTCTGAGACCATTCCCACATCCTCACAGCCTGAACTGTGGTGTAGCACTTCCAAAGGCACCCAGCACCAGGCTCAAGCCACTCCTGTTCCACGGGAACCAATGCCCAGCACTTTTGGAAGACCCACGCCCAGTTAAGAACTGTGATCACCAGCTTGTACGCTGGGAAAAAAAACCCCAAACAGCCAAAAAACTACATAACAACCAACCAACCATCCTCAACGCCGGCCTCTTAAACTACCCTGTCCAGCTTAGCCAGGACAGCAGCAATTGCTGCTCGGTCCTGTGGCAGAAAGCTCAGAGGTGCCCAACCTCTGGAGGCAGATTGGGGCTCTGCACTCAGAAAGATACAGGACCTTCCTTGCAAAGGAGAGTAAGATGCCTCTTCGTCTCTTCTGGATTTTGCACTGGCAAGGTGCAGGCACTTATTTTGCACCTTTTGTGAAGTGCCTAACTCTTCCCCTGCATGCGGGGATGGTGCGAGCAGGTGTGACCACAGCATGGGCATCACTCCTGGTGCTGAAAGGGAACCTGCAAAGATTGTTACTTCTAATAAAGCTGTTTCCAGGTACCTCCTGACCACACGACCCAGAGCTTAGTCCACTCCATGTGTGTTAGAAGCATCTCAGACACTTACACAGAAAGCAAAGCCTTAGTAGCATTGACTCATGTACTTTCATATATTCCTTACCCACAAAAACCCTCTATTTGCATACACATTAGCATGGAACAACGGCACGGCAATAGTTTTCTAGCACAGAATAACAGCAAATATTCTAATGTTATGAACAACGGAAGGACTACTCACTGCATGGTTTGGCTTCAGTTTACCACCAGCTTAGAGCTCACTGCTGGTCAGAGCACCAACACCACTCTGAGCATGGGGACAGGAATGGGCAATTGAGGCTGGAGGACCATGGTATGCTGGAATACTTCGGCTTAAACTGTTGTGAAACCAGATGCAGTGGTTGCATCATTGCAGCTTCTGATTCCAGAGCCAGGGGCAGCTTCCTGCTTCATTTACAGTTTTGTGAATCTCTCCACATTTTCTCACATGAGGCACTGCAGGCGTGCCGTACTTGCACAGCCAGAGCCACTCACGCTACTGTTATGTCATCCCGGAAGACAGACAGAGCGCGCCAGAGCGGGCAGGGACAAAATCCGGGTCCCTGGCAGCGTCCATTCACATTGCCAAAAACAACTCTACTCCTTTAGGAACGTCAGGGCATCTGCCTGCATATTTGTATCTGTTCTCTCCCTGTTCAAACAAGGACAGTCATCCCAAGGGAACCAGGGGACGGAGCTTATGGCACTGCTGTTCTCTACTTGCTTCCCAAAGTGCATTTAAGCAATCTAACTAGTTTACTGTTTAGGCGTTAAAATTTGGCAAATGAGAAGCTCTTTTTGAAAGAAAATGTTATTGCCATTTTGAACCAAATTTTAAACCAATGCTTGGGGTGAATGTAAATATGCAATGAATTTATTTCTTCCAAGTTAATTCAGTTGCCTCTACCAACACTGTTTGGTTGTTTGGGGTTTGTTTTTTTTCCCCAGATCTATTTACATTTAATGTCCCTGGGAATCAATCTACCTTTATGATCCAGAACAGAAGTTTTCTTAGGGTTACTGTTATCTATCAAGAATCAGCAAAGCAGCATTAAAAAAAGCCAGTCTTCAATGCTTTCTTAATATTACATTTTTCTTTCTAATTCAGGGGAAAAAAACAAACAAAAAACCCTTCAGCATTAATATTTCTTTCTATATATTTTCTTCCTCCTAAATCCTAGTATTGGGGTGCATGCTATAATCTTTTTGGGGTTTGTGGGTTTTTTGCTGTTATTAGTCAAAAAAAGATAAATCTGGTACAAACGCAGCAATGGAGAAAGAAGTGCCAACTTCCCTGCAGGTGAAACGTAAAGGCAGTGTCATCAGCTGACCTTTGAAAATGAGAAAGATTTGTAAGTGACAGAGATCCACATAACCAGAGGCACGACAGGAAACACTCTGGCAAAACTGCTTTGAGTTTAATGGTATACAGAGCATCATGTTGTACGGTCATTTAGACCATCACCTCAAAAGAGTCGGTGAGGTTATTTTATGCAGTATGCCATTGAAAGTCAACATACGGTATGTAAAATTAAACACTAGTAATCCTGTGCAGAACTGGGGCCATATTTAGTTAACCTTTTGCAGAAAAAAGAAAAAAAAGAAATCTTAAAGTTATTTTCTAAGATTCTATTAAGTCCTGCTGTATTTTAATAGGAATGAGGGGTTTGTTTCATTTTTGCCACTCAATATTTGCATGGTTGAAAGGAAAACAAAATATTAATCCAGTCTAATCTTTTGGGGATCAAAATCCCAAACAACACATGAGAAATGCTGAGGAACAGGTAAGCAAGAGGGAAGGTCTTTTATATACAGCCTCACATACAGTAAAATCCACTTTAAGAGTCTAACCTTAATGAGAGCTTTAGAGCTTAAAAATAGAAAAAAAAATATTTTTTGCATGTAGAACACTTTGAAGAACAAGTTGCCTTCAAATTTCTGTCACTGACGACAAGTCAAGGATAACATTAGGAAATCACGATCATAGAGATGCCAGAAAAATTAGTCAGAATATATCATGCTGCCAGATCGATCTGCTTCCCCAAACCCAAGAACGTGGTCTGGACAGCGAAGAAAAGGAAAAACACAAACCACATTTTCAGGACAAGAAACCAGCAAAGAGAGAATGGTTTTTATTTTTTTAAAAAGTTACAAGCTTTTGATTTCTGGTGTGTTTTTTTGGGGGGGTGGGTTGGTTGGTTGGTTGTGGTTTTGGCTTTTTTTTTTTTTTTTTTTTTAAAAAGGGAGAAAAAGAAAATGCCAGCCCAGCACAGTAATAAATCAAAAAAAAAAAAAATAACAATAATAGAATATACAAGAAGAAATGCACAGCACAATTGCTCACCACCCGCAGACCACCTATGCCCAAGCTGGTTCCTGAGCCATGGTGCCAACCCCCAGCCAGCTTCCCCCAAGTTATATACTGAGCATGATGTCATATGGTATGGAATAGCCCTCTGACCAGTTGGGGTCAGCTGTCCTGGCTGTGTCCCCCCCAGCTTCTTATGCACCCTCCAGCCTTGTCATCGGCAGGTAGCATGAAAAGCTGAGAAGTCCTTGACTGCTTGGCAACAACTAAAATATCCATGTGTTATCAGCATTATTCTCACCCTACATCCAAAACACAGCACCACACCAGCTGCTAGAAAGAAAATTAACTCTATCCCAGCCAAAACCAGGACAATATCTACCCCTTACTCTATACTATCTACATCACTCCCAGGTCCCACACTTCCAAGTACATTCCAATTAATCACTCCCACTCTTCCCATCTTTTGATATGTACACACACGTATCATTCCCTCCGGCTATAGGGCATCCCTCTAAAACATCCGTTGAGTTCATTTAGTCCATGACTTTGGGCTCCATCTATCATAACGGTCTCTGGGCAAGAAAAACAATGTGTGCTGTTGGATTGCTGCATGCTGCATCCAGAGCTCATGGCTGGTGTATCTGGTGTGGCCCATGCCCATGGTCTGCCGGTTCAAGATGTCACAGAGGGGACCCTCCCTTTGAACATCCAGCCCAGCACCAGCAGTCAGAGTGCCAAGACCAGCTGTGCTTCAGTACCAACCGCTTCTGAAGCGGCTTGAAATTCTTCGCGTGCTAAACTCACAACCGCCCAAGAGACTACGCTGAGTTGTCCTCACACCACACATAGGGCAGTTCATCACAGCCAGACTTCAGTTTTTCAGCATTTGTCTGAACAGGCACCTCTACAGCATCTCTGCTTTGGCCACTGAAATACCACTCAAGGCATACCACTTCTGAGGACACCATTGTTGCTATTCTCTGAGAAAAAGAAAAAAAAAAAAAAAAAAAAAGAGTCCTATCAGGCTGCAGAGTCCAGTTTCTTTTCATCACTGAACCATGTCTTGAAAACAAACAAGTTCATCAAACAATCAAGCTCTAGCTAACATACCTCTAAAGCTACAGCTAATTTATTTTTCAATTTTTATTGAGCTACAAACAACAATGAAAAATACAAAAGAATCTTAAAGACAATGACAGTAGAATTCTAGCCAGATCTCCTAGCTATCTGTGGAAATCTTTTAACATACAAACACAAGCTGGAAAAGTCCAAGGAGGTCTCCAGAGAGAAAACTAACAGTGCATAGACAACGGGAGTCTTTACGAGACATAAACATCCTTTTCCACTTTGACCACCGATTGTCTTATGTCAATTCAGTAAACAATGCTCAGGGTGAAAAGGTATCTAGGAAGAATATTTAATATTTTTCATAATATGGAACAAGAGTTTTACCAAGTTGCCTTCAGGAAGCCACAATGAGTGATATCAGTCAAGTACAAGGAATATCTAAAATCAATCAATCAACACAACAGAAACAGTAATTAAGGTGGTTTAGGCAACAGAAGGGAGATGTCCTGAACCCTCACGTTCACACGAGGTACCCATAACTGGTCAAGACAAGGGGATCCTGTCCAGAATAGCCAAAGCAGTTCTGGGTCTCAGCCTGACCCTTTGCCCAGCAGCAATTCCACTTCTGCAAACAAAGGCTTTCAGGGCAAGAGCTAAGGCCAAATTCATCCCCACATTTAACTTTCTCCAAGCAAAGCAGCTAAAGCAGGTTTGGCCCCAAATCTCCATAGTTACACAGGAAATTATGTACAATTTTAAGTCACGCATCTCAACAAAGCGGTAGTAAAATGGATAGCTGCCTTTGTCCCTGCTATCGTGCTCCTTGTCATACACTCTTCCTGAAAAAGTTATTCAGCACCTTTCTGACAATGGGTTCTGAAAAGAAATGTGTGATCTAAAGCAAACTGAACGGGGTGTTGTTCTTGTCAGAAAGGGATCAAATCCCACGTCAATCAGAGCACAGCAAACTATCTTCCACTCTGTCAGCTACAATTTGCCTGTTTCCTTCCAGTCAACTGTCCTCAAAAAATAAACATCACTACACAAAAAGCAATTCAAATTGCAGCACCAAGTCAGATTTAGCTTATTCCCAAGTCACCTGTCCCAGATTCACTGGGCTAGATCACTGGATGCTGGATAGTATGGTGGAAGAAAACACACACCAGCCACCACATGGAAACTAATTGCATCCACATTGCGTGCTAGAACGAACAAAATTATATATGGCAAGTTTATAACTCAAGAAATTCATTCTCTTTATCCACTGACACAATGAGTTGGACACTTTCTCTAAATTTCCTTCTAAATTGATTTATTTTGCAAATTACTTTTCTCCAAGTTGTCTATACACTGCTAATTATATATGTTTCACAAATGCACATGCGTGGAATGGTCCTGTAGATTATATGGCATTGGTTTTGTACAATCTTGCCTCTTGATTGAAAGAAACAAGGGGAAAAGTCATGAGAGGTACTGAAAACTCTCAGCAAGAGGGAACCAGAGCTGACAAAGACAATAAGATACATTCAGGGCGGCTAAACCTTCTGCTCTTAGGACAAAAGTGAACGTGTCCAATTCATGAGTCATTCCTTGAACAATTAAGTGGAATTTATATTTTAATTCCGTGTTACCTTTATGACAACACAGTGAGTGTGCACAGACATAGTTCTAGTTGTGAGATATGACATTTTTCCTGGTTTATTTAATTGCTTCCGTACAGGGAGCGAGGTGAGGAGCCTTGCAGACTCTGACCCTTCCATGTCACATAGCATCCCAGAGTACAGCTAAAGCTCGTACAAATACTCGAGTACAGAGGAGCACACGCAGTCCCAGCTTGCAGTCTTGGGAACAGAGTTCCCACGTATCTACAAGCACAGCCGAAGCAGATACACTCTTAAATTTAGGAGAAAATCCAAGGGGAACTTCATTTTAATTTTTAGTACTCATCCCAACATCCTATACTGCTTTTGTTTGGTTCTCATTTTTACCCATGACCCAAGGCTCTGATCGATGTCACAGAAATATCTAGGAATAGTATGGCTAGTACGATAAATTGTCAAAACAGTAGCCCAGATCATAGACCACCAAGTGGCTTCTGTGTATTAGTTGAAGCAAAAGGTTCCAGTTCCTGTAACACCCAAACACCCACAGAACTGCAAAGCTCAGGCGCTGCTTTATTGGCAAGAGAAGACGCTCCACGTACCAGCATCCATTAGATGTAGTCCTCCCAGAAGTCATGTGGTTTGCCCAAAGATAGTCACTTTAATTTATGAAATCAGCATTAAAAAAAAAAATTCCTTCTAGGAGAAACCCTGAACAACTCTGGAAGTTATGACAGGGAAAATGTTATTTATTTCTCTTGATTCAGAATACATAACAATTAACACAGTAACATGTCTCTCAAACACATACATCATTAAAATTGTCTTTCCTATGAGCAAAATCACTAGCCTGTTTTTTGTCTATCATTTTACATACAAAGATACATAACTAACTAGACATATGGAGTCTAATAATCACTCTTGTTAGAAGACCAGTATGCCTGTATTGTCTGAGTGATTACCAGATCACAGAGGATGTGGCCCATTTCGACTTCTCCAAAAATTAGTTTTTTTCAGTCCATTTCAGATTGCCATGTTATTGCTTTTATGAGTAAAGGAGATTCTGGTACATTCAATTCTATTAAATATATAGAATTCCCTATTCAGAATATACGTATAAGCACAGTGCCAGTGTCCAAAGAGCATTGTGTTTAATGACAGTCCTGTAATTCACAGCCCTATTTCATGCATCACTGCAAGTATTCAAATAGGAGTAAGTCTCCATGCAACATGTATATGTATTACCTGGACAAATATTGGAATGCTGAACTGTTTCTTGGTGGGACCTCGGCTGTGCTCAGGAAGCCAGGACTTTGCCCATTCTCCATAAGTAAATGGGCACAAACTGGAAGAGACACCTGTTTCCTTCCACCTGCCCATTTAACTGGAAAGGATCACAAAGCTAGCAATCAAACCCTAGGGTTCAAATTATTGCCAACAACGTCAACAAGATGCTAAAAATTCACTCAGAGTGATGAACCTAACCGCTCTCATTTGCTTTGTCATTCTCAGATCCCTTCTTAAATGACTCGATATTTCTTCCATTATTCACATTTGGCAGTGGTACTATACTGAAGGGGAGTAAACTGCTATTTGTTTCAACTTTACACTATCAAGCTAATTTCTCAAAGGTATTTGAAGAAGTGTTCTTTTCCCAGGTACTGAATATACTCAACTATCTGTCTGGGAGCAAATATAATAAGGTATCCGAGTAGATCAGCTATTATACTCTTCCCTGCTACATTGAAAGAAAATAAACCAAACATATAGAGAACACAATAAACACTAAAGCTGAGTGCAAGGAGTAAGTTCAAAAGTGAAATGTTCCCAAAAATCCAGTAGGTATCTGTAACAGCAGGTTTCACTTAAAGTGGATATCACTTTACTGGGTTTAACAAACTTCAAAGTGTCCTAATGCTACTCATTTTGTGTGTCTGTTTTACATCAGTCACAATTCTGTATCACGGTTTCACTTCTGCCTGATACTTATCATAAATTTTTGTAACTGGAAAGCACACTTAGTGTATGGATTAAATTAAGAATGGTTTTACAAAGCAGCATGATAGCAGACATTTATGTTATTAACTCACTTTTTTACATATCTGCTGATATGTTGTTAGAGCATGTTAAAATACGGTATGGTAATCCATACCACATACATCAGCAAGATAAATACGTTTAACTGAAATAGAATCAGAAAGCAGTTTTATGGGCTCAGATACAAGTCACTGAAATGCAGGAAAGTTTTTCAAATAAAACTATTAATTTTTAATTCATTATACCACTTTAATTCAGTGGAAAATAGCTAATTTTAGTGAAACCAAGTGTCAGTGCTGATGGTGAAATCTTACACAGACAGAAAGTTAGTCTCCTAGGAATATAGCCAGAGCGCGATACCTTGGGTACTGAAAAGGTATTCCTCAACATGGAAACTTTACACTATTTGCCTGCAAATGGGGTGTCCTGGATGACTGCATAGCCCTCGGTCTTCCTCACTTGGAGGGGCAAGGCCACGCGTGATGTCAGTGCCCGCAAGGCAGCTTGGGGGAGTTCAGCACACCCCCGCCAGCCACCTCCCGCAGGCACTACGCACCAAAGTTTCTGTGTTCCTGGGGAAATAGTCAATCCCAAAAGAAATGCTGTGGGTCTATTTTCTATAAGGAAAAGTAAAGCAACAAATGAAGATCTGAGAGTAGGGGGCTGCCCCGATCCTCAGTTATAACTCGTTACTACGCTACCAAGTCCCCTCAGTCCTCTTCCAAAACTAACGCCGTTGGGTTCCCCCCATGACCTTACTACTTTGGGATAGAGAATGACCAGCACAAAAAGCGCACACAGGATTTAGATAGCTGTCATTAGAGAAGAGAGTTAGCACATCTGGCCCATGAGGCACTTTGAGTTCAGACATAGCCTTGAAGGAACAGTAACAACAGTGAGCAATGGGGGAAAAGCACCTCATAATGCTTTGCTAATGGGACACAAAACCGTCCCGTTTCTTCAGTCACATTCCTTCAGGTGCCAACATCCCTCAGTGCACACATATCCAGCAGCAGGGAAGAGCAGTGGAGGTACGTTTTGCTCCATTTCCTATGGCTTTGATTCAGTCCAGATAGGATATTCTTTGCTGTCAGTCAGAGATTTCCCTTGTTTCATCCTGAAACAGTTCTTCCAAGGCTAAGGAGCATGTCATTCTAAGCAGTTGTTCGCAAAAATATTTTTAACCTGGACAACTTTTTCCCCCCCGCTATCTCCCAAAATGTAGACTCATTAACAGATGGTGTAATTAGATCTACTCTAAAGCCTATACTTTCGCTAGATATACTGATTCTGCCTGGGCCAGCTACCCTGTTTCCAACTCCTGTAGGACATGCACACAATATACACACAGTTGCCAGTCAGGATCAGGAGTAGGCATCTGTAGAAGGGAAGGTAAAAATCTTCTTGGCGATCCCGGGAGCAAATGGTCCTATATCAGATACATTTCCAAGGCAAAATTAAATTGTTCCTTAAGGCTGTAATAAAAACCAGCCATTGGAGCTTATTTTAGGAGCATTTCATTGATCCAGTAGTATGAAAAAGAAAGGCTGAACTCCATTAGAAGGAAAAATTTTAGCAGGCGCACAGGTATTTTAGCTGCAGGGCTGAAAGCTGTTGCCCTCTCCTCTTTCCCCTCACTGCACAGGTCTTGTCCCTGGAAGCAGACGGATGTCTCAGAACGGCAATGCGTACACCATGCCACAGGGTCGTACACACTCACTTACCTTTAGCACAGCAGTTACGCCTCTAACAGCTTACGTGGAGGGACCTGATGAATAGCAGGCTGCACCAAGGCTGCAGCATTTCATGCCAGGTCTGCCACCTGCAGAACTTGACCACAGGCCAGTCCTCCTCCTTCCTTCATGTGCAAATAGGGGAGGGAGAGAAAAAGAAAAAAAAAAAAAGGACCTCTGCAAGGAGGAAGTCTAAGTGCTGCAAAGTCACCTCTGCAGTACAGCTGAAAGAAGGGACTTTACCTTGGACCTCAAAAAGCTAACAAAGTCTTCTAGGAGCTATCGCTGCTGTTTGTCTCCATCCAACACCCTTTAACTGAAGTTGCTACTTGAGCATTGGCTGATGGTACGCCAACAGGAACATAGCCCCAGCGTGAACAGGCAGAATGCGCAATAGCAGGAATTGTAATTATTTTCCTGTGCCCTCCTCCAGGTACACACAAGTATGGTATTTAAAACTGTCAGACATCAGCAGTTAGACACTGAAGCCATAGTTGCCCCCATCCAGGAGGAATTATGATTTATTGTAATTTTGAGATTATACAACAGTTCAATCATTTTAGAGTACAAACAACTACTTTAATAATCTTATAGATAAGTTATTAGTGTGGTGGTTTAACTCCTTTGAAACAGTAATTTAATTACTCCCTCCCTTGAAAAATCTACAACATCTAGCACATATAAAAGGAGGCATCTCATGAACTAACTTGTCCAACAGTTATAAAGACATAGGGAGGCATGAAAAGAAGATGCTGAAATATGTGTAACCACAGAGTTCCAGAATAATAGGAGTCAAGCCAATAAGATATCAAGGATCTTCGTAGTCTTTAAATACCGCTAGAGGCCACATAAAAATAAAATTATTTTCAACTGTCTGTATTAGTACTTTGACTCCTATTTAGACTACATGTTTTTCAGGCCAGAATCCTCTTAGATGCATGCTGCTCCACACACCACGTCCCTAACCCATAACCGATACTCCTAGACGAGTTACTGCAATACCTATATCTGTCGATACCTATCATTATAAATGAAAGAACACTAATAATAATAATCAGTTACAGGTTGTACGCTCTTTTTCTTTCAGAACATCTACACCACCAGCAATGTACCTTCAACAGACATGTCCCAAGTAGATTCAATCTACTTGATTCAATCCCAGATGAGGTGCCACGAGGTACGCACCTGCAGCAGTACAAGGTTCACCACACACTATCCACCCAGGTTTACAGCCTGCTCCGGTACGGCATTAGCAGAAGCCAGCATGGCTATGTCCACCCCGCACATCAGGCCAGCAGTTACAGACCACCTTTTTCCAGCTACCCTTTGAGCTTTCATTTCTGCAGCCCGTTCTTAGGAATGACTTTTCTCTGTCCCGTGCTGAGCTGCAGAGCCACGTGAACAGGTGGGGACATGAAGATGCCCAAAGACAGAATGACAAAAAACTCGCACGACTGACATAAGGCATAAGTTCAATTCAAAGAGTGAAGACAGTGCTTTCAGAAGCAAAAATTCATCTACTTCTACAGTCCCATTCAAGCAAAGAATGTCTACTGCTACACAAGTAGGGGAGACTTTTCCCCCCACATAAGAGAATGATTTCCAGTCCCTTTTAAAATCCAACACCAATGCTAGACTTAGTTATTTTACACACTGGTTTAGGCAGAAAGCAATTGACATCATCAGCACTTGAATCTATTCTAAGACAAGTTTGAGATGCACATCCCTCCAGAAATATGGGCGAGTTTCTCAGATACACCATGGCTAGATTTGACAGACATGTTGTATAGACAATCCTGCGTTACATAAATCACAATTTATCCAAATGACCCCCCCAAAAAGTTATGTCCCTGTGCTACATGTACAATATAGCATAATTTCCTGGCTCATACACTATTTCTGGTGGCCATATGTTTTGTTCTAACCAACCCAAGAGGTTTACTGTTTAGAGATATTTGCTTGCATGTGTAATTCATGACATATATGCTATATCAGTAACAGTTAAAATGTACTAAGTGCATAAATGCTTAACAAAGAAAAATACTGCTTTGGGCCCAAAATGAGGGAGACAGACACTTTGAAAGCAGATATGTTCCTCTGAAAGACAAAGCATGTTACAGTAAATATCCATTCCTATTAACTAGAAATGCTATCATTTCTGTCTATGTAAGAATTTGGATAACTTATGTGCAAATTTATATTTTCTTTTAAAAAACAGGAAATGCCATCATCATTAATCGCTGTGTCTTGAATAAAAACTACTGATGATTTAGACCGCAACATCCTGCCTATCAGTATGCACGAAGAGGAAAAGCAGTGCTAGATGAGGAATTTAGCAACCCCTGACTACATGATACACCCTGACATTAAGCTCCTCAGCCACAGACACCATCAGAGACAGCCCTGGGTTTCCCCACGGAAAAGCTCTGGGGAACAAGAGCTGCTAGCTTTTTAATAAATCAAGGGGAAGTAATGCAACTGTGAGACAGTAGGTGTCTTTGGGAACTGCCCAGTAGTATTTTCCCTGGGCTTATCGTTGTCTTATAGTCTACAAACTTTTATTCTTGTTTTTATTATGCATGCATGCAACAGTCACCAGGAGCCCTGAAGGACTTCAGGTGACCAGCGCGAAGCAGTACTAGCTGCTACATCTTTAGGGATAACCCTGGATTTCAGTCCCTATTTTGATCAGTAGGCCAATAAACAATAAGTCTCACACTGATCACTAGGACAAGTGCTCTAGCTGTAACTGGACTCCAGCAAAATCCCAAATTCAGCGTGTTAGGGACTATATCAGGTATTCCAGTTGCTTTCCTTAACCACCCATCACCGACTGGACCCCATTCAAACCAATCTTTCATTCATGACTCAGCTGCCATCAGGTACTAGGGAAAACAACAAACTTCCAGTAACTTGGTCAAACAAGGTAATTGCCCAGAACCCAATAACCTTATCATTGGGGATATTATTGTCAATTCTCTCACGGGCCCCGTAAACTGAAATGACTCTTCAGATAAGGATTGGCAGACTTCCACGTGATGCTAACCTCAGAGAGAAGCATCTTGGGAACGCAAGTCAACCAGAAGTCACCCTCCCCTCCCATTTATAAGCAAGCCAATACCACACAGTACAGAGGATTGGTCAATAACAGCAACATAAAACTACAAAGAAAAGAAAGGAAAGTTATCTGAAGGAAGACGTAGCAATTTTTTTCATTATATTTTTATATTTCAAATATGGAGGTGAAAGGGAGAGCTTATGCAATTCATTCAGATGTAGGGCCTCCATCTGTCCCAGAGACAAGAGCTCCATTTAGCTGTACCTTGTAAGATTAGGTACTTGCAATATTACTTCAAAGAAATTCTTGACAAATGTTTTGTCAACATTTCTGAACACAATATTTGAAATGAACCTTCTGTAGAAACAATATATAAATAGAAAACAAACAAACCTGGTAGGATGAGAAACTAATCTTAACACTTACAAAATAATTAGATGAGACAAGGAATTCTGGATTTGTTCAGAACGCTAAACATTTTAAAAAAAATCTACTTTTCAGGTGAATTTTACAAGGAGTTTTTACAAATTTGCAGTTTTCAAAAGCCTGCAAACATTGTCTTACAGGATAGAAGAGAAAGACTGGATTATTTGGTGGAAGCTGAGGATTTGATACACATTTTAGGTTTGGGGTTTTTGTGTTTTTTTGTGTTTTTTTTTTTAAACTCAAGTAGGGTAGTTCACTGACTGTGTAATAGTTCCTCCCAAGGTAATTTGCTATGATGCTAAAAATGGTCCCAGAATATCAGAGGCAAGATTTTATTTTGTGATAAAACTAAAAAGCATATAAATTATGGTTGGCAAAATAACCAAGGATAACACTAATTTATGTAAATATGTACTGTACAATACAAAGAAATATTCATTTTTGAGGAGCATATAATAAGATTAAAAATCCCGCTGATTAAAGCAAATAGCCTTTTGAATGCATTTTGGGCTAGATGGAGAACGTTTCCAACATGAAATAGAATTTTGCTAAATTCAAAATATAAATAAAAGAAAATTAAAGAATTAATTAGAAACAACAAGCTGTATTGCTGATCACAGCCAAGAATACAAATCAGATAAGATAAAAAGGAATTTTATATGAAGTATTGTCTATCACTCACCTCATCTGTCTGTGTGATCACAACTTCTGGAATGATGCTGCTGCTGTCATCTTTTCATCTTCATGCTGAGCTGCTTCTGTTCCTCCATGATCCGATAGATCCGAAGAACCACAGCCTAGCACTCCACCAATGCGCTCCTCGTCTTCTGGAAAGTCAACACTGACTGAAGTCTCAACGTCTTCTACAAAGGCTGACAGGGACTCTTTGTTAGCGCCGTGCGCGCTGTCAGAGGTTACCTGAGCCTCGTCAAAGGTCTGGTGTCTCAGGATGACAAACTTTGTTCCCTGTTGAACAAAGAAAAAAGACAAGACATAAAGGGCCTTTCAATAGGACACTGACTTCTTTAGCTTTGCCACGAACTATATTTGATACATAAGGGATCCTACGCATGTAGGATGCCGGAGACTATAACATTTCAAAGCTTGTACACTATCTTTCTCAGGGAAAGGATTCCACAAAACAAAATTATTACGGCAACATTCATCTATTTCCACAGAGAAATCCTTCATGCACACACAAAAAAGAAACCTGCATGCATTTTGTATCAAGTAAACAAGCAAGTCTCGGCAAGAGGAAGAATTTTTTGAACGCGCTCGCTACTACCACAGGACTCAGACTACAGTCCCAAGTCAGAGTATTGCAGGCTGTCTCCCCCACTCCGAAACACCTGGTGCGGGCTGCTGCTCACAGCCACAAGCTGAGCCTCACAGCTCTGTAACCCATCAGGGAAACAAGTTCGGCTCGTCTAGAAGGGATGTCAGAGCAGTACTGGCACTACAGTTTAACTCAACTTATTAGCATTGTGTTTATATACAAAATACAACGCATTAAGCATCCAACTAATTCACGCTCAGGGCAGTGTTATTAAACTCTTTCCTTTCCCACATACTTGGTGTTTCATCTCCCACTAAATTCCAGGTTTTGGCATTGGGTGGATGCTCATCGAGAGCATGCAGCATACATCTCTTCTTCAGCCTGCAAACATTTACTGCTGGGCATGTGAGAAAATAAAACACTCCCCCTTTTTTTTTGTGTGCAATCTACAAATGTATGCTGTGCAACCCTGTTATCCAGAATTTGATTATAAAGAGAAATTATTGCGTTACAATTATTACTCTAATTGTTTCTACTTCTGGCCTTCGAATAAAGTTAACTTTACATTATTTCTCTCCCCACCACCACCTCCCGAAAAAAAATTGGCAGAGTACAACTTTCCAAATGACACAGGACATAATTTACTACAAAAGGGAAATGTTCTGTGACTAAAATGACATAATGTTGATTTCCATGCAAAGCATGGTCTCAAGGATTTACAGAAGAGACAAGAATGACCACATATAAGTCTAGAGTTTCACTTAATAAATCTGTGTAGCGAATTTACACTGGTCAATTATGTACCCCAGTAAAGCCACGATGATCACTGTTTGCTCAGAGACCAAAATTGACATCTGCATTCGGGAAAAGTTCAGATCTTTGGGAACAGCAGAACAACCTCAAGCACATGCAAAACTCATCCTAAGGGAACGTCACTGCAAAATAACGAGTTTCACTTTCATGATAGCAAATTAGGAAGGCGATGTGTTCACTCCTTTATACGCACTGCCCAGCATCATAGTTACTGGTCAGAAAGCAGCTGTGTCGATTAAAATCTGAACACCGGGTACTGTTAGTCTGCTACATATTTTCATGGTACAACTTGTAATTACCTCGTATCTTCACCCACAAAATCAGTATAAACTCAGATTAGATCTATCCAGTATTTCCACAGGATGCTGCAGATGCCCAAACGCCTCAGACACGTTCAGAAAAGCAACGCAAAAATTGCAGGACCAGCTCAACTCCTCAGAACTGGGCCCAGTTCAGTTCCTGCAACCCAACACAGATCCTGGAGCGCGAGGTCTCCCTGGCCTGTGATGTACAATAGTAACGTTGTAGCTGTGACAGAGTAAGGTTATGAGTAAATACAGCTCTTAGGAAGAGGTATTGGCTTTTACTAATTAACTGATGTAGCAAGCTCTGAGTTGGCAAGCTCCTGGTCACAGAAGTCCTCCAGCTCTGGATCCGAAACATCAAGCTGAAGACAGTGAGGAACGACTGTTCTGAAGGAAAAGCTTCATGAAGAATCAGGGACAAAAAAGGGCTGGGTTGCTACCAAAAGGTTACCATCTTTCCTCACTCTCAAGTAAAACAAAGAAAATTTCACAGCAGAGAAAGACAAATTGGGGGGGGGGGGGGCAGGACACACACACACCTTATGCCAGTTAGTGAAAAGCTGTCGCTGTTGAACACCCCCCATGGCCTGATCAGCAGCAAATAGCTGCTTGAGCGGAGCCCTTGGCTTAGCTGTCTGCGTCCGGGCAGCCCCGGAGCACTGCGGTGCACGGCACCTCACCAGAGCATCACTCACTCATAGGCAGTAACCAGTGCAAGCCAGAGAAAAAGTAGTGGTTTCCTCTCTAATTAGAGACAAACTATGTACATCAGGTTCAAAGGAGCATGATGCCTGACAGACACTCTGCTTGCAGACGGTAACAACGGGCATCTGCCCAAAAAATCTCCCTTTGCACAGGGAGAGAAAGGAAAATATTGATTAAAACCATGATACATTTGGATCTTTTATCTTTAAAGAAATGTCTTGGCCTCACCACAGACAATCAGGCAAGAGCTACGTCTTTACATTTGACTGGAACTTTAGAACAAGCCGGTAAAAGCACCACTGGGGAGACTTTAGTGGATAACACACTAATTTTTCAAATGCCAAAGCACTAGACCATCTTTTTTCTGTTCTAGATGCCAAAAAAACTAAGTGAAAGGTGCTTCTGCGTATGGACTTGATGTCACACCTAACAACCTGCAACAAACAGGTTCTTATTTTTAATCATCCTGGACAGAAGTATCTTCAGACAGACAGCACCCTTTTCTTAAAGGCCTGTTCAAACACACCACAAAATGCCTTCCTAATTGAAAGCTGTTAATTCCATAGTGGTTTGCACATGAATTTCTACTGAAAAGCCTCACAAAACCCAGCATTGGGCACCTTACATACATGGAGTAGTTGAAACTAAATTCCAAGCTTGTGTAAGTGTATTATTTACACCGATTCCAATCATGTAATCGGTTTTGATGGGCGAGTTCACTGTTAAACACAAGCAAATCATATGCCCTTACATCTCCGTGAACGATCCCATTTGCTGTCAGTTGTGTAATACGGGCAACTTTCTCACTAGTCAAGCGGAAAAGATGGGGAGGGGGCGAAAAATCCCGCGCACCCAGTGTGACACGGCACCGGAGGAGTGAGCATTAAATTAGAGTGAGAGGTTATAAGTCTGACAGAAACCTGATCTGTATTCCCTAATTATGGAGGCTCACTTCCACAAAACTGACACAAATGTTAAGCCAAATTAAATGTTGTCTAATTAACTATCATATACAAGACTTCAAAGTGGGATGCCTACATGTTATTTAGCAAAGTAACTGGAACACGAGGACTCACGAATTATCAGTCAAGGCAGACCTGCCATCCCAGCTAACTGTTACAAGGTTAAGCCATTTCCTTCCCGCGGATCCCTCCCGTTAGCGCACCGCTTGTAATATTTACAGAAAAAGGCACGGCAGTAAACAGCGCCGCGCAATGAGGCGGGGGGGTGGCAGGGCACGATTCAATGGCACCCGTCTCCCCGACGAGCTGCCAGAAGCCGTTAGGAGTGGTCCGGCTGACGGGCCGATGACTGATAAAGAGAAAAAAGCACCGGTGCTGGTAATTCACAAAAAAACTACACACTGCCATGACAACTACAAGTGCCGAGTGACAGCTGTCAGGGTAAATGGAGCTTGGGAATCCTTCTTTCTTAAAGGATCATCTATGCACACGCGTTATTTCGGGGGGAGGGAAGAATTTAGCATGCAGATTTTCAGATCTATTCCCTCCCTTGGGACTGAGGGGAAAAACTAATTTATAATGCTCTTAATTTCAATTTATTTGTTCTGTATTTTGAATGGAATCACACTGCCATCGTGTCAGATCACTGTTCTTGTGCAGTGCTATGACCTTCACGTGGCATCAACCCAAGGAAGAGTCTCGAGCACGGGTGAGGCTGTCTAACTAGGGGAAAAGGTGCCGATGGCTCTGGATGGAGGAGCCCTGGGCACGAGCAGGAGGCAAATCATGGTACGACACGGCGCGGGAGAGCGGCAAGAGATGCCCTTAACATGGGCTGCATCATCTGTAAGAGTGACATCCATCCAGATTAGTCTCAGTCCTAATGGATCCTTACCGTAGTCTAGAACTGGGAGGAGCTGAGCAACAGACAAAGCAACATCTCAGCGTGGGTCAGCAGGCCTTGGCACGACCGCTTTCCCACCGGAGGGGGGAAAAGCTCGGCTGCACCTCTGCGTGGGTAGCAGGGCTCAGCCAACATGGATCCGATTGATTCGAAGGGGTTTTGTTCGTATCACAGAAGGAAACAGCTGCAGCACTCCGAGCAAATCAGCCACCATTTCCCATACAAATCACTTCTTATCCTGTCTTAGCTTCCCAAAAACATGATTTTGTTTGTTTAGGAGCAGTCACATTAAAATGCAATAGCCAAAGCACTGGAAAATTGATTTGTGAAAATTTTAGAAGATCTACATCCAGCCATGGTTTAATGGATAACACTGACCATACACAATACAAACACACAGAGCTCTACTGTTTACATGCTCTCAAGCATGGTAGGAAAGGCATGTCACACACAAAAAAAAAAGGAAGATTGGGCAAGGAAAGTGTGAACAAAGCCTGCTATTAACATAATTCTCCCTAATTGTTTTACAACTGTTAAATTGACAGCATAAAAGGCTCTACTATTATTACCAGCTGGAGTCTATCTCTCTCTATCCACCCTAAGCTTCCGAACACTCTAGTTACTCAAAAACAAATTGAGCTAAACATTCAAGCTGAAGTCAAACAACAAAGGGGGAATCTTGAAAGTTTAACACCCACCTACCCCCAAGAACAAATACAACCTTGCAAGGACCTATCTTTTACTGTTATCTCCAGCAACAAATCCATCCAGGCTGATTAAAGTTTGCATTCAGCATTTTCTTCAACTGCAAGTCATAAAATTCCTGGGGCCTCATTCGTAGCACACTGCAGCCAGGGACAGCCTTTCCACATCGCCGTCTCCACGTCTCGTTTTCTCTTTTCACTGGCCATCCTGTGGCCTGATGAAAGCCAACACTGCTACAGGACCCGACTTTAAAGCTAAGGACTTGGACTTGCCCACTGGCCGCTGCACTGCGGTCAGGTTAAGCTCAGCATTGATGACGAATGAAAAGTGGTTGAGCACAAACTATTAATAGGGAGGAGCCTACTGGCTAATTATAAAAGACAAAGCTCATCTCCCCTTCCCATCTAGGTTCAGAATAGCTTCAAATGTTTAAGGAAACCTGTCTGAATAGGATGCTGCTGACAGTATGTGGGTGGGACTGTGGCCTGGGAAGCAGCTGAAGGGGGTTTTCATTCCCTTCTGCCCCCCAAAATGGTTATTTCCCTGTTGTTGGTAATATGGGGATACAGAAGTGGTGCAGGTCTGGACATTTTATATTCAATGCTGCAGTTTTCTGTTTCTCAAGATGTCATGCTTACCAAAAATAAATAAATTAAAACCACTTTTGCTCTTAAATAGATATTCTAAGAACCAGTGTGTGACTGTGCAGAGTGGAGTGAGATGGGAATAAGGAGAAGACACCTATTTGGGGAAGTGGAAAACAATAGAGAAACAGAGAGCATCAAAAGTGAAACCAGGTTCCTTTTTTTAGCCAGGCTGTAGTTTGCCTCCACTCTCACAGCCCCGAGACTTCCAAGATCAACACAAACAAGCAAGCTTTTTACACCTCAGTATCAGCATACATGACCCGACTTGTCAAATGAAAGAAACATTAAAAAAATAAAAGCATTTTCTCAAGGGAATCAAACACGCCCTGTTTCCCCTTTCACCGCAGCCCTGTGCTCAACTTCAGAGCCTTGCCACAGGGACCTCTCCTTCCCCTTCTCACACACACACACCTCCTCCTGCCCACCTCCACCGCCCTGTGAGACCAGCGGTCCTCTGCCCATCCCAGCTGTGTACATCCTCACCCTCCTCCCCCCAACATAAAGGGGTCTGAAAACCTTCCTCTGTCCTGTGTTTGCCAACCATGCCGATCACTTACACCCTATAAGACAGGGACAGCAGATTCGCTCACCCGTTGTTCTCATCCCGACGCTCCAGATCCTACATCTACGTTGTGTTGGAATTACTCAGGAGAATGACAAATAATGCACAACTAATAATCACGTAATCCAATAGCCAAAGTGCTGATCTGCAAGTTACAGTTGGGAACGATGAGAATAATATCTTCTGAATGGAGGTCCCAGAAAAGGTTCCTTTCCCCATTTGTACCTAATATCTTCTGAATGATATCCCAGTTTAAAGTAGCCTTTCTATTTGGATTAGAGATTCAATGCAAAATTAGTAACAAGGTATTTGGAAGATATTGCATAACGACTCAAGTTGTGGTACAAGAAACTGTGGAGAAAAGCAGGTCTTCTAATCATTAAAGAGTTTTTAAACAAAAACGTTTAGAAATATATAACTGGGAGTTTCTTCTTACCAAAGAGTATTAAAGAGGGGAAGCCGAACAATTCCCATGCATTTGACTATTTCATAAAGACACAACAACGTGCTGAAATGCTGAAACAACTTTACCAACTCAGTTTGCATAGACGATACCACATACACACGCTTGTGAAGATCTAACACACGTAGCATAGCAGGTACAACAGAAGTCTGTTAATATCTGTACTATTAAGAAAGAAAGAAAGAAAAAGAGATAAAAAAAAAATCAATGTTTGAAAGCCTTCCTGCAGTGAAAAACTGCTAAGGTCACCAGCCACCGGTATTCACTCTCTAGGAGACAGAGGGAAAACACACTGCGGCCAACAACCAGCCGTCCTTGTGCTGATACCTGGTGGCTGAAATACTCTTTTCTCTTGAAGCAAGAAGTAAATAAAGGCCGTTCCTTTTATCTGGTGCTTCATAGCATCACTGTCTTAGATTTTATGTCAAGACAGCAACGCCACTGTGAGATTTCCACAGCCATGGGATGACATTACAAAGGAAGCCCAAGGCCAAGTTTAAGGAAGGCTGTGCAGTGATCTCCTCTAAAAACATCCTTCCCAGCTTCAGCAGTTCTGCCAGTAGAGAGAATTTCATACCCTGAGAACGTATTTTCCTAGTAGCCGTGTGACTGCCCCCCTTTCAGCCCCCTCCCTCCACCTTCTCCCTTTCTCCCCTAATCTAAGCTTTCTCAGTATTGCTCTGTGTGATTTTTTTCCTCCTCTGAATGCTGCAAACACAACAGTTCAGATTATTTTTTTTTTTAATTTTAGAGAAACATACCTCAATGTTTAGAAATTAGTATTTTCAATTTCTAGATAGCAATTTCAGTCCTCTTTGGCTTGAACTCTGAATTTCTATAGAGAATAACCTGCTAATCCACACATTTTTCATTCTTGTGCAAATGACATGCCTGTCCTTTTCTACCTCAGAAAAAGATTTAATAGCAATCTCAGCCACCCAAAGAAGTTCGTAACATTTCTATTACAAACTTATTTCAACCTACAATTAGCAAATAACTTAATTATGATAATTATATCTGAAGCTTTACCATAAATTAAGATTAAACTGTGTTGCTGAAATAAATGCTAATATATTTAATTGTAGGATGAATTATCTTGGCTTCACTGCTATTCCTCAACAGCAAGTCTTCCAAATAAGCATGACTGAACAATGTCTTTACGTAGAGTTACCCAAGCTTATCATGCAACAAACAAAAGCCATTGAGTGTTTCAAGCAGAGGGCACATTTTTCCCCATGTACCTTGACTTCTAGTGATTTCCACAGGAAGCTAAAGGTTCTTCATTTTTACTTTCAAAGTTTAAAATTAACCTGATAATGGTTGAAACTTATTCCCTTCCAAAGCCTTACTGGCGACCTGAGGAGATGCTCCTAGAAGTGTGGATTGAAATAGAGAGATTGGAAGAGGACAGGTTGGCATACTTTGTGTTGCTAGAGATGAGAAGTTACAGCCCTAACAAAGCAAAAGGCAACGAGAGACAGTTATCAAATGCGCTTCTACCTCTGTTCCACCTTGTCCAAAACTGCAGCAGGCTGCCTGTTCCAGTATTTATCTTTCTTGAGCTGAAACTGAATTCTAACCGAAGTTAATAAAGGATATTACAATGTACGTGGGAAGAAGTAACTACCAGACTGCTTGTCCCTCATAACCTGTCTCAACATTTGAGCCCAGATCTCTGCCACTGCAGTAACACTCTGTATTAGCCAGTGCCTGATCTATGCTGTTAGCTCATTTAGTATATGTTAAAGGTAGATATGGTAAATTTGATTTGCAACCAGTCTCGTCTCATTTACGTGATGAGGCCATTGCAATAAAATACTTCTGACATATTACAGTGGCCTATGACATGATGCCAATGGAAAACGACATGCCCCACCATGCCGAATGTGATAATATTTATCTGAATAACTAATCTCTCCTAACAATTCTAAATTCAGCCAGAAAACATAGGAAGATAAAACGTGGATTGAAAAAAATACCCCTTTTCTCAGCATCTTCCTCAACCTCCTTCAAAATCAGCACAGGGCTCAGCAGGTGGGATCAAGGCACTTTCAAAAGGCATTGGGAAGTTTTTATATATCTTTTTAAAGTAAATAGACATACACAATTCATCATCAATATTTCAATATTTATTTTCAATATTCTTTGGGAATTACTTGTCTGCAAGTCCAGGAATAGCACAGAGTGGATTTAGGTCCACGATAAAAATGAACTTGTCAGCCACTTCTCAGCTCCGGGGAGCCCAGACCTCAGAAGTTGTTCATGAATCAACATTAAGACTTCACAGACATGCAGCATTTTCCTCTTAAAGACCTGAGAATACTTTATAAGTGCTAATGAATTAAGTGACCAGCACTTCTGTGAGATAGGGAAACACCATCCTTCTTTACGGACTGTGGGCAGAAAGAGGTTAAGTGATTTGTACAGGGTCACAAAATAAATCTGTGTAAGGCAGAGCAAAACTCATGTAGTCTGTCTCCAAGTCACAAGCTTTGGTGCGAGACCATTCCTCATCTCCACCTTGGTCATGCAAGGGCTGGTGCTAGAGTCACCAGGTGTTTTGAGACACAGAACCTCTCATGCACACAATCCCCATCTCCTCCTAATTACTCATATTTTAGAAATAGTCATGTTTTTACATACTTTCTTCCATAACAAAGTTTTAGTAGCCTTAGAATTTGCAGAAAGGTCAAAGTAATTATGTGTAAACGTGTCATACATGTTATAACACCCTACAGAGACCAGTCAGGACTCTCGAAGGCCAAACTGATGAGCACTCCATAGGAAACTGGAGAAAGCTCCATCAGAACCATTATAACCTGGTTGTCCCCTGCACACATTTCCCTTGGAGACGCACATGTTTGCAGGCCACTTAGCGGATCCTGAGACAGTGGCAAACCCCGATTCTGAAAAATATTCTGGTTTTCATGCCAGCTCCAGGAATGAGATTAAATTAAAGAAAATTTTAAATCGAATACCCAGGGCAAGAAACCAACTTCCTGGTACTCCACTGTATTAAGCAACGTAATCTCCCAGAGGAAGCGGTAGAGCCCAGATTGCTCAGAGCGCTTAAAACCAGACAGGACCAAACAATTAGTTCCCTTGTCCTAACCGAGACAGACAATTTCTCACCTGCAAGTGGGCACGTTTCCAGCAGACAACCTCAGCCTTTAGCAAGATAGGATTTTTTTTCTTTCCCCTTTGTGCACTTACAAACATGACGAGGCAGGCACAGCCAGTGGAAGGGAGTCTGGACCGCTGACAGGGATGCATCCTATCAGCTTCCCCAGCGCACCCGCTCCAGCACCTTCCTTGGGCAGACAGGGTCACGCGCTGGGCGGTGGGATGTGCTTGTCAATAACTAAACTCATTGCAGAAGCAAAGGAAATCCACAGAACCTTCAGTGAAAAAGCTCATCCATTAGTGCTTCTGCCATTGTGTGCACACAGTGAAGTGAGATTCTTTGTAACAACTTTTATTTACTATCTTGTCATATTTAATTGAAAACATTTTCATTCCTCTCCTTTCGTTAAACCATCCACTACCTAGGAAAGGCCAGTTTAGACTTACATTTCAGTTTCAGAGCACAGAACTCGTGGTATGCTAGCGCAAGCAAACCAAAAGAAAAAGTGACAAAAATCAGAAGGAAAAAACCAAAACCAATGCTGCTTATTCTCGCTCCTGGCAAGCCCAATATATTTAAAACACATGCAGAAATTCAGAACTACTTACAAAGTGGACTTGAGCTGATGCTGGTGAATATCAAATGAACTATGAATGGTTTTGCAGTGTGTAAAAGACATACTGGGAGACCGCTCCGATCCGCCAGACAAAACCAGCCGTAGTAAACTGATCCCGAGAATCTCAGGGACCCAGCTGCAGCACTAAACCCCACCGAGCGGTGTGGGTCCTGTTACACCCGGCTAAAAGGTTGCGGCTTTAGATGTTTGGTCTTGCACAAGATTTTAGAAACCTGGAAGAATTTCTCAGATGCTTTTTCCAACAAATGTTTTAGCTGGGAAGGAAAAGAAGGGAAAGCAATTTACATGATGCTACTTTTTTGTTAGGTTGGTTTTGGTTTTCTTTTTTAACCTTAAAAACGGTCACTGTGCATAACTTATTGTGACCTTTGCATCATAAAGTTTTGTCACACCAATTGTTCTAAAGCCCCAAGGATGCTTGCACTGAAGCAAATCTTTGCTAGGGAAACATGCATTGCCTGCAGTGGTCCCACATGCACACCCCCCAAAGGTAATTCTCGTTTGGGGACTGAATTCTTGTTTGGGGACTCTCCACATAAGGAGAGGAAACAGTGCAATAAGACCAACTGTCAGACTTACAATAACGGGAATTTTCTACCATGCTGTTCTTGCACATTCTGCTGGTCACATTCCACAGATTATCTATTCAATCATTATTTTACTTTAAAAAAAAAAATCACTCCTAGACAGCAAAAAAAAGTTCAGAAACAAAAGCTAAGAACTGCAGAGCATCCTGCGCTGTTGGCATCCAAACCAACTGTGTAAGGCCTAATAAACTGTGGGGCCAAAACCCACGACTCCAAACAACATTAGCCAGTCAGGGGAAGGTAACCATCTGATTCGGCAACATCGGTTGTCAATCGGTCCCTTGCATGCGGGCTGTCTAAAACGGCAGGTTGCGTCAGCATGCTCAGTGGCATTAGAGACACCCAAGTGCAGCAAATAAATGAAAACAGAGCAGGCAGCGCTGTTGAGGGAGGTCACCTGATTTCACATGTAAAATTGAAGCTGTAAACTGAATTTGGCAAAAGCCAAAATGGGAGACAAAACTAAAATCCTTTCACATCCTTTACACCCAAGCTACTGAACTAGGAAGTGGGAAGGGTGGCTTCTTTCTGTGCATTTCCAGAACTGTGCGGAAACGTCGACCGAGGGTGCTGTGCACACAGGTGTTTTTAAATACTCCCCATAAACAGACCCCAGCCGCATCCTCCCACCTCTCGGCTTCAGAGGGGCCTCAAACCGCAGCCGTACCGAAGTCAGGGTACTCGGCTAGAATAGTTGTGAACTGCTCAGAGCTGAGCACTGAGCTGGATGATCAGCCCAACAAATGGTCTCATTGTCTGCTCTCCCCCATGGGCACCAAAACCACTGCCAAGTGCAGCAGACAGGGCTCTGAAACTCCTCCACATAGTTGTGCATCTCCTTGCTGACAGGCTACATCCCAGGTGTTTGCACAAAGCCCAGGGCGAGGAGGTGCAGGTCCTCCTGTAGCACCGCCCCACCTCGGCCATTGCCCTTCTCCATGGTGGCACCTGCAGCATCCCCAGCACGGGGCAGATCCACACCTGAGGTGTGCGGTCCTGCAGCAGCAGGGTCACAACCACAACGCAGCCCAGCTGGAGGTATCTCACCCCAACCTCCCAGTTCAGCCTTTCCTCTTTCAGAGAGCTCAGCACATCTGTACCCAGCTGCAGCAGGAGTCACGCTCACTCTGCCACAGAGCTCACCATAGGGTTTGTACCACAAACACCTACCCAACAAGCCCTGGGTTAACACACACACCTCCTTCCTTCCCCCCAAACCAGTATCAGAAAGCGATTCTGCACGGCTTCAGCAGGTAACCCTGGGGCAAAAGCCCTGCCAAGCCCTCCTTTCAGTTCACTGAGACTTCACCCATTTCGTTTCCATAATTCAGGGTGGTTGCATGATTTCAGCTATTTCAAAGTTCAGCAACAAACGTGTAACATTTCTGTCTTTCAAGCATCCTAAGTTCCCTTGCTACGACACGTCTGATGGGTCAAACCCGCACTGAATCATGCTCATCGTAAAGCAATACTACTATCACATAAATTTAAGCTTTTTAGCACAGGCCTTTCATCAACTCATAATGCTGTCCGTGCAGCACAATCTAGACACTTCAGAAAGCCTAATTGTAAGTTCAGGCTATGAAATGCTCATTTTTCTCTTAAAACCTCTTTTTATCACCATTTCTTGTTGCCCTATGGTGTATATTGATTTTATGTATTATAGCGCAAGAGAGATAATTGTGTGCAAAGAGCTGTGTGTCACTTAAGAAAAAGGAAAATAAATAAGTCTATTTGGCAAAACCACGAGATGAGCTGAGTGGGTAGATGTCACTCATACTACAAAAATACACGGCAGTCACAGGCTCTACTGTAATCCAAACTGTAACAATTACAAAAGTAATCATTAAATTACAAACACCTCAAACTCACAGACCTCCCCGGACCCTGTGCATTTGGCTGAATGGTAATCTAGCATTCGTCCATCCTCTGCAGTAAAGTGAAAGGTGGGTGTCCCCTTTGTCATTATATCATGAAAACTGGACCAGGTGGCTAATCCTCCTCAGGGAACTTGAACCTTGGCAAAGCATCTACCAGAGACTGAACAGATGCTTGGGCACTCATTAACCATTTCGTCGTCACTCACACGATGGGAGTGTAACATTAAGAGCCTCACAGCCCTGCTTCCACCCCCACAACCCAGAGCCAAGTCCGAAAACCTGCCCCTCGCTTGTCCAACCTGGGCCAGGCTGGTAACAAGAGTTTAACCTTTCCAACTGTCTGGCAACATGTAGGTCAGCAACACAACACAGCAGGAACCCAATTTTAGAGTTTTCTAAGCAGCTGGATGCAAGCTTTTGAATGTATTTTTGTGGTCCAGGTTCCCTATTTATGATAAAGCAGGAGGAAAGCCCCCGCTCCACGGGCCCAATCCTGCAGCCCCTGTTGTGCTGGCAGGCTGATGGCTGTGAGCAGGATACCCAGCAGCAGCCGCAGAATTGGGCCCTAAAGACTCCAGATAGCTTGACAAGGACAACTTGAAACTTCACATTACTCTTCAATGGCAGGGTGGCTCTAAGAACACTAGCAACTACCTGAGGATGGGTTTTTTTTAAAAAAAAAAAAAAAGGCAAAGGAAAACACACACTATAATCCTCAGGAGATATTCAGAGGAGATCTAAAATACTGCAGGGGTGTATGTAAAATATAATTTCAATACTATAAATACAACAGGGGATACAGGCAAGTCACAAAGAGCAAAGCTGATTTTTTTTCATTGCATAGTTTTAGGAGTTGAAGCCATTAAGAAAATAAGAGGCCGTATCTAAATGGGAGAGAAGGAAAGAAATTAACCCCACCTCAACAAGCAGCTGAAAACAGAAAACCTCTCTTGTCAAGCTGCTTCCCTTCCATACTGGACAATAAGTGAAAGAAGAGAGTCAGTACCAGCAGAAACCACAATTTAAGGAGAAATAAGAAGAAAGGGACTCCTGTACACAGCCCTACTTTGCTTTCTTCTAACATAGCACCAAAAGAGAACTGCTCCAGTACCCGTGGAGCTGAGGGGAACTGCATCACTGGAACGTCATTCAGTACAATACCTTGGTAAATCCAACATGCAATTGGACAGTCATTCAATCAGGGCTGCAGAAAAACTTCCAGCAGTGCCCAGGTATTTGTGAAGTTTAAGATTCATTTTTCAGACTGGTTTAAACAACAGAAACATCCATCGGTACGATGCTGTGATGTTCAGTTTGGCCAGTTAGGAACCTCAGAAAATCTTAGCTATGCATGCACCTCTGGGATGCACATCTACTTTAAAAAGGGGAAGCAGTGTTAGTCCGAGCTCATATTGAAAAACATACTTTGAATATTTTAATCTATTTTTATTTTCTAAAAAAAAAAAAATTATCTTAATTGATGAAACATAGTGAAGAGTGCTAAAACTAAATCCTGCCCAAGGAATCAGAGGCTGTTAGACTTGGCAAGGCTGGACAGACAGCAGGTCCCAGGGAAAACTTTTGTTTCAGCTCTGCCTGCCTACCTGCTTCCTACCAGCCAGGGAGCTCGCAGCACACTGCCATACCCACCAGACAGCGGCCAAGGTTATGGAGAGCCTCAGAAGTAACTTTGAAAGTCCTTTGGCTAGGACTACCCTTCTCTAAAGTTTGTATTTTTCAGTCTTTGTTTTAAGGTAGAAGTTGGTGATGGATTAGCTCATGACGTGCTTCCAAAGAGATGATGCCAGTGGATTTTGGAGCAGAAAAGGGCATTTTATCCTCAACTTACAGGATGAGAAATCAGCAAGGGTCAGAGACTGCCTCTGTGTGTTATACAGCATTGGGCACAGTGCGTACAGAGATTGGAAGAAGAGATGCCAAAGAACAAAAACAAAGCAGAAGGGAAAAATGCCTTTACAGCTGCCAATCTCCAGGCAACTAAAGCCTGCAGCCCCCCTCCTTCCCCCATCCTCGAAGAGAGACCGACTGCTGCAGGACTTACAGGAATTGATCCTGCCAATGACAGACAAGATCCAAGCCTCAAAAACCTTAGGAGAAAACAGCTTTGTAGAAACAGATTTAAAAATAAATAAATAACTTGTCCCAGGCCAGAATAGAGACTTCTTAGATCCCAGATCACCGACGCGACAGTCAGCAATGGCACTACTATCGTGTCAGCACTGCTGCCGCTCATCCACACATGAGGCTCCTCACAGGTTTCAGGCACCAGGACAAAAAGCCCAGCCCAGGTGCAGCTTGTCCTGCAAGACCCCGGCAGCATTCCCATGCTGTCTAGATGCATCAAAAGAAACAGGACCAGGGAAAATGCCATTATTTTATTTAAGAAATTAATAGCTGATGAGAATTATTTACACCCAGCAGTAGTTCACAGTTACATCAAACCCTTGGGTCCCTAGTTCTGTGCGCTGCACGTGAATTGCAGAGCATGAGGGGTTTCTAACTGCAAGTCTCTGGTAAGCAGGGAAAAGCCCAGAGAGCTGAGGCAAGCTGGGCCCTGGGATGTGAGCACCGGGGGAACCCCAGAGACACCCCACAGGGCTCCAGTGTGCACAAGGGGTGCTCCTTCCCACACTTTGAGCCCAAATTCATAAACCTGTTAGAGAAAAGCTGATTTTCTCAGAAGCACTACCTGCTCCGGTTGTGCTCAAACACACCAAACTGAAGCTCCTGATCCCTTGGGACCATTGCCATGCCCCAGCAAGTCCTCAACAAGAGAGACACATTTATTTGTAACCCTGACCTTGTTCATAACTACTTTGCACTTACCTGAACAACTCCCAGAGGTTTTGGTGGTGGCTGCAGCCAGGTACCCACCAGGTCACCACAGCTCCATCGGCAGCTGCTCGTCTCTTCACTGAAGTTCAGCAACTTCAACCAGACACCAAGGAGAATCTCCAACTAACAAATCAAAACTATTTCTGAAAGCCAGCCTGAAGAAGGAGCACTGCATTTTTAAAACAACCAAGGAAAGCCCTTTGCTCTGCAGGCTTCCCTCACAGCAGCAGAGGAGCAGGTGCCTGGGCTGTGCTGGCAGGCGCCATTTTGTCTCCCAGGTGTGGGGCAGGAGCAATCAGTGCCAAGTGCGTGCACCTGGGGGCTGGGCTGGTGGCGGCAGCTTCACCCCTGCCCCGCTCGGCCCGGGGGCTGGTTCGTCTGAAATTATTGTTTGAAACATCTCAGGACAAAGAGCCTTTTACATTTCAGACCCAGAGATACTCCTACAGGCTTTGACACTGTTTGCCAAGCTTTGGTGCAAAGCAAAGTCTTTCTTTTTTCTTTTTTTTTTTTTCAGAATTAAGATAATTTTTTCTCTGCAGAGTGGCCTGCAGCAGAAACAAGCATTTGCAAAGCAGGAGAGCGGCAACTGGGGTATCTCTGCCTGCGCTGGATGTGGCGCTGCACAGGCACGATGCTGGTCCTTACATGCTTCTGTCAAGAAACAGGTTGTCCTGGTCCTTGCTACGTGTCCCGCTTGAACACAAACCCTATCTCGCAAGCAGGTGCCACCTGGAACAAAAGCGTCTTCAGAAACAAGTATTCCACCTCTGCTGCCTGATTGCCCTATTTCTAGAAAACAAATCGGTGTTTTAAAAAGGCAAAGGCATGCCTCGCCCAAATGCAGCTTTTTTTTTTATTCAAAAGATACACAACGGGCTTCAAGCTCTCCTCTTCTTCTGCCATCCCAGAAAAAAAACATACGGAAGAGAAATGAAGTCAAATATGCTTTATTACTTATTAGCTGGTAATGTAATACCTTCTGACAAGCTGAACAGTTGTAGCAGGCGGCTGCAGCAGTGGCTACACAGCCTGTTTAGGAGGAAAACAGGAATGAGAGACAGCTCTGCAAGGGAGTTTTTGAGCACAGCTCAGCCATCCTACCGTGCCCAAACCAAGTACTTTTATCCAGTTAATTTAGTGAATGAATCCCTCAGGGTCTCCAGCCATCTACCACTACAGCTCATTAGAGCCCAATATCCGACTTTTCATGTTATATCACTGAAAGCACTTATGCTTAAAACGTAATTAAACTTAAACCAAACAAGATCTCTTTTCCTCCCTCCGCAGCCCCGGGACCTGCCCCACAGCCCCAGCCTGCGCTGCCAAAGGCACGCACCTCCGCGGCGTTATTTGGGAAAACACCGCACGCTTCCCCCACTGACGGCATGACATTTGCCCGACCGTTCATCCTGTGAGCAATTAGAAATCTAAATACTGGGTGTAATGCCTGGCTATTGGGATTTAAACTCGCAGATCTCTTACAAACGAGTAATGCGGTAAGACTTGCTGTCCGACGAGGTGTCTTATTGAAATATCCCAGGCCGGTTCGCTTGTCACAGCTGTCGTTTCAGCCATTTGCACTTACACTGTATTGCTTTCATTACAAAAATAGAAATTTGTGTCCTAAGTGCTGTTACATTACTAATGCTAAATATTTAATTCCCTGGGGTTCTAATTATGGTTGAGCACTGGCAACACTGATTCTAGTTTTTAATAACAACTGTAAAAGCAATTTGAGCATTTTTCAATTAATTAAATACATAGTGTACGAGTAACCTCTTGTCATTTTGCCCTCCAGGACCTGAGCTAATTTGTGTGGAATAAAATGTTTTGAAAATTAACTGATATACTAGTCTGATCATTGTTGTTCTATTGAATTACAGTCTGCCAAAGGAGCGTGTATAATAGTTACATACCATACTATTTCCTTATTTATGACGGCATGGTGGTTTTCTGAAAAAAACTTCTCCGGCACGTTTCTAGAGAGCACATTGGAGAGGCCTAATTAGCAGGCAGGAGATGGTCCACGTACGGGAGCATCAGCAGACTCACAGTGGGGTGAGTCTTCAGCGATGAAAAACAAAGCCTCTCTCCATTCTTCAGCCCTCATTTTCACCTTCTTTCACAGCTGAAATTAAAAGTGTTAATTAAATGACTTTCTCCTGCATAAACTCCTATGGATTAGTTAGCAGTTTACACTTTAACACACGGGAATTGACTCGCAATATTAAAACACACAAGTAGTTTAGAAACGAATTTTTTGTCTTCAACTTGCAGACCTCAATATGAAGAGATCTGCCCCTAAGATGAGTTTGTTGGAATACATGGACAGTTAAAAAGACCTAGCCTGCTCACGCAGACATCCAGGCATAAAACTAACTTCTACTGCACACCCAACACGATGCTAAAATTAAAAAGTACATTTTCCCTTTATACAGTCCCAGAAGTTTAGAACACCGACACACAACAGCACCTTTTGTTCCCTGGTAAGAGAAACTAACCTCTTCTTTTCCACATCCCACATTAAAAATAATGCAGAATTAACTGGGAAGAATTAGCAAAACCCCTAAAATTCTGAAAATATTTTCTCCACATTTTCATTCTTAGCTGATGAATAATGTTCTTTCAGCATGTATTTTAATAGTGTATTTTATTTTATAGTGTGCAATAATAGTAAGTCAAACATATTGCTTGAAAAGTGCTTAGGGTTTAAACATCTCAAAATACACAGGTGAAAGTTCGATGGTTTTAACCAAATACTTCAACAGTAAGGGCAACGTTCTACTCCAATATCATACAAAATATGGATGATAAACAGCCAGCCAGAGTGCTCTGCTAAGACTTTAACACTGACAAAGCATTTCAGGAAGCAAAAATATCTTACTAATGTACAGTGGTACCACAGGCTTTCCCGGTGAAAGTTGCCTGTGGCTTAATTATTGCTATTTAAAAAGATTTTAGAAAAGGCATCTGTACTGAGACATTCTCTCTTAGCAGGGTAATGGGGATGGCAGCAGTGCCAACTGGAAGCACTCCCGAAAGAAGCAGCAGAACCTCGGCTGGTTCCTGCACCCCGCTCACCCTCGGGCTGCCTCTCCGCACCGCCGCCGCTCCCCGCAGGGCCACGCGCTGGCTCAACCTCCCTGCGCTTGGCACCGCTCGGGTTGAAAGAGGTGGGCTGCTTCCGATAGCGTTGGTCAGGCTCTGGGGTTGCTCAAAAGAACAATCTGTCCCTCTGAGCTTTCCCAAGACTGCTCCCTCTTTCAGGAAAGTTCTTTGTGCCTGTATCTACACGGAGCACGGGCACCGACAACGCAGCGTGCTAAGCTAAGAGGGGTGCAGCTCCGAGCGCTCAGTTCTCACTGAAACCCACGGGAGCGGAGTGTACTTGGCAGAGTTCTCCCCATCACGGGCGGTGTAAAGGGAGGATAAAAAAAGTTCTGATCTTGAATCCCGCATGTTTGTTAACTGCCTGAAATGCGTCATTATAACTTTGCAAAAGGAATAGCAAAGATGCTTTAAAGACATGAGCTGTTAACAGGAAGGGCAGACTAACTGAACATGCTCAAACGGACATAAAATTGTTCTAATACACTGGAAAAAGAAAGGAAAAGAAAAAGATCCTATCACTAAAAATTACAACATTGGCAATTTTATCTGTTCAATAGACTTTTTGAGGACATACATTTATAACATGTTTAGTCACCACGTGTTGTATTTACAAGTCTATTTTCTGACAACTTGCAAAGCATTACGCATGCAAAATGTTGCGCTCGTCATACTAGTTAAAATGAAACCAAGCCTCAGCTTACGTTAAGTAAGATTCCTTACTTGCTACACCAAGACACTCACACACCAACAGCTACAATTCAAAGTAAGCAGGATTGCATTCCGGTTAAAAAAAAAAAAAAAAAAAAAATCAATGAACTGCAGATTTCTTTTGCCACCAAGCAAATTAAGATTCTCAGTCAGCATTACAACACTATTTTTTTCCAAATAAATACTAAATAGAATACACAATCACTGTCAAATAAAAGTGCTTGGATCTTAAACGTTTGTGTGTAAGGGGGTGTGTGTGCGTTCATAAAACGTACGCATAGAATACGAAGAACACGAGCAACGTATCGCAATAATAGCTCTCTTCTTAAAGACAGATTTATGTAACAGTGTAAAACTTGAAGTTATCTTTACTACTATTAAAAGCTCCCCAGTATCTCTAGGTGTCTGACTTCAATAAATCCTGGAAACATTCTGCTCACATCTTGATTTTTAAGGAGTGTGCAGCAAGTGTCAACTTCAATAAAAGCAGTACAGTTCTTTAATTACTCCATTCACCTAGCAGCTGCTTTAATGAAGTATTTTTCTGAACATGTAAAAATGTGAAATACCCCAAAAAATCAGTCATCTATGTGCACTGACTACTCAGCATCTAACAGTAATGGATATACTGAAGAACAAAAACGTGAGTCATGCCAAGCCTGTAATTCTCAGTGACTGACTGTAAAGCACTTCTAGTCAGCATTAAGCTTTTAAAACTCTAACCCTAATCAATCGTAAACAAAGAAATAAAGACCTCATGGTTATTTTTAAAATCTAAAAGACTAGCATACAACTTTCTTTCTTTCTGCTGTTTCTGATTTACGCAGCATTCTTCCCAGGTAAAATATGTACTTCTGCATGAAAACAGGCTAGTACATACAAGTTAAAAAATAACACCACCTATTTAAACACATGAGCTAATTATACCTGGCATTTTGGACTTCAGTGGTAACATACTGCTTGCCATAGAGCAGAAAACATCCCTGTTAGCCAAAACCAAAGGTGCACAAGATTCAGAAATCTAAGTGCAGACAACCTCTCCTCTTCTCCAAACGTTTATGCCCCCAAGTCTTTTCATGGTACAGGAGAGCCAACATCATCTCCCCAGGCTGTAGAGAAGTTGGAAACGTGCGAGTTGCACACATTTATTTCAACCTTGGTGACAGCACAGCAACAAAAAGCCCATTAAAAAGAAAAAAGGCAGATAACCGGATGCGATCAACTTGCGATCATTTTTTTATGATGTGCTAGTGAATGGGTGCCAGCTAACTAATCGTAGTAGAGAACAAACCTAATTTATACACAGCAGGATGCTGTCAGATTATTTTAAACTTAATAATTATTTCTAGCAGCAAGGCAACACTACACTTTGTGGATGTATACACTTTGTAGAAGACATTTGCTCTGAAAAAAAAAAATGTTCATGTGCCGTTTGATGAATTTGGCAGTGGGGGGAGGATGGATGAGTGAAAGAAACCCACCTAAAGCCAAGGAAACGTAAAACCCTGCAGAACCAAGCAGGCAGGTGAAAGAGGATCTTTGAAAAAGGCACAATGTCAGGAGACGGGAATCTTGCCAAAGTAGTTGTTCAGTGATGCTCCCCCCCCCAATCTTTTTTTAAAGAGAAGCGTAAGTAACTTTGAGTAACTTTTCAGTGGAAGCTGCTATGCTGTGAAGAGATTTGTTACACGGAGATGCCTTCCTCCCTGCCAAGCCAAAAGGACATCTAAGACGACCCACTCTGACCCCAGCTGCAGCAAGAGCCACAGAAGCCAGTGAGAAATTCCTCCACCCCACCCACCCATTTGTTCAAACACATACCTCTATAAAACATTTCATCTTCACGCAAAAGACAGAAAATCTGCTATTCCCTTTCTAATAATTTCTAATGATTCACTGCCTTTATTAAAAGTTTGCACCTTAGAGTTTGTCATTAACTGATTCTTATCTCTGTACGTTGTCAACACATATTGCCTTGAAAATGTTTTGCTATGTCTGGAGTACCAAAACAGTCCTATAAAATCACTGTTAGATTACAGATGTAAAGATTATTTTCAGCAATGCACATTTTATTCAACCAAGTTTGAACTGAAGTTAAAGGTGTTAGAAAGTAACCGTATAGTACCAGTTAAGAAGGTAAACTATGTTTTGTCCAACATATTTGTGGAGAACATACATAGAAATCATGTGTTTATAATAATAAACACAATTGTGCATAGGATCGTGATAGATTCATACTGAATGCAGCGATCCCCAAAGAGCCAGGAAGTCTAGTTGAAACCAACCTATTATTTGGAGTATTTGTAAGAAAAAAAAATCTGTCTGCTCTGAGATTGTATTTTGTTTTCCTTTTAGCACTACATAAACAGTATGACAGTCTTTATAGTATTTGATCATTTTAAGTGCTTGGACGTAAAATTTTACTCATCGACATACAATATCCATGACGGTGCTCTACATAAGACGTGTTATTTTGCAATACTGGTTTAACTATGTATTACCACTTAAGCAGACAAGAAGGTTATTAGACAATCACAAACATTTCATTAAATATTTTAACCTCCGTACTAGAACAGTCCATATTAAGAGAGGAGAATTAATGAATTATGGGCTGTCTCAAAGAGCTGCGGAGATTCATTTCCCCTTTAGTTCATGCTCAGAGGAAACATTTGCCAGTCCTTTGGAGGAGGTACATCACTTCTGACCTCGGTACAGATGCCGAGAGCTCAGCGAGGCCTGACCCAGGCTGCCGGCACCGGGCACAGCTCTCGCACCTGGAGCCGCACCCACCTCCACTGTAGAGCTGCAGAGATGGATCAGGGCAAGGTGAGGATTTCGGAAACTATGTGGCTGGCACTTTGCCTCCTTGAGCTATGCACGCACCAAGCACTATGCTGCAAGCACAGGCTAACAAGGGCAAGAAAGAGTTTGACTGAAGAGTCCAACATTTTCTCAACGTATAGCAGCACATAGCCAAGTTAACTCAAAACTTGGCAGAAAAGCAATAGGTTTCACGCTGTCATATTGTAGCTACTTCATTTTACATTAATATTTTAAAATGTTAGTGGCTTCTACATCTGTGCACATTCCCAAATCTGTCTGTAAGCCTTAGACCCAAGAGCCACCATGCCTCATGGCCCCCAGTTCAGGGAACAGCAGGTGCAGGCTCGGTGTGAAGGCACTGTGATACGGTAGTGCTGCTGAGGATAGGCCAGCCAGGGGAGGCGGTCCTTTGCCTGCAAAGCAGCACCTTCCCCTTACACACCAGTCCCCTTCCAGACTTAGTACATTATTTTCCTCCCTTACATATGGCACATAAGACATACTCAGTGCACACTTCCTCGTTCTTTAGGGTAGGGCCAGTTCAAAGACACTGGATGCAACACCAGCTGAGCTGGAGGTTCGGTCCTTTCTGTGACTGAACCGAGCTCTTTTCATCCGGCAGTGCCCCAAGAGGGGACGCAAGCAGCGTTGTTGCTCTCAGGTTTCTGACTGATCAGAAAGCCTCTTGTTCTTTGCCTGCCCAAGCTCTCTGTGGGAGGGCACCTACACTCCACAGCCTTCTCACAAGAAGAGTCAGGGTTGAAGAGCTGTTTAGTGCACTGTTGTTACTCCGTATCCCTTCCAGTACTAGAGATCATCCATACTGTTCTAATTTTGGCATGGGGAACACCCAGAGCTTGGATGCCTCACTAGACTCCAGCATCTACTGCTACAACAGTGGACAGAGAAGCAGCAGTGGAGAGAGTGGCCTCTCCTGCTGGAGGTGTTCTCCCCTCTTTGTTAAAGGCAGCTCAGGCCACAATGTGTCAAAAACAGTTCTCCTGAGGCATGCATGGGTTGAGGCAGCCTCTTCGATGAGTAAAGCACAACAGTGTTTTCTCCAGATAATGGAAACATTCGTACCTTGACCGGAAACGTTTTCCTGAAATAGGTGTCCTGTCATCTACACACACGCACCATCTCTCTCCACTCACACTGACATGCACAAGGAGAAGGTCAAAGAGCACAGGTTTATTTTATATTATCCAGCATGTCCCTGAAATATGAATATTATACATGACAGAACTGCATGGCTTTCTAACATGTCCAATTTTTACCACATCTTAGAGATGTAACTGCACCTGCTGAAAAGACTACACCACCACCAGCTCCTCAACAACCCTCCCAGATGTGCCATCTGTGCAGCTGGTCTGTGCAGTTCCTGCCCTTTCATCAAAATGACCCAGGGTGCTAGTTCACTACTATTTCATAACACGACTAACTTTGGCCAAAATAGGTCCAGGTGTGCTCAGGGAAACAGTTCAGTTTGCTTCTATAGCAGGGGCAATAACCTCCAGGAGAGAGTGAGCAAGGAAGTGTGCATGAAGCCTCCTCCTCTAACCAGCACAGCTGCTGACAAAGGAGGCTGTATCTCTCGCCTTCTCTGAAGTTAATCCCAGCAGTTTAAAGCAGACTTGTGAAAAAAAAAAAAAAACAACCCCATGAATCTGAAGTTACTCTAAAAACGCTACTCCAAGGACACATTAGTTCCACTAGAGTCAAAGTATAAGCCAGACGCAATAGGTCGAGTTCTAGTCGAAGAGATTGCAGAGAAAGTAAGAGCTAATAATTCTTAATTTGGCGTAACATGACATTCCAACAGCTTCTGTCTCTCCTTCCAGTAATTGCATCTCGGCAGAGTACATATTAAAAAAAAATAATCATTGCACAAAAGACAGTTTCTGTTGGAAAAAAAAAATAAAAAAATAAAAAAAGCACCTTTCTTTGTAATAGTGTCATTCTGAAAACTGAAGATGCTTTCACTGAAAGGAAAAATATGCCGAACAAAACATGAAGGGGACAAAACCTCATTCATTCCTTATTTGTTTAAGAATTACTAAAAAGAAACATTTTTGCAGGAGGTTAAGGCAACAGTAATTTAGACAATAATAAATTGAGCATTGTCAGAATAACTATTCCATTGAATAAAAGAACTCTGGCAAGAAACTTTTCACATGGCATTCAACAGACATTCAAATAAATGAATGAAGTATGCAAGTTAAATTACTTCAAAAATAAAGACTTTCCAGCGGTTTACCATAATGACAACATTGTATAGAAAAATACAATAGCTCTTTGTAGCCTAAAAATTGTCAGTTTTATTTTACAAAGATGACTTCCAAAAGCATCTTGTCATGACAATCGAGTTTTGAGGAAAAAAACAACCTGTCATTTGATAAATAGATGAAATTAACTGTCATTAAAACCACTTAAGCACTCCTCCTTCCTGTTATCCTTCTCATCTCGGCAGTAACTGCTACGAAGATTTCAGGGAGACTCAGTCATTGATGGCAGGACCTAGAAAAGAAACAATTTTGCATAGTTATCATTCACATTTACAGCTTCTAGTTATTGTATTTCACTAACCTGCACTTAATTGGCTTCCTTCTGCCACCGGCATGAGCACAATGGACCATCTACTTCATACAAATCACCACTCACTGCTGCAGTCACATCTTATACCATGAAAACATTGTGGTGATTGCATCCTATCACATTAACAGTGCACACAAAGGTAAGATTAACAAAGTCCTGTTATCCACCAACTATGAATTGCTAATACCAGCCAGTGCATTAGCCAGCAGGAATCACACATTACTCACTATCACGCAGTTCATTACTTATGGGACATGGTTGAACTCGAAACCGGTAGATTTCTCTGTAACTTCTGGAAAATAAACCACTTGTCCACAGAAACATACCACCAAAATAAGTGAAGGACCAGATGCAACAGTTACAACAGAATTAGTGAAGAAGAAAACTACAACTGCGTGTTTTCCAAAAGAACATGATACAAAATGTTTGATTAAGCAGGCAGCTTCTTTAAGAGGAAAGGAGGGCATGGGTTGGCCAAAGAAAAAGACCTGAGCCTTGCATAACCAGACTAATTCCCATGCATCCCCAGAAGGCTGTGTGCATGGCAACCCCACTTCCAACACACAAAGTAATTAATTACATTCCCACATTAAAGCTACCATGGCACACCTCCACCTTGGCAGATTTCTAACTGGCTTTGATCTTTCCCATCTTCCTCATGCCAGGTTCCTCAAACCAACTGGCCCTCAGTGACAGCTGAGTTTTTAATGCCATACAACACCTTGATGCACACGGGTTTTGCCCTTTTTTCCACCTTTTGCTAGACCACACTGCCATTTAGTCACTGCACTAACAACTACACTTTCTTCCACTACACTGCAGCTGTACACCTACAGACATGGCAACAGGAAACGAGGGTCTTCATGCCTACAGGAATGTAGCTGCCTTTTTGGATAGCAACTTGCATCCTTTTTCATGCTGAGGACAGAGCATATGGTCCTTTGAACGGACATCAAAATAAATATGACAGGTCAGTGCAATCATCACACTGAATGAATTCAAATGATGCCATATCTAAAATGAAATGTGTGCACATAATAAAGATTCAAATGACAAAAAAATCCCCTACCCTTTATCCCTCTCTGAATTATTTATGAATTCTGCAACTCCAGCTGTTGCCACCAGCCCAAGGACACTACTTCATTTTGGGAATGACACTTCATATTAAAAGCTAAGTTAACAAAACCGAACAAAAAAGGACACTGTGGACCCTCCTTAAAGGCCACAGAAAAGCATCTTTTCCCAGCATTTACAAAGGAAAATAATCAACAATCAATTCAGTTTACGTTTCTCAACTTGTTTCCGTAATTCCAGACATAGATTTCAACACTCATGCATTGTCAGCCATGCCTTTTTAACCATTGCAGTTAGGCAAGACTGTCAAAGTGTCGCGGATCCTCCTCGTATTTTTTTAGGGTTATCTCCCTCTAACAGTTCACCATAAACCATATGCTACCATACCAAAGACTGTGATACTACTGGCGCTCAAGTTAGTGAAATAATATGGTTATTCCAAGAAAATGTGAATATTCTGCATATATGGAATTGCTTTTGATAAAAAACAATTATTGTTTCTTTTTAATTTATGAACAACAATTTCAACACGTGCAATTTAGGCACAAAGAATTGGTTTCAACTAGCCATGACATTTAGATTAGCAAATTCTACATAGTACTACCCACCCACTTATGGGCTGCTCCGATTCAGGTTCCATCGCATATTAGTTCTTAGATTTGAAGCAAACAAATTGAGGACGGGAAAGGCTTAACCAGTAAGCACGATTTCCATCACTTACATTTACATGCCGCCCCCCATCCCTTCCATCAATTAAAACAAGTTCATAGTTTATCTGTAGAGCAGAGAACACAGAGGCAGAATAAATAGGAAAAAAATCTCAAACATAAAAATTAAGAAGAATCAACCATTGGTTTTGGTTGCTAACTTATTCATAGTGGAATGTGACAATTAAATAGGTATAGAGATCTGAACTGTTACACAAAAACACCCACACCATTAACCATCTTCCTACTACAAGAACATACTGAGACACTGTCTTCATGTCAGGCCTGAAATGACTCAAAATTTGCAAGTCTCCAAGTGTCGAGGAATACCAACAACCCCAAATATTAGCCTTCATGGTTTACCAACAGCCACAAAGATTACTCTGTTCTTACCTGTGATCTTCATTTCACAGTGTTTTCTGCTTTTACTTTTGCCTAACTGAACAGCAGTTAGGTTTATGTTCTAGGAGATCCCAAAGACACAAGAACTTTTAACTGATTAATGATTTGGGGTTGTTGTTTGTTTGGGTTTTGGTTTTTTTTCTCCTCCATAGTCACCTGAAAGCAGACTAGCAATTGTAGCAGTTCTACACTAAAAGGAGATGTGTGAATGAACTTAAAAGCTTCCCAGATACCATGACCAGAAAGCTCCAGTATCACCCACAAAGCTTGCAAGCCATTTGTCAGCTTCCTGCAGCTGAGAACACACCATTTGCCATTAGTGCCAAGCACATAGTTCAGGCCTGAACCAGAATGCCAGGCAGGCAGGCATTTCACAAGCAAACTCGTCTTTGGGAAAGGCAGCAAAGCACGAGATGTTACCTGTCTTTGCAAGTGAAATAAGCCAATGGCTTGCAAGCAGAGCCCACTTTGGTTTAGCTGTCAGCAGCACCTCCAGCAGTGTCTGCTTTTGTTCAGTGTGGTACCACTGAGCTCATGCAGTGTTATTCAAGAAAAGGAGATGTAGTTCAAACAAACGTGTATTTGCCCTTCAGTCTGCATCAGAACTGGCACCCAGCCCTGAACAGTCTCCTTCTTCCTCGCTACTGTGGGAAACCTACCGAAAGAGGACCTTCCCTTCCCATCTCCTGCTGCTGGCCAAAAACCCAAAAGGGACAGAAACAATGAGAAAAGGCAGAGAACTTGGGATGTGCAGAATACCACTGAGCAGTTAAACGTTATCAGTTGAACCTTAATATCCAAGAGCCCCAAATTCTCCTGTTGTCACTGCTATATATTTGAGGTTATTACTCCCTCACCATTAACAATTCTCCAATATTTTGCAAATCCCAGGTGTTACATATGCACAAACCCTCTCAAAACTACAATTATTTACAGTTGTAACCCGCTCAAATGTACATCACATTTTTTCTGAAACCTAACAAATTAAAACAAGGAACATCTCTTGTATTCCAGGGTTGCCATTTAACTCTCAATGCCACAGGTTCTCAAGTGCCTCCTGAAATACTTTCTAGCTGTGCTAAAGGAATGACATTTGGAAAAATCACCTGTGTGCTGACAGAAAAACATCCTTCTGAAGATTTTTCACAAGCTAGTTGGATGCAATTGAAGTCAGTCCTCAGAAAATAAGGAAAGTCGTCTTCGTGCCCAAACATGCTCACTAAAATGCTTCCGGCTATGACATTATTTCATAATTGACACATTATACACAAACATCTTAAGAAAGTATCTTTTTGCGTATGACTGGATTACACAGCTATTTATACCCAGTGTTTTCGCAGAGCCTTCCCAATGTTGCACAATGCTCTCAAATACAAATGACAAATTGACCCTTTCAGATGATTTTTTTTTTAGCGTTCAATATTTTTAATGTTAAAAAAATTGTACCTCAACATGGTCTTTAATCTAATCCTTACCCTGAACAACTGAAGTACATCTGTATTAATCTATTAGATGCTTTTCCACACCACACCTATGGCACTGCATAAATTACTGTAATTTAAATGAATTACCATTTGAAAATTCTCATTTAGTAAGAAACATGCAGTGTTACAAGGCACTAGAAAGAAAAATGTGCACTACGGTAACTAAGTTTTATAACACAGTATATCTAGGTTCTCATAAACCAGCTATTCTAAATTGTTAAAGGACAAGAGTATTAGACCGATCACATAGAACACACATCAATATGTCCGAGAAGTCAATAATATGAAATTAAATCTACAGTTTATTTAGATACATTTCCATGCCCATATATGCAGAATCCGCTTTAAAAATGCCATTAGGCTAGCTGAAGAATATTACTGCAAAAGACATTAACACCAATAGTAATTCTATCTCTGCCCTCAATAACTTGCGTTTTTCTCTTTCAACATCTGATCTGCTGAAATGCATTGAAGAAAAAGAACTTGAGGGAAAAAAAAAAGGAAAAAAAAACCCAAACAGAAAAAACCCCCAAGTTCTTTTGTTACATTATTCTGCATATTCCTACTGTTTAAGGATGACTTGTTTAAGACTGCACGTTTCAACTACCTAACAGTAAAGAATGAAAAGCTTCTTGCTACAAGCTAAAAAGAAAGTCTTTACCATGCTCCTTGAAGAGCTCATTTTCACATTACTCAGGCTTCATTATGCTGAATCAATATTCGTTTAGTCGCTGGGGTTATTGACATATTTTAAAATAAAAGTATACCCTTCAGCTACTGCACTCATTACGGGTAATTTGTCTTGTCAGGGAGCAGGGAATATTATCCCAGTCTTTCAGGGGCTGACAGCCCATGGAAATACCTCCCCTTGGTTACAACTGTAAATAATTTTAAGGTAAAATATTGAAAAATCAATGACTGTTTCCTGCAATCTGTCACAAACAAATCAATCATAATCTGCACAGCCAGAGAGTATGATTTGAAGGAGATGAGAGCAGATGTAATTCTTGGCTGGAATCTCTCATTTCAAAATCACTTCACATAATGGTGTCATCATTTAAACACTTAGCAGTCACTGCAACTGCCACTCATAACATCTAGTTGGACAAAACCGCAAGGAAGAGGAGGAGAAATGCCATTGCTGTTATGTAAACAAACGCTTTATTTAAATGGTTGCAACATTTAGCAAATTTCACAGATATAAGAGCTAGACTTATCTATCCATGAAAGTCCAGGATGCTTTTCTTTCTCAATGGAAGACTGTCTATAAATTAGCCCCTCAAAAGAGCATTTTAAAACAAAACTGGGCTTCACAAACCATGAGCAATAATAGCTGGTACTAATACTATTTCTAAAAATATTTCAATTTCATTCACTCCAAATTGCTCATAACAGAATTACGCATCAAATTCTCAAGAGATTAAGAAAGCAGAATTGTCTGAGGTACCTTTGTCTTTTTAAGAGCAATAAGGATTTCAATGCTTCTTTGTCCTCTACATATTACATTTCACATCCAATTTTCATTAAGCACACACCAACTCAACTTTAGTGCAGGTAACCGCTGCAGAGTACAAGGGAAAGAAAGTCATAACCTACATAAATTAGTTGATAATATATTTTCAACTTGCACTCAAAGAGATTAACTGTTGTATATGGAATTACATTTGTATAAAGGATCAATTTATACATAAAGAATTAACTACTGTGCAGTCAAAATGCTATAAACTGATCTTTGTAAGTGTGAATCATTTGTGTAAAACTAATCTATTTTTATAGAGTAACACTAATGCTTGGACTGAAATTATTTCCTCATTTGCCCCCCCACCTCACCCCAGACTACATTTTCACCCTGACACCACAGTGTTCGAGAGACTTCTGTGCAGATCAGTCAAGACAAAAAAGCAACAGACGGGCTGAAATTGTTGTGCAACTGCAACTGTGGGCCTAAGCCTGCATTCCTTGCACAAACAAAATTTGCAAACGCTCATGGAGTGTTTCATTCTGGAGTCTATAATTTGAGCTCTTAATCTTTAATGTGCAGAGCCTGTTATCACATACTCATTTTAATCACATTAACCTTACCAACTCGTATTTCTGAATATTTATCTCAATTGTAAGACTAAGAAAAAAAATGCAATCAAAAAGATGAAATTATTTTCTCTTTTCTTGAAAAAAAAACCCAACAAAAAAAACCCTTAATACTTTTTTTTAAAAATGAAAGAATAGGGCATATTGTACATCTAAGTAAACCTCTCCAAGGTTTGCCTTCCTTTAAAGCAGGCTTTAAGTCTCTTTATCTTCTACATGGAAAACACACATCTCTAACTCTTTATTGATACACATCAAAACCACTATTGTTTGTAGCAGCTGGACAGATTCTCTTTCTTAGCAAAATAAACTATTAAAAAACCCAAAACCAAAGTCTTAGCCCAGAAGAAACAGTTACTGCCTTAGAGGCTAACTAAGTGTAGGAAAACTGCAAACACCAGCCGTGAAGTGAATCAGCTTATCCTGGGGAAAGGCCACTCTATTGTGAAAGGAAGCGGGAGGAGGCAGAGGGTGAGTAATCGCTAAAAACAAGAGTAGCTCCTAGAAATGAGTTGCAGCACCTCACTTTTTCCCTGGATGAGATCTATAATGAAGCTATCTGCTAGAGACACAGCCTCAGGCTCATCAGCCCTTTTAAAGCTCCTCCCTGACCAAGCAACACTCACAGAGGGAAGACCCTGCTTACTACAGGAAGCCATTCTGGGAGGGAGAAGCGATGTGCTATACTGAACGTGCCGGCATCTTTCCCCAGTGCCATTCCCCTGAGCCAGGTTGTTATTTCTCATGACAATCACCTAATTAGATGGGTCAAGAATCACAGAAGACAGAAGAGATCCATTCTTCCTACATGCCAGTTCTCTTATTTGTAAAAATTAAGGCAATGACTCTTCTCCTCCATTGTAAGGCACTTAATAAATGTTAATAATAATAAAGTCAGGCACATCTCCCAGACAACACTGTCAGATCTTTTCTTGCAATATTTGAGAACTATTGGGCTCAGGAGAGAGCTCTCACAAGATCCACACAGAAAGACACACAAATTCTGTCCTTGGATGCAAGAGGTCACAGAGGGCTGCACCACAGCAGACACTTTGCAACCGCTCCCTGACAAGGGAAGGCTTACGAAGAAAGAGCAACACGTGCTGTGGCACTACAGATGTTTATGGAGACCTCACGGGTCAGCACTAGGAGTACTATTTTCTGCTGGACAAAGCATTAAGATGCTGTAACAGCTAAGAGGACTGTGAAGTCTTTCTGGTTAAAACATTGAACTAACTTCAATTTCTTGAATGAAAAGGTATTGTTCTTCATTCCATCTTTCTCAAGAAACAAAAGAACTACAGGCTATGGAAAGAACTGAAAAAAGGCAAGACACTGGCTTAAATTAAAAAAAAAAAAAAAAAAAAAAGAGTAGTATTTCCTCTAGTAGCCACCTTCTTGATTTACTGCTCTCACTCATAATGTTCATTTAAGTCACTAGTATATGTTCATTTATTTAATGCAGCTCCACGTGATCACTGAACAATAAAGCAGTGCAAATATTAGATCATGCACTATTACTGATATTACACTATTATCAATACTTTACCTAATGAAGTTTATAAAGTCTTTGTGTTTGGGTGTTACGGAAAGAAGAAGAATCCTGCTTTGAAAGAGTTCCTGCCTTCCAACTCTGTTCTTCCCTACTTCAGCATTGCTTAGGCCAGTCTCACTGAGCTCATCTAGACAGGAGAAGAAGAAAAGAAAAAAGAGCGTACTTACTACGATGTTCATCATCTGCACTACGTGATGTTCTTAACAGAAACAGGACTAAAGCTGATGTATCTGGAAACTGATTCTGCATTTTGTTAGAGACAGAACCCAGCACCACAAAGGAAAGTGCCACTACTGTAATGCCTTACTTAATGAGTCATAACATAGACAAAACGAATTACTTACTATTAACTCTGAACAGGACTTAATACGGTGACAAAGAGCTGCAAGCCCAGATTCATTCTGTCTTTGTACAAGGTCTCTTCCTGTACTCAGGCAGGTACCAGACATGACGGACTGTTGGATTCATTTTCCCCATCACGGACCTTGCTGTTTCTGCTCCTGAGTGCATTCTATAAAGACAAAAAATGGACATTTGGAGAACAGGGAAATGGAACAAAAAGATAGTGTTTGTCACTAATTTAAGACAGCAGGTTTCTCCTACAAACAAGGATTACAGATTGAGCTATACAAGGGTTTCTTCACCCTTGCCCGTTTGTTAAATCCCACAGACACTGCGTTAGCACCACATCCCACTGGATGGTGTTCAATTCTGTGTTTTCTAAGAGGCGCAACATAAACAGGTGCATATGGAAATCAAAGATCTGTGGAACATGGAAATTTAATGGCATTTGGTTAACGAATCAGTAATAGCATTAATAACTTGCTTTTGCTCTAAAGCACAACAGTCTAACAAATTATGTGAGTATGGACACCAATTTAAATCTGAACATTTCTGAGAAAAGCAGAGGGTTCCGCTTAGGTAAACAGAGGCACAGAGGTTACATGACCAAATCTGGGTCACAGGATGTGCCAGAAACTGAACAAGAAAATAAGCTCAGGATTCCAGATTCCTATTCCCTTTCCTACTACCAAGTCTTATACTGGCTGAGGTGGTGATGGGAAAAGTCTCTCAGCCATTCCACAGCCTCCTCTCAGACAACTATCTGGGTGACCCGGGTTTCAGTTTTACTTAGGGACACAGTAGCACAGTTTATACCACAGAGAGTATCAGCTGAATTTTAACTGCAGCAAGAAATTAAATACTGAAACAAACTTAAGCAAAAGCAATGAGCAAAAAATGCCTTAAAAATAACTTTTGAAACTTAGGCTCTACAGAGCTGTCCCCTTCCCAAGGGACATTCATGGAACCTAATGCCTACAGAAGCTGGGAGAGGCTAAGGTCCTCCTCCCTAGACAACAGCCAGGAAGTCAGCATAAACAAAGTAATTCTTGCACCTTCAATATCATAAAGAAGTTGTAGGCACCTTTTTATAATGACAGAGTATTCTTAATAAAAGCTTCAAGCAGTTTTTATAGCTGCATATTATCCAATGAGACCAGTAATAAACAGCACTGTAGCATTATTTAGTGCAACTCCAATACGCCAAGAGTCACAACCTCGGTTTTATTTATCACACAGGCTAAAATGTTAGCTCTTGGCTTTACAGTAGCAGACAAGCCTGTAGCTATTTCATCCCAGCACACTGCCATCTGGATATTGATACTTTGCTACGGGATATGAAAGAAGAGCATAGTTACCTAATACAGCTTAATTGAAAACAGAGGACCTACATATTATACCGTGCATTATTCTATACAAAATTAAATCTGAAGGGCATGAAAAGTTCCATAGATGTCAGCAGAGAATATTTCAGAGGTAAATGCTACGTTCTTGATCTGCAATAGAAATGCTGAGCAGTACTGTGAAAAAGATGAGCTTACGAAAAGAAAAAGCTAGTTTTCGCTCTGTTAAAAAAAAAAAAAAAAAAGAGCTCAGGAAGATGCATCTCCTTCGGGAAAAATAGGAGAGTGATCAGTCACAAATTTATTAGTATAGTAAAGTCTCTGTTACAATGATCCACATTCACCTTGAAAGGTCCGACTGGCTTGGTTTTTTCCTCAAATAATGATTTATATTTTAAAAAAATTCTGGCTCTACAAATATATTCACTTCAATCTGCAGAAAACAGTTTCAAGAATCATTCGCATCTGCATTATCCACATTAAGGAACAGAAACTAAAAAGCGCTAATATTAAGAAAAATTAGAAATTATGAACCGGTAAAAAGAATTCTTTCGGTGTAAGGCTAGAAAGGCTACCTGGCTTTACGTTTCTCCTGAGAGAGGTAATGCTGAGCTCTCATACCAATCATAAGGTATGTAAGTAAAGCAGATATAACACAAACCCTTTGGAACACGACACTGCTATTAGAAGTCACCCACCTCTAATACCCACACTGGAGGCCAGATTCCAGCTACGGGAGCTCCCACCACGCTGCAGCGCCTGGGAATTTGCCACCGTACAGAAAGCTACGGGTACGTGCACGTCCCATAAAATGGCACAGCCATCCTTCCCGCTGAGGCGCTTCTCTTTCACAATACGAGTCAACTAACAGTAGATGTGGCTGGCTAAGTGAAAAACTTGTTTAGACATGAAAGAGAGCATTTTTCATTTTTTCCACTAAAGTCACCATTAGGAGAGTCTATTTTCTGTATATGCCTGTGGAACCGTAAGCAAAATAAACCGTAAAGACATTCTTAACTTAGTCCATATTATGCCAACAAATTCAAGCAAATTGTGCTAGTTAAGTTAATTACAGGAAACTTCAAGGAAACTGAAATACAGTTTCAGGTTCTCCCATGATACTGTCAAGATCTCTGGAGTTACATGTTCAATACAATAAGTACATGCTTAAAAGGCTTGCCAGCTGCACTTCTGTGTATGGTTTTATTCCACATACTAAACAGGTTTGCTGGTGCAATTTAAAAAAGGACTGAGACTGAAAATCAGGTTTCTTTTAGCAGACAAAAAGTGATTTTATATAGAAAGGCTTGCTGAGAAAAACAAAAGTCTCTCTAAGCTACCTAATACCTAATTGCTAGGCACAGAAGAGTTATTCTAGGTGTTCATGAGTTTACACCTCAGTCTCAGACCGCACACACAGAGAGTGTTAACAAGTAGAGTCTCAGGCAAAGTACATGGAGGCAGAAGAAAGAGCAGAGACGTGAAGGGTGCTCTCCCGAGACCATTCACCTAGGCTAGAAGCCACCAAACACCAGCACGTACTGACCCTGTAACTCCCATGACTTCATCCTGGGGAAGCCAGCAGCAACACGCACACAAGTATCTGCAGGAAAGCGCCCCTAAGTTTTACTGTCGATGCTTCAGCCAATATATTAGATGCGTTGTTTTAGCTCTTGCTCAGCTAATAATGTATTGATTTAACGTAGAAAAACACAGGCCCCTCCCTCCTCTTTGCACACTAGTTAGTTTTACTTCCACAGTAGTGCGAAGGTGAGAAAAGGAATTTTTTTTTTCTCTTCATGCTTAATTAAAAAGATCAATATTCACTCATACTAAGAACAGAACAAAATAGATATGAATTGTTAATACTTTTAAATACACTATATGAAACACCTCTTAGCAGATGTTTCCAGCAGCAATTTCCACTACCATCCAAATATTTTGTTTATAGGGACAGCTTTAAACAGAACAGAGTATCTGGGAGGGAGGATTATATTATTATTAATATTATTATTTGTTTTCTTTTTTTTTTTTTAAAGGATTCCTTTTAACATCACATACAGATCTCTTGGTAATATATTCACAAATTGAAGTGGAGAAACAAATTATTCACTAAGTGTCTAAGGTCAGGTATTCTGATAAAGAAATATCAAAAAGGTTTTCTCAAAACAGCCTCCTTCTCATCTACCCCTGTAAAAAGAAAAAAAAAAGTTGAAATGATCTCCTAATGCATCTCCCTTCATAATTCATGCCGAAAGATGACATTTTCTCAGGATCTTAATTAAGATAATGATGAACACCTGTGTCGGCATTCTTTGGCAAGACAGCATTATCCATCATAATCTTTTAAGTACTCTCAAAAAAAACCCAACAAAATTGTGTGACGGAACCAATCTGCCGCCTCTCCTTGCACTAAGTTTTACATCTCAGACACACACAAGAACAATTAGATCTTTAAAGACTGCAATAAAAGTGGGATCGTTAGATTTTTAAAGTTTCAACAGAAAGTAGCTATTAAAGTAATTAAATTAAGTTGTATCATACCCAAGATACCTAAGTTTAACTCCATCCCCTACAAGCCACCTGCAACGAAACCACTTACAGTTAGAGCCTACCAACGGCTGTACTTTTAAAATACAGTTTGCCGTTATTTTCAAGATCACCCTGCCTCTTTTTCCCTTCCTGGAAAGAAAATATTCACAGCTGATCCCTACTATATGTTCATGCACTAATTTATTAAGCTATTTTACACTGTATCACATATGCTTGCACACCCTAAATGAAATTATGCAAATGAAGTCAGTGTAGAAAAACAAATATGCAAGTTCAAGTATTGCTGCATTTCAGGTCTGCACGTTTTGTGCAGTCATCTCAAATCCAAGTTCCCCTCATGTCAAAAACCCTACTGGAGTCCGACTACTAAAGTAAGCAAAGACTATTTTAAACAGCTTTGCAGGACCAGCCCATCAGACTGAAGGCTATATAAATAATGACTTTATTTATTTATACAAGCTGAATTTAAAGTCACAAGCCTTAATTTAAATAAAGCGAAGAGTACACAGCCAGCCTGTAAATCCTACCCATCATTAAGTAAGAATTGAATGGCAAATGTTTCTTTTATTGCATTAACAGTTTAGCTTCCAAGAAATTACGACAAAAATATACGACATACAGAATTTTAATATCAACTTGTACTTAGATCGTTTCACTGGCAGCTGTAAAGCAAACAAACACGTGGTACCAGGAACCTATCCGTACCTTCAAATGTACATACCTTCAATAAATTGAAGAGAAGCAGCAAATGTATCCTCAAGCCCCACATTTGTTAATAGAACTGGTAGAACTACAGAAACAGGAGTCTTGAAACAAACTTATTTCCCTTTAATCAAAGAGTTGAAAAGTCCTGCAAAGCAGATTAGTCTTAGGCTTTCACATTTTAATATGCTTCTATCGGAGGAAAAAGTTGCTGTGACCAGTCATTCAGTAGAGCTATCAATGAGCAAATAAAGCAGAAAATAGAGACATCCTTAAGAAATGAGTCTCAAATTTGATATAAAGTGAAGGTGACAACCACAGCAATAGAACTATAAACTAAACTAAATGTTTCAATATCTTGAAGAATTATCTACAGTTCTTTTAAATCTGCAAAGAATATAATAGTGGCATAATGCAGGGAGAGTGTCGGTTTGATAGACACTTACAATCCTGGTGGCATAAGAGTCCTACCGCTACCGTTTATTAATCAGCTCTGGTATTATGTTGCAACGCATGAAAGTATGCATGAACTCGCCACGGTTTCCAAAATGTACGCCTACAGAAGCAAGATTAGTAGAACATCAGAAATAAAGAGGGTAATTTTACATGACATTAAGCTTACCTCCTCCTCAAAAAAAGTCAGATGTCATGGGAAGATGGTTAAAACTTCTGCTTCTCTCTACAAAGAAATGGGCAAGGAAAAGCGGTTACTCATTCCACTCACATATAAAATGAACGTTAAACGTATCAAACTTTACCAGACGATATCTCACTCCTCGAACAAGGGGTACTGTCAGAGGGTTATGACAGAAGCGCTTTTGAGCTGAAAAAGAAATGCGGCGCTTTAGAGCAACAGCTAAAATTAACCCAGGGACAAGTATCAGTGACACCGTGCAGCTGAAAACTGATGAAAGTGCACACCTGTGTGGATTGAGCATGTAAGAGTGTGCGATCCGGTGGCAGACCCTTCCCGGTTACCGGAGACAGAACCCAACGTGGATTTTTAAAGAGAGAAAACACCGTACGCTTCCACGTAAAAATCACTAACATGAAATAAAAGGGGGAGGGAAGAGAACAGAGGAGAAAGGGGGGAAACGCCAGACAAAGCGCTGCTCGGCAGCGGCACCGAGGAGGGTGCCGAGACCCGCCCCGCCTCGCCGGGCTTCCGTACGCCGCTCCCGCGATCGCCGCCTCACCGCGGGGCCCGGCACGGACGGCGCGCCAGCGCCCTCCGGTAGGGCGCGGGGGGACACCGGCGCCGGGACCGCGGCCGACAGCGGCTCCGGCGCCGCCGCCTCCCCGGGAGCGCCCGCTTGCCCGCCCGCTTGCCCGCCCCTTGTCCCCGCCAGCTACGGGGCTCGGCAGCCGGCACGGCCGCCCCCGCGCGCAGGGCAACGGCGATACCCGCCCGGCAGGGGGCGCCCCAGCGCGGCGGGGCAGCGTCGCCACAGGCCCCCTGAAGCCCCGCCGTCCGGCCGCGCGGCGGGAGACGCTGCCGCCCCGCTTCCTCACCTCGCCGGCCGGGGCGGGGCGGCCCGCAACCGCCACGGGCCGGGCTGAGCCCGACCGAGCTGGGCCGGGAACCGGCCGCCTCGGCCCGCAGCGCCTCCGCGCGCCGTCCTGTCAGCGCCGCTTCCGGACTCCCCAGCAACGGCGCCGCGTGCCACCACCGCCCCTCCACACCCCCTCCTCCGCGTGCTGAGGGACAGTTCCGCAGGCCAATGGAAGAAGAGGAGGACCCACCGCCCGCAGGAGGGCAGCCAATGATGCGCCGGGAGGGGCGGGGGCGGGACTGGCGGGGCCACGGCATGCTGGGTAATGTAGTGCGGGCCGCGCCCGCCCCGCCGCCCCCGGCCCTGCCGTGCTCTCCCCCGAAGACACCGGGGAGAGCGCTCTCTGCCCGCCCCGTCCCTCCCCACCGAGGCGCCACCGCCCCCCCTCCTCGGACCCGCAGCGAGGCTGACCGGGCAGGCTCAGCCTGTGCCCCGCCGTTTGGCTGGGGGGCTGTGGCCGCTGCCGCCGGGCAAAAACCCCAGAGGGACGGAGCGGGGCGGCGTCGGTGTCACCTCCCCGGCGTCCCGGAGAGCTCCTGCCCCGCCCCGCCCGTTTTAAAGCACACACCACCTCCCCGTCGCGTCTCCGCGTCCTGCCCGCTGGGGCCAGCGGCGAGAGGAATTAGGGCTGGGAGATGCAAAAGTTACAAGATTAAAAAAAAAAAAAAAAAAGATAAATCTAATTATATCGTGTCCCCCCGGGAATGGCCCGTCGGGTCCCGGGTGGCCGGGGGCGCGACGGCGGGAGCAGCGCCTTGCCTCAGCCGCGAGGGAAAAAAAGCGAGGAGGGAATAAATCGGGATATGTTCCTGTTGGGAAATGTATCTGGTGGAATCAAAGGAGATTACATCTCCTGATCGGGGCGGATTTACCCCGGTTCATATGGTTTTAATCTGCTTTCGCCTCGACCCTGTTATGAGTCGGGGAGGGGGAGGATACCCGGGGTACCGCTTCGATCCGCGGGCAGACCCGCATTCGGAGCCATTTCTGCCGACCCGTCTCCGCCCCCGCCGCTCCCCTCCGGCTCCCCCTTCTCCCGGGACCGGCGCCCCGCTCACGGCCCCCCGAGCCCTCCGCGAAGCCAAACCCCACTCCTCGCCGCGCCCCGGGCACCCCCCGCCGCAGCTCCTCTCGCACAGCCGCCGCAACAGGTCCGGCGGCGGGGCGGCCCCGGCGCGTCCCCCCGTCCCGACCGGCCGCGCATCCCGGTGCTGCGGGACCGGACTGGGCTGCGGCGCGCCGCTTCCCCGCCGAAAATCACTTTTTTTGTTTCGAAAAGAAAAACTAACACCATCGCCCCCCCCATCCCCCCCGTATATTCCACCTCCAGTGATTTAGTGGAGGGAGGGGCAGGGGGCAGAGAGCAAGAGGAGGGGTGGCTGCGCAGAGGGGGAGCCGGGCGGCTAATAAATCTTATTAAATATCTATTTTTTTTTTCATATACTGATTGGCTTGCATTCCGGCGCAGCGCTGCTCCGCACGGTATTTAGCACATGCAGAAAGTTGGAGCTGATCTTAAATGGCTCGGAGGTGACTGCAATCCAGGAGCCGGCGCACTCGAGCCTCTGAGCGCTGGGGAGGGCCGAGGGAAGCGCGGAGCCCTCCCGCTGGTTGGGCCCGGCCGCGGCAGCCCAGCGGGGTCCTGCCAGTCCTTCCACTGACAACACCCCGCGAAGGAGGAGCCTCGCCGGGCCGCGCAGAAGGCGTCAGGAGCTGCAATTTCCAACTTAGCATCTTGGCAGGACCCTTCGGAAAGCGAGAGCGAGGAGGAAGGGGGAAAAAAAAAAAAAAGCCCCCCAGTGCAAGGGGGAAGAGAGCGAGAGAGGGGGAAAAAAAAAAGAGAGAGAGAGAGCGGGAAGCGAGGGGGGGAGAAAAAGGAGGAAGCGGTGCCAGGCTGCAGGCGAGCGCGGAGCAGCAGCCCCGGCACAGAGCAAGGTGCCGCCGCTGCCCAGCTGGCGAGGGCGGAGAGGCGCCCGCGAAGCCCCGGCCGCAGCGGCCCCAGCCCGGCAGCGCGGCGGCTCCCTCCCGGCGCCTTGGGCTCCCGGGTATATGTGTGCGCCTGGCCATGTCGTATCCTCAGGGTTACTTGTACCAGCCGTCAGCGTCCTTGGCTCTCTACTCCTGCCCGGCGTACAGCACCAGCGTGATCTCCGGACCCAGGACCGATGAACTTGGGAGATCTTCTTCGGGCTCCGCTTTTTCCCCTTATGCCGGATCTACAGCCTTTACCGCCCCTTCCCCGGGTTACAACTCCCACCTCCAGTACGGCACCGACCCGGCCGCCGCCGCCGCCGCCGCCTTCACTTCCTACGTGGTAAGAGCAGCCCCGGGCAGCCGGCACCGCGCCGGGCACGGCGGCATCCCGCGGCCGCCTGCCCCCCCCCCCCCCCTCCCCGGGCCTGCTTTTTGTTCCGATTTTATTTTTGAGATATCGGGAACAAAAGGGAGCGCAGCTCCCCGCCTCGCCGCCCAACTTTCCCGCATCGCCGCCCTGTGCTGCCGCACACTGTTGCTGGCGGCAGCGGCGGGCAGGGCCGGGCGCGGGGGGAGCCGCCGGCACGGCACGGCAGGGGCGAGACAGGGCTGGGGCGGGCGGGGACCAATTCCATTCCCTCAAAAAAAAAATTTTTTTTTTTAATATAAAACAGCAATCGTAATTCCGCAACAATTAGCTTGTTGTGACTGAAAAGGGAACGAACCCAGCAGCGGCCGGCGACGGGAGAAATCCGGGCGATAAACCCAGGGAACTTTCCCCTGCACGGCGATAATTAGGCTGCTTAAATACTGCAGAGCTCTAATCCCATGGCCGCGAGCCGCTCCGCGGGCGCTGCGCGGAGAAGGGAAGGGGAAGGCAGGGCACTGCGCCGCCGTGCGCGCCTGCGGGGCACCGCGGGGCCGGCCCGGGGAGCGGGGCATCCCCGCCACAGAGCCGCGGCCGCCGCCAGGGCCCCGCAGTTCCCCCAAAAATCCGGGGAGTTTTGCTCAGCTTCTCCCCTGTTTAGGGACTAGGCAGAGTTTCACAGTTTCTATTTTTCTTTTCTCTTTCTTTTCGCTTTCTTTTCTTTTTTCTTTTCTTTTTCCTTTTTCTTTTCTTTTCCTTTCTTTTATCTTTTCCTTTTTTTTTTTCTTTCTCTATTCTTCTCTTTTCTTTTCTTCCCTTTATTTTTTTCCTCCTCCCGCCCCTGGTCTGCCAAAGGAGCGGCCCGGCCTGGCCCGGCTGCCTGGGCCCGGCAGGTTGCCCGCCGCGATCGCAGCCCGGGGGGAAGGGTGCCCCCGCCGTTGTCCGCCCCCTCGCCGCGCTGTGTACTTGCTTCTCCGAGCCTGCATTTGGGGGAGAGGCGTTGGATTGCTGCAGGCGGCCGGTGGCCTCCTGGGGCCGGAGCCTCCTGGCCCCGGCGAGCCCCCAGGCCCTTCCGCCCGTTCTCCCGGGAAGGAGCCAACGGAGAAGCCGGGCAGGGCCCGGCGCCGGGGGAGAGGCGGCGGGGCGCGGGCAGGGGCCGCGGGCAGGCCCTGGCGCTGCCCTTGCCGTGTCATTGCCGCCCCGCGGCCGCCTGACCTCGCCCCGCCGGGCCCCTCTTCCCTCTTTCCCCAGGGCTCGCCATACGACCACACGCCGGGCATGGCCGGCTCCCTGGGGTACCACCCGTATGCGGCGCCGCTCGGCTCCTACCCCTACGGGGACCCCGCGTACCGCAAGAACGCGACGCGGGACGCCACGGCCACCCTCAAGGCCTGGCTCAACGAGCACCGGAAAAACCCCTACCCCACCAAGGGCGAGAAGATCATGCTGGCCATCATCACCAAAATGACCCTCACCCAGGTCTCCACCTGGTTCGCCAACGCGCGGCGGCGGCTCAAAAAGGAGAATAAAATGACCTGGACCCCGCGGAACCGCAGCGAGGACGAGGAGGAAGAGGAGAACATCGACCTGGAGAAAAACGACGAGGACGAGCCGCAGAAACTGGAGGAGAAGGGGGACCCCGGGACGCCGGACACAGGTAGGGCAGCGGGCTCGGCCGGGCCACCGCAGCCGCGCCCTCGGGGCTGCCCCGGGCCCGGTGCGGGGCGGCGGGGCGGCCTGTCCCCCCCGAGCGAGCAGCCGGGGCGGGGGGGAGACGGAGGGCAGCGCTGCGGGCCTGGCGACGGCGGGGCCGGAGGGGGGGTGGGGGGTGGCGGCGAAGTGGGTGGGCGGGTTTGGGGGCGCAGGGCGAGCCCGAGAGCTGCCCCCCCATCCCTCTCCTTTCTCCCCCCAGGAGCGGCGGATCCCAAGGCAGCGCCGGGCTGCGAGCGCCTCCAGGAGTCCCCCGGCCCCCGGGAGGCCGAGGGCGGCCTCAGCGACTCGGATTGCAAAGAGCCGGCGGAGGAGCGGCTCGACGGGCCGCCCGCCCCCCCCAAGGCGCCCGGCTCTTCCCCGCTGGGGCCGTGCCCGGCGGGCCGCGGGCTGCCGCCGGCGGGCGGCGAGGAGCCCCCGCCGTACCGCCCGCCCTCGGCCGCCGCCGGGCCGCCGCACGCCGCCGACCTGCACCCGCTGCTGCCCGCCGCCACCGGCGCTTCCGTCATCCACTCGCCGCAGCAGGCGGCCCTCGCCAAGCCCAAGCTCTGGTCGCTGGCCGAGATCGCCACCTCGGCGGACAAGGCGAAGGAGGCCGGCGGCGAGGCGGCGCCCCCCGGCCCCGCCGTGCTGGGCGGCGGCGGCCCGTCGCGCTCGCCACCGCGGCCGCGCTCGCCGGCGGCACAGTGCCCCTTCCCCAACGGGGCGGTCCTGCCGCGGCCGCTCTACTACACGGCGCCCTTCTACCCCGGTTACACGAACTACGGCTCCTTCGGGGCCCTGCACGGGCACCCCGCCGGCGGCCCCGCCGCCGCCGCCCCCGGCGCCCACTTCAATGGATTAAACCAGACTGTCCTCAGCAGAGCCGAGAGCCTGGCTAAAGACACTAAAATGATCAGGAGCCAGTCCCAAGTAGACCTTTGCAAAGACTCACCTTACGAACTGAAGAAAGGTATGTCCAACATTTAATATCGGCTTCTCCTCCTTACCCCCTCCTGGGACTGTGGTTTTGTTCTTTTATTATTATTTTTTTTTTAATTTATTGAGAGAAATAATAAATTGCTTTGGCAGTTATTTTTCCACTACCAAAAGAAATACGAAACAAACAGAAAAAGACCAGCTCCCCCCCTCCCTCCCAGCACCCCCGTCAAAAGTTTATAGAGTCTATTGGAAATGGCTGGGTGGAAACCACCCAGCAATGTCTTAACCAAGTGAAAAGCAAACGAGTGACATGCTCTCTCTCACACACACACAAAGAAGAAAGATTTGTATGAAATCTTATTCTGTATATTTAATGTAGCTTTTTGTATTTAAATTGATAATACAGTATCTTTGAAGTAAATTATGAAATCAAGACACCTGTACAGGCATTAATGTTGTTTTCGTAATATAAATATATACATTTCTGTGTCTTTTCCCGAATTGTTTCATAGTTTTAAAATATATATATACAAGTTTAATTTAATTTTTTATGCCTATTGTTTTTTTTTCCTTGGGTGTGAGCTAAGCTATAATACAAAAAAAAAAAAAAAGGTTATACTTATTAGATACAAAAACCTGCAGCCGCCTTTGTAAAATGCAAATATTTAATTAAAAGAGATTTTTAACAGAATTAAAACCACTCTTTTTTTTGCAACGGGCAGATACGTGAGTAGCTGCGGGAAAAAAATACAGGTTTTGAAAGAGACGCGGGGCTCCGTTTAGGACTTTACAGTAGCACCTGAAGCCTTTTTCAAGTGACTGACGGTTTCTGAAAGGTCGGGCTCCGGCGGCGAGAGCCGCCCGCGGGGCCGAGGAGAGGCGAGCGGCGGCGGCAGCGGGACGGGGCCGGGGACGGGCGCGGAGGGACGCCGTTTCCGGAGGGAAAGGCTTAAATCAGGCCATGCACAAAAGCACTTGTTAGAAGCACCAAATCGAAACGCAGTCCCATCTTTTAACCTAATTACTTCCAATCAGTGTCGTGTTTTATGCAAAGCAATCAGCTGGTGAACTTTGCTAATGAGTTCGATTTTCTGCCAGATTTAGCCCGCGTCGCGGCTGCAGAGGTGCTGCGGCGGTGTCCGGGGATGGGGATTGCACAGGCAAAGGCACTCGGTACGCCGGAGGACGCCTCGGCCCCGGCCCCTTCCACCCCCACCCCCCACCCCACCCCCAGGCGTTTTGCACCGCTGCCCTCGGCCTACGGGACGGCGCGGGCTGGGCGGCTGTCCGCGACCGCGCAGCCCCGCGCAGGGCCGGCCGCGGGCGCGGTGCTTCCCGGCGCTGGCAGGTAGGTGTCACACTCGGCCCGAGTTTTGCTCCCGCCGCCCGCTCGGCTGTGCGGGAGCCCCGCGGGGCCGCGCAGCGCCCGCCACGGGCGGCGGACTGCGGCGGCCGCCGGGGCTGGGGACGGGCCACCGGGGCGCTCCCGGCCACCAACCGTCCCTTGTGTAGGGGGACCGAGAGCGCCCTGAGCCCTCTCAGCGCAGCGGGTCCCCGGGCGAGTTAGGTGCTCCCCAGCGGCACCCGGCGCGGAACTTCAAACCACCTCCCAAAGTCAGTCCCCGTGATCCCCGCAGCCCGGGTCCCCGCGGAACACATAACGGCGAGGAACTGTTTCATCACCCGGCTCCGGGGACGGGTTTTTCCCTGTTCAAAGCGGATTTTGTGGGTGTCAGTTGTACGCCAGCGCATCGCCGCTGTTAATGTGACGGGAATATCGCTGGGACCGCGGGAGCTGGTGCCCAGACACCCCTCCGTTTTGTTGTTGTTTTTTTTTTTTTTCCTTGACGAGGCAGATAATTATTTTGTAATCTCTTCAACTTCATCAGAGCGATTTATTAGCTGTAACAGGTTTATTCATGCATATTTACATTTTACGGAATTTTAAATAGTAGTTTGGGTTTTATGTTTTAAAGATGCATGTTCACGTTCACTTGGTTATACGATCTTCGTAGATAATCTGGTTTAAAATCAAAATTGTTTCAAGCTGAATGTATAAAGAATCAAATATTCCTGGGATAATAGTATGTCATTTTGTCACTTTATAAATTATAAATGATTTTTTTAAAAAAACGCTCGAATTCCTCGGTTGGATCTTTTATTTCCAGTCGGGGAGACCGGCAGGAAGGCGTATTTTTCGCGTAGCAGTGAGCTTTATTGGACTCACCTGCCTTGTTCAAAACGGGAGAAAGTTCGCGCGGTGAGGGGCAGGGGCAGGCGAGTCCGGGCAGGAGCAGCCCCGATGTGCGGGGCTGAAGGCAAACCGCCGCCGTTCCCTTCCAGCCCGGGCTCTTCCCGGCACCTTTACTCCCGGCGGACATCGCCTCTGGCTGAACTCGGGTGAAACTCCCGAGCGCCCTTCGCTATAGGGAGACCGCAAAACCCCTCCGGACCGCGCTCCGGAGACAACAGGTCCCGCAGGGGAACGACTGTCTCAAAATAAATAGGTTGTAATTATTCATCTAGCTATGGATTTTTTTTTTTTTAATTGTCGCTCTACCTTTCCCCAGCTGATCTTCCTATCTCTGAAAAAGCTATTTTGCAAAGCAGCTTAGGAGCTTCGCTCGTTCAAAAGCCCTATTCCTTATAATCGGGGCTATTTTGAATAGCTCTATCAGCGATCTCAATACGGTTTTCGTTTGATGTATAAATTCCTAAGGGAATTAACCGTTTCCTTTAGGTTGCAGCCTGTCGCCTATTTAAAACCGTAACTATTATTGTAGCCCCATCGATTTCATACAGCAATTTTATTCTTCACCCTTTTCCCCTGCCACGAGAGATGTGCTGCACAGCCTGTCTTTAACATAAGCATGATTTTCCCAGTTTCTTTTCTATAACAGAGCAGGGGGGAGGGGGCAGCGTCCGCCTTTTTTGACTCTGGCATGTAAATTTGTTGTTAAAAAAAAATAAAATTTAAGGCTATCTTAAAATAAAAATAACGTCTGCTGCCAATTAAAGCTGCCGTAGGTTACTCGGGAGCAGCCTCCGGAGGGGCCCCGAGCGACGCTTCACGCTGGGAGCGGACCCCTGCCTGGGCGCCGGGCAGGGCCGCCGTCCGCCCCGCGGGGCCGCCGCTTCCGCGGAGGTTTGGGAGCAGGAGGGTTTCATCTCCGCGGCTGAGTGGTTTTGGGTCTGGCGAGGGGGAAGAGCGGGGCTGGCCGCGGGGCCTTGCGGGGCCGGGCTCCCACCAGCGCGCCTGGGAGCAGGTGCTCGCCCACGGGCGCAGGTGGGAACGGCCCAGCCTCCGCAGGGCGCCGCTCCGCCCCCGCGGGAAACAGCTCGCCCTTTCTGCCCCCCTCGCCCCGGGCGCAGGGCAGCAGCCCCCGCCGCGGCCCTCGATGGGGCGGGGGGGGGGCGCGACCCACTCCGCCGCCCGGCCCGACGGCGCGGTCTGAGCGGCGCAGGTGGCAGCGGGGTGCGGCGCACGGGCCGCCCCTTTCCGCAGGTGACAGTCCAACATCGCCCCCAAAGCCCCCACCGCGGCCGAGAAGTGTGTTGGCCCGGCTGGCCCGGCGGCGCCCACGCGTGGGGCCGCAGGAACAGCTCAGTCTCCGGGCCGCGCCGGCCGCGGATCGGGACCCTGGAGGGGCCCTGCGGAGGCTCCTGGCGGAAAGCTGCATCCCGTCGGGCAGAGAGCGCAGCTCCCGTCGGGGAGCCAGAGCGACGCCCCCTCCATGCCCGGCCGAGCCAGGCGCACTCTGCTCGGGAAGGGAAGAGGCTTCCCGGGGGACACCTCCCCGAAGTGCCTCGGGGCCGGATGTTCCCGTCCCGGTGGGCCCATCGCCTCCCCGGCGCGCCCGGGAGGACGAGATGCCGGGCGGGGCCGGGAGCCCAGGGCTGCAGCCAGCGGTCCCGTCCAGGGGAAATTCACCCCCGTCCTGAAGGAAAACGAACAGAGCTGGGGGTGCGGTTAGCAGCCAGCACAGCCCCCGAGCTCCGGCGGGGACGGCGGGACCCCCCTGTACCTCCAGCCCCGCTTCTCAATCGGGAAGACGGAGGGCGGGAGAGGCGGGGAGCCTGGCGCAGCCCGCAGCCCTGCTGTTTCCTCTTTCACGCTTAAAAACAAAACAAACCCTAATTTAGACCCTCCGCACCCCGGACCGTGTTTACATCCCCCCCGCTGCTCTCCCCGCGAGTGTTGCTTTTCCAATTGTCCCGATTAACCTACGGGGCTCCCGCGCGGCGCGGAGCCTCCGCCGCGGCCGGGACGGCGCGGTCGCGTCTAATTGGCTTATTGGGCTTCTCCCCCCACACGCCCGGCAAGAGGATCTGAACAGCATCTTTTCTTGTCGTGCCTAGGAACTACTTGAAAGCCCCTCCGCCAAGAGAACACGGGAAATCACACAGTCAGCAAGTTTAAAGGAGGCGACTAAAAAATATCGCAAGGTTTTGCAGTAGGGAAAAGTACAGGAACTTCAGCCCAAACACCCTCTTCTGCCAAACTCCGGAAGGGGCACGTAGATGAATTAAAACAAAAAAAAGGGGCGGGGGGGGGGAAGGAAAACTCGTCCCCACGGGCCGACGCAGAGCTCCGGTCCTCAGCCGTGGGTATTCCGCAGCAGCATCACGCCGTGCCCGGGGCTCGGGGCAGCCTGGGAGCGGCACGGGAGTGCCAGGGGAGCCCGCCCCCCGCTCTCCTCTTTCTGTGACCTGCCTAGATTATTAGTAAGGACATCTGTGGCTGGCAAAGGAACAAGTGTTACCAAAACCAGAACCGGCTGTTTTTCCAAATGAGCAATATGTTAATTCCTCATCCCCCCTCTGGTTTCTTTAAAACCTGGCACAAATACATCAATAGCGGAGAATAAGGAGCCTTTGCAGAGAACAAGTGGCAGTTTTGAATTTACCTTTTGTGTGCGCCTCAGATGCAATCTTGAGGCATTTTTTCCCCTCTCTCCCACAGAAAAAGAGTGTTAATCTGCCCTATCTTGGGACCCAAAAGGACTGGAGTGGAGTAGATATTCACTGGAATCACATAGGGGAATAAGGGTCTTGCTTTATTGAATCATCAAATCCCAGGAATGAAGCTCTTAATTAATTATGGGTGCTAAAAATTCAGGCCAGCTGTTTCTTTTTACTTGGCTCTGACAGAGAAAGACAAAGTCTACATCGAGATCTTCTAAGGCGCATTCAGCATAAATCAGCGCCCTCGGCGGCGCTCCCGGCCGCGGCGCGGCCCGGCAGTGACAGATGGCGCATTGTCCCCACATTCCTCCACCGCGCCTCCGCGGGCGCGGAAGCGGCCGCCCGACGGCGCGGCCCGGCCCAGGGACCTTTCTCTGCCGGCGAAAGGGCTTGGCTGAGGCCGGCGAAGGACGGGCCGCACCTGGCCGAGGTGCCAGCCCTGGCCCGACGGGGCGGCCGCGGGAGAGGGCTCCTGCGCCGATGCCGCGTTTTCTTGCCCGACAGCCTCCGCAGGGCGCCTCCTTCCCCGCCGGCAGCTCCTCAGCGCCGCTTCCAGCTCCTGCCTCGGCTCCCAGGCTAAGGCCGGAGCCCCCGGGCCAAATGTCCCCCGACGTGGTCCCCGCTGCAGCCAGCACCCTGGGCGCTACCTCCGCAGGAGGGCCTAACGCTGACCCGAGGGGACATGGGTCCCCCCAACATGACGCTTCTGCTTCTCCCTCAAAAGCAGAAGCGTTCCCCTGCGCGGCCGCGGAGTCCCCCGGGAGGGCTGCGCCGGGCTCCGGGGCTGCTTCCCGCAAGACGCTGGAGGCAGTGGGTGTCGCAAGGGCGCGGAGAGGCGCGCAGGAGCTGCGGCTCCAGGGCCCGGCTAGGTCACCCGCTGCCCGACCCCCGGCCCCTCTCTTTGGGGCGGCTGCGTTTGTTTAATACCCGTTACTCAACGGGAGCGCCCCGCATTATTTCCACGGCTGCTTTGCAGGCGCAGGGGCGGCCCGCGGCGGGGAGGCGGCCGGGGGCTGCCCGAACCCTTCTCGCCTCCCTCTGCACGTCTGCCGGTTCATCCCGGCAGGGCCAAACGCGGCGGGAGGCCGGAGCAGGGGCACCCAGCATCCCCCCGGTGTCCGGCCCCGCCAGGCCGGAGCGGCTCCGCGCCCGAGGCGCTGCCAGCCTCCTCAGCCAGGAATCTCTTCACTTCCAACTACCAGAAAATAAATGTCCTCCGCACGGCGTTACTCATCTGTTATAATTAGAGCATGTGCGAACTCGCAGCGTGCCGGGAGCCCGGCTCGGGCTGATGCAGGCGCTTGTGCAATAACCACCTCTTTCTGCCGTGGCGGTGCTGCGCGTCCGGCCCGGCAAGGGGCCCGGCAAGGGGCCGCATCCTGCCCGCGGCTGGCGGGCACCGCTGCCCTGCGCCTGCCTGCCGGGCCCGCCGGGCTAGGCTCGCCCCTGCGGCCGGGACGGGGGAGGACGGGGGGGGATCTCGGTCCAGACACCTCTTTTCCTGCGAAATTGGCTTTTATTTGCTTAAAGCAAACCACAGAGCTCTCCACGCTCATGCCTGATGGATGCAAATGTAAATGTGCACTTATTTAATTGGATCAGGTCCCAAGATAAAAGAGATAAACGGCTCCCAGTTTGCCAAGTTATTTTCAGAGGCATGCACTGATGTGTGGAGGGAAAGTTAATGAAGAGGAGAAGAGACACACTGTACTTAAAATACCTCGGGTCCGGACTCGGGGAGGGGGAAGCCTCGGACTCCGCCGCGGCGAGCGGCGCTGGGCTCCGCGCCCCGGCACTGTGCTGGTCCCCGGCACTACGCGGGTCCCCGGCTCGGCGGAGCCGCAGGTAACCGCCGGTAACCGCCTCACCTGAGCAGCGGCGGGGCGGGGGGAGGCTGCGCCGTACGAGGCAATTAATGCTCTTCCCCCCTTCCCTCCACCAAATTGTTCTCCGTTACTGCTGTCTCCCCTTGTTCCACCCCGTGTTCTACATCCGTATGCATGAGACATTAACAGACGGTTATTGATACAAACATAGTTTTTGTTGCTAAAGGCCTTCCAAAACAAATTCTCCGGCTGAATGCCAATGAATGCATGTTGGCTGGTGACAGCTGATTAGTGAAATGATTTACGGCCAAGTTAAAAAAAATGATACTGTCAAAGGCAGCAATTTAAAAAAAAAGATAAGACAGCACAGCCTCCAGGCTTCCCACTGTAAAGCTACCCAACAAATCTAAACCTACACTACAAATACCTGAAACACTCAAGGAATCAATTGGTCGCAGATTAAATACAGTCTCTATTCTGACTCGCCCTGGTAATCCGCAGCTCTCCGCAGGAGCAGCCCCCCAGTTTATGCCTCCAGCCTCACCTGCGGCAGGGCCCGCTCCTGCCCGGGCTGCCCCGCCACCCCGCCGGCCTCCCGGCATCCCTGCAATCAGAGACTTAGGCCTCCTTTTTGTTTCAAGATTTTTTCTCTCATTAATTGATTAAAAAAATCCCTCCCTTCCCTCATTTCTCTGTAGCTCTTCTTCATAAAGAAAGCTTTTGCTCTGCAATAAAGTAAGAGACTTTGATCCCAGATCATCCTCTTAGGCCTTCCAGCTGAAATCAGTGGAGAAACTATGTGGAGTTATTGTTCGCACTTGCTGCACTTCTGATTCAGAAAGGGCTGATTTATTAGCTTGTCAAGGGAAGCATTGTTCAGGAAGGCAATCAAAAAGCACTTACCTAGCTAAACTAAAATTACTGCCTTTTCAGTGGCTAATTTGTATAACTCCCATGGAGGAACTTGGGAAGTGTTTGATGAGGCATAAAATGATGATTAATGAATTTATTGGCCTGCTGCTCATCAAATAGGAGTAGTATATCTTTCCTCTATTGGGCGTTGGGTCTAATGCTACATGTCTGTGTAAAGCAAGTCCAATATGATCTCCTTTTTAGCCCCCTTTTAACCCCCATGACCTGAAGAATATCTCCGTGTAACAGAGGCAACATCAGGGGACTGCAGAGACAAAGAGCCTGTTTGATAAAACGGTAAATGAGAAATGCGAGGAAAGTTGCTGCAGGGACAGATCTGCTCAGTTTTCGGCTTTCAATCACTTTGACTACTGAAGTGGGAAGAATGTAGAAACTAGATAAGGTGTGAGAAGCGCAAGGAAAATGATAAACCAATTTTAACTTTCATAAAGGATCCAGCCAAACAACTTCATTGCTACTTGAAAGAATGAACAAGTGCGGGAACTGCCGGGATTCCCGAGCGATCAGGCACCACCTGGCCGCACAGGGAGAGATAGGCAACCTTCTCCCAGATTGGCCATATCCAGGGCTAGCCTGTAACCTAACTGGTGCTCTGAGCAGAATTGATGCAATCATTTTGAAACCATAAATTTTATGTTCTTTTTCCTCCACTGAAATAGCTTGGGCTTTCTCCTCTGATCAGTGTTTAATGCTCGAACCACTATTTTGGGGCTAAGGGCTTCTGAGAGAAATGACATACTTTTAAAAGCCCATACTAAATTACTTGTGATTCAGTGCCCACCTGCATACACGTGACTAACAAGGTATCTTATGCTCTACACGTTGGTGCTTTGAACAGGTTAAGACCCCCAGAAGATCAGAAATTTTGACATTCTCAAAAACTTGTTAAAATAAATTTGCCTGAGATTTGGAGTTAGAGATCTTCCCAGGATTGAATCAATTTAGCTCTTAGCTTCCACGAACCGTTCCCTGTTCCTGTAGCTCTGAAGCTTCTTGAGGGATCTGCAATTCGCACATCTCCCAGCGAAGGTGCACATGCCTTAGCTGGAGCCCGCTGCCAAAAAGGCAGCTTCTCTCATTACCTTTTGGGGCTTCGCAGAAGTACCCTCAGGCCTGCGTGTCAGCAGCCCACTGTGCTGAAGACTGAGAAGGTGCAACAAGAACATTTTGCAGAACTACCGATGTAGCGATCAACACTCACTGAAATGATGTGATATTTCAGGCTCCAATAAAGCTCAGAGGAGCAGGAAAGGGTAGCGTGAAGGTGCCTGGCAATCACAGCAGCCTGTCTTCCCTCTCTGCACCTTCCCTTTGTGCCTCTGTATGCAAAGCCAGAGTGCGGCCTGCTCTGTGCTCCTTCAGAGGGGAGTCAAGAATTAAAAGCAGGCTCTAGGTGAAGCAGTGCGAAACTCCTTCCTTTTGCTGCCTCTTTGTGTCACAATACAGCCTTGTGTATTTTTTCCTTTCCTTGACCTGTTCTGTTCTGGGCTGCATTAGATGATGTCTGTTTCTGGAGAGCTGCACGGGAACTGTCTGAGGCTGGCCAGAGCCTAACCCTGACCCCATCAGACCAATGCAGCACTTTCTAAAGCCGCTGTACCTATTTTGTGGTCTAGATCTCAGCCCTGGAAGCTAGGAGAAAAGATCTCATTAACTTTAAGGAACTTTAGCTCATATTCTCTGTGAACGGCAAATTTGGCGGTCCCATACTAGGTAATAATTATAATTTCAAACATTCTTGTTTGCGAAATACAAGGTATATAACATACCAAGAATGGTTCATTTTCCAGATCTGTTTAGAGAGGGTTTCTGGAATGGCAGAAGTAATAAACTCCTGACCAGTCTTTCAGTTCCCACAGTGGAGGCTGCGGGAACAAATCGAAACAAAATTTTCCTGAGACTACGCAGTGGCTTCCTTGACAAAAGGAAAAAGGCACCCACCTTATGTTTACAAGATCAGAAAACATTTATTTTAATGCTACCAAACTGGTATTTGTCTGAGACACTTTTAGCTGAAATGGTCCTCTGGAAAATAATGTTTATAAACATCCTCGAACAAATAGCACTCTCCTGACACAAGCCCACCATCAATGTACCGCTCAACAAGTTTTATCTGCAAGTCCTTGACCTGTGACTGCTTTTACAAAGGCTCTCTGTTCATTAGCAATTTCAGGTCACTTTAAGTACTTGTGTCATGAACACATAGCACAGCTGTAAAATAGATGTATTAAATACCAGCTGCATTAATATAGGGGCTTATTTTCCTCCACTTGGCTCCCAAAAGCAACATGATCTTACACATTGATGAAAAAAGACATAGTTATATTTGCATAATTACAGCAATATTGTAGGTCTTTAGTGCAACAGACCTAAGAGGCTGATTTATGATTAAATATGTATGGCTAAAAGTTACCATGCTGGGCAGTGTGCATAGCATTAGACAATGACAGTTTTGGGGCATAATTGCTTTAATGTGGGCAATTAAGACTAAGTGCATGTGATTTTAGTGTCTGCCCTACATTCTTCTGAATGATTACAATGATCAATACACATGATTTGTAAGTCGCTTCCTATTGATCGAATGGTAAAATGTTTGACCTTCCTTTGAGGAAGTAATTTGCTAAATTATGACACCACGTAAAGTCTTTCTTGGTTCAGAGGTGAGGGGTAATGGTGCTGAGAATTAGTAAAAAAAAAAAAAAAAAAAAAAAAATCATTTTTCCCCCTTTTCCTGAAAGTAACTCTCTGTAATGTCCCTGCCAATTTGCTGACTTCACCTGTGGAGGGAGGAGTCTTGCACTTTCATCTTTAAAATTAACAGAGGAAATAAAATTGAATTGCAAACTCAGTCCATCTCTACAAGAAATCTTCTTAATTAACTTTATCTGTTTACACCTCTATGCCAAAGCATCAGGAAGCTCTTGACCACAAGATCTCTGTTGTTTGCGAGCGGCTGGAGGGAAACGTGCAGCAGCAAAGTTGGGGAAAGGGAGCACTCTGTGAGTGCTGCAAGCAGCCGGGACACGTGGCAGGGCTTCCTGGGCTGCCTGCCAGACTTAATTTTGCTTTGCATGCACAGTACCAAATAGCCTTCACTATATCATATTAGCAGGTACCAAAAGAAAAACAACAAAGTGTTCATGAAAACATGTTAGACAATGAACAGTAACTTAGTTATGGCTGAGGCACCTCCTCCATGCTACAACTGCCATCCTAAATGTACACAGTAACAAATCAGATCAAAATTAATAGGTACCACCACACTGAGATGTGCCCTGCTCCAAGGGCTGTTCTGTGCTGCCCAGGGGAATGGTGATTCTCCCGACCCAGCAAACCACATGCACAGGGCAGAGCTACCATGCCAAAAATCTGTATTACCTAAGGTATCCCAGAAGGGTTGGGAAGACCCATACAGACCCCCCTTCTCCCTCTAGGAGCTACTTCACTAGCATGTTTTCACACAGCAGCAGTGCCTCCTGGTATGCCCTCCACCAAGTACATGTATGCTCGACCGAATTTAGTGTTATAGATGTCATAGTTCAATACCAGAAATTTCCACAGTCCTTACCTTTTGTTCTTGAATTTTCTGGGCTTTCAGCTGGTAGCACTTCACTCCATTGGGTTCTGGTGGCAGTGCAGCCATGCACGGCCCTCCTCAGCCCAGCCAGGTGAGGTGAAAAGGCCTAAAGTAGCCAGCTGGATCTTGACTCTTGGGGTCACATGCAAAATTCCTCTTTTGATCAGTTTTGTACACCAATTCAATTGCACCACCCAGACAAAGTCAACTGTTCAACTAACAACTGTCCAACATCTACCTTCGAACTATTCAGATTTTATCTTCTCAAACTAAGCCACAATGTATGTACAAACTTTTCCAGATTTCATCCTTTCACATTGAACTGATCTCTCAGTCTCTCTACTGTATCTCACTGACAAGCCTTTGCAAAGTTAGCCACTCTTCCTGTGGTAATACTCCATCAGCAACAAACGCCCGCACGCAGGATTCCACAACAATACTCCAACATCAGCCAGGCCCTGCATCAAAAATGTCATGTTCTTCAAAAAAGCCCACCTACAGTAACAATTGATGAATATACATTATGCTCACCAAAGCCAAACACAGCAACAACTGGTTGAAAGTTAAAATCCCATGCACGGTGTGATACTGTAGGTGTGAGCTAATGCAGAGATGGGCTTGGAAGTTGCAAAGTGCACACCCTATGGTTTAATATGGGATTGTATTGGGGAATGTGTGTTCTCCCTGGGAGAACTGTGTAAGTAGAAGCTGTTTAAGGGCAAGATAGGGACTGTTCTTCAGGGCTCTGACACTAAGAATAACAAGTGGTACCTGTGCTGTGATGTAGGATTTTCCTGTCCATCTCCTTCCCCATCAGGTCCTGCAGAAAAGAGAGAAATACTTAGGACAGGATTAACAACCTCAGTGTCCCTGTCCCCAAGCCTAGTTAACCCAAGCCTGCAGACATGCTGGGAAGCCACTTTCCCCCACTTTACTGGAATGTGTCACCTCAGCATTTTCTGTCCAAAACGCACTGCTGGCCCATGCAATGCGCTTCAGGGTTCCTACCCCATCGTCCCCTCCTTGAAGTACCTCGGTGTTTCCCGTTGAACTCCTCTGGCGCTGTCCCCTCCCCGCAGTACCTCGGTGTTTCCCGTTGAACCCCCGCCCCGGTGCCGTGCCCTCCCTGCAGTACCTGAGCGTTTCCCCTTGAACCCCCGCCCCGGTGCCGTGCCCTCCCTGCAGTACCTGAGCGTTTCCCCTTGAACCCCCCCCCCCCCGGCGCCGTTCCCACCTCAGCGTTTCCCGCCGAAGCCCGGTGCCGCGCGGCCCTGAGGTAGGGCAGCCACCGCCCCTCGCGCTGTCCTCGCTCCGCGCCGCCTCAGCGCTGCCCGCCCGGAGCCGGCGCCGTCCCCGCAGCCCCCCGCTTCGCTGCCCTGCCCCGGCATCGCCCTCGGCCCCACCGCCACCACCCGAGCCCTGCCCGTCCCTCCTGTCTCCTGCCTCATGCCCCGGCCCGGCCCGCAGCGTCTGGTACACACCAAGGGCTGCAGAGGCTCCTCTCCCGCCCGGGGTGCTCCGTCCTGGCTCCACTCCGGCCGAAAGCAGCCAGCTGGATCAGGAGTCTCAAGGTCCCTTGCAGAAGCCCACTTCTGATTAGCTTTCTGCAATCCAACTGCACCGCACAGGCAAAGTCAACTTTGCCTCCACGCTGCAGCTAACAGGTACCTACAAACTGTCTAAAACCTACTTAAAAACTGCCCAGATTCATCCATTCACATTAAACTCCTGTTTTACTCTCTGTACTACGTGTCATGGAGAAGCCTTCGCAAAGCAAGCCACTCTTCCTGCAGTAACACCCCAGCATCAACAAACCCCTGCCCGTAGACTCTCACACTCTCCCCGAGGCAGATGGCCCTACACCGAATGGCAAAGACACGCTGTCCTCGCCATGGCCAGAAAGCTCCAGTGCCTGCTGCAAAGTTAAGGTTGCAAGCGCGGACCAGCCTGTTCGTTTCCACCTTCCCCAAACCCGAGGCATCCCCAATCTCCCACGCTGTGCTCAGCCTCCCCCTTCTTCTCCCCAGGTTCTGCACTCCCAGTGCCCCGTACCCTGGCCGAAAAGAGGAAAGCAGCTGGAACACACGTGATCCTTGTACAATGTGCTCGCTTACACCCTGCTGTTGAAGGTAGTGTAACGGACGAGAAGGACAGAGGCACTGGAATAATTACAATAGGGAAGACTGAAGATGAAAAGTACCACAAATCATGTAGCTAGCAAAAAACATCCTATTTACGGGTTGCTGTGCCAAGTGCACGTACCGTTACACAACGTCCCACTCTTAAATCCTTTTTGTAAGGAGAAGAGAGCATCAAAGAGTTCATAAATTCCCAAAACAGCAGTATTGAACAATGAATTAAAACTACAAAGCAGTTAGAATTCATGGTTAGAAAAAAGTTCAGTCAAACAAAGGGCAGACACTTGTTGAGAAACTGAAGGTAAATCTGCTTGCCAGACCTGAGAGGACAGCCTCTCCTGGAGCTCACCAGCCACTGCTGAAGCATCCCTTGGTGGAACTTCTTTTTTTCTAGCCCAAGATGATGCTGGGACACCAGTTACAGACAGACTGTCTGGGCTGAAGAGTTCTACTCTGGAAACTCAGCTCTGAAAGTCCTCGCTTCCCCAGTCCTACACCTGAGCACCAGGACTGAGGTGTCCAGCTCTACACCATCACCAGCTTGTATCTGGATTTTGAACATTCCTTTTAGTTTTCTTCCAGGGGCTTAATAATCATCACAGAGGCTTAAGGTTCCCCAGATGTCTCATTCTGGAGAAACCTTACAGAATAAAGGTGTAACACTACACAGTATACTATAGCCACTCTTAGCTGCAACTAATAATAAAAAAAAAAAGACAAGAAAAAGACACAGCCATGGATAAACAGTAAATAAATAATACTACACCAAAGTTCCCATTTTCTTCTCCACGGTATTCCCTGGCAGTAATCCATTCTTAGCAGGTTCCCATGCAACTGGCATACCAGCATTTGGGTCCCATTTCTGGATGACCTGAGTTGAGCTAAGGCTGGTGCTTATCACCGGGGATTGCATCAGGACAGGAGGATGGGAAACTAGTGGTGGCAGTACTAATCAACTGTTAAACACGAGAAGAAAAAGCTAAAGTCCCAGACAGGGTACCTTGGTGCTGAGAAAGCTGTTTATGCTCCATTTTGAAAATTTTCCCAGCACAGTATTTTCAGGTATATGTGTTTTCATGACTTCTCATTTAAACTAATTCTTCTTTGGCTACATTCTTTTTTTTTTTTTTTTTTTTTTTCTCACATCAAACAAGTGGATTTACTCTGCATTTGAATTACATGTTACCATTCTTATTCTAAGAACGTGCAGAGACTGAGATATCCATCATCTCATGAGGGACTCATTGAGGAACTGACACATGAGAAGGTGAAAACTGCTATCTGCAGACCAAGATGCAGGAACTGTGTCAGTAAGCACCCCTATATGTCTGCAACCCATCAAGATAAATCTATTGGAGGAGGAGGAGAACATGGAGAGGGATAGAAGTGTGTCTTAGACAAGCACAAAGTGAAATCGGCTCTGAGGCTGCAGAAGGCCCAATGGTGATGCCAAAGCTGGGGCACAGCCCAGCACTCTGGGCACCGGTAACTGGGAATGAAAAGCAGTGGCCAAGGGGACTTATGGGGGGACTCTGGCCACCAGCACAAGACTAGTGACCCCTGGCACTGGCCAGGCCCTGGGTTGCAGGGGGACCCACAACCCACAAAGCAGCTTACACCACCATTGTGTAATAGATAAATCTGTGGATAATTGCACAAATTGTACTAACCTGATGGCTGGCTGCTGGCACGTCAGCACACACAAGAAATAGAAAGATCCCGGTCTCTGATGGTTCACTGAGGGACGCCTCGTTCTCTGCCACTGAATCACTGCCAGTGAAGATGCCGGGAAGACTCAGCAGAGCAGGGACAATAATGGAACAGCAAGAAACCTTCACGTTGCAGTATCACCCTGCAATGGGAGTCAGGAGGAGAACACAGACTAATTAGTCTCACTCTGCCTTTTCTCGTTGCTTCTCTATGGGCAAAACTGCACATCAGGGCCTCACCTGCCTTAGTAACACAGTTTTCTCTATTTTTTAAAAATTTTTTAAACCTACTGTGCAGTGAAAGTCCTGACCTTGAACTGGGAATCAAGCCATTGGATAGTCTTTGCTTAAACTCTCCAGCTGCTGAGGTCTGATGTCAAGTTTTTCAATTTAAAAGATAAGAGCTGCTGCCATAGTTTTCTCTGAATGTTTTTCCCGAAGAACAGGTTCCCAGGTTTTGTTCAGTCAAAACCTTCCAGGCTCTGAATATGCTCCATTTTCTCAGGAGCCCGCTACACAGGCTCCCCCTGACCTGGAGGTAGCACCTGCGTCTGCGTTGGCATCAGGCAGGGATTCAGTCACCGAAAAAAGAGGCATTTCTGGCATCTTAGACCCCTCTGGGGCATCTGAGCTCTGCCCATGGGACACAGGATCTTGGAGAGACCTGCACTGGGGTAGCAGCTGGTGGCCAGGGAGGTACTGTAGGGTACCTCAAATAAAAGAAAAAGGCGTGAGTGAACCTCAGCCCTAAACACTTTTATAGTCAATAGCAAGAAACGGCACTTCACAACATGATTCATTTCCTCCTAAAATCAATGTCGAAAAATAATCAGAGGATTGACGCACTGAAAGTGCTGATCTTGCTCTACTGACTGTGAGGAGAGCCCAGGGGGACTAAATCAGGTGTCTGCATTGGAAAAATCTAAAGCTAGGTGAGATGACTTCACCCAAAGCTATGTACAGATGGGCCCCTCCCTGCTAGTCACTTGTCTTCAGAATTATAAAATAAACTTTAGTGATCTGAATCTAACAAAAAACCAGATCTACTGTAAAATAGATATAGCACGAATTCTCTAGAAATCGTGTTAATGAGTATTTAAAAATCATCACTTGTGAAGATCTTTACAGTCCAAATATCTCTATTACATGAATATAAGTACCATTATAGTACACAATAAAATTGGATAGTGGTTGCTGTAATAAATGGACAAGATCTCAAAACTCTTATTTGACATTGGAACTTTACTCATGAACACTTCCATTGGTTTTCTATTGAAATATTTACGGAATAAGATTAAACTCCACAACCCTTACTCAGGAATGCCCGTAATCACGTACTTAGTTTTAAACACAGAGCCACTGAAGCTGACAAGACTTCAACACACAATTAAACTGCATTGTTGAATCAGGACAGGTTCCTCACACTGGATGGGACGTAGGAGATCTGGCCCAAAAATGTAACCGTTTTCTTAAGGCGTGAAATAACATAAAATATTTGGTGACTCAAATGACACAAGAAAACTAGCATTTGCATAACTAAGTTACTAGTTATGATGAGAACAAAAAAGGGAACTACTAAAAGGTGTCAATATAGGAATGAGAAAAGAGAAGCTTTGTATGCAAAACTAGTAGCAGGATTCCTGGGATTTTGCAAGTTCAAACTGTAACTGACACATTTCTTTGTTGCTGTTAATTTTGTTTTGCCTTCGTATTAGCTGCATCACTTTGATGAGTATTTTTAAAAATAAAATAATGGCTATCACTCAGGCTGCTTTGAAGTATTTCTGAGTTGAATGACTGGTAGCATTTATTGATTTCATAGTGTGACACTAGAAGTTTTGATATGGGATTTTAAAAAATGATATTTGAAGTTAAAAGAAGACATCTTGATTAAAGCCAGAACAAATTGTTTGGCTGAGATTCAAACTCTGGTTCACATGCCTTTCCAAGCTTGTAGACTTGCTTGCTAGGAAAAGCCCATATGCTTTCAATGGATGAGTTAAAAATTCATGCCATGGAAGAGCAGGAAACTGCCTCGAAGTTGAGAACCAGCAGAACAGCTTAAACTGTAAGGGGAAAATATATTCATAGACGTTAGATGTAAGAACGAGGTAGAAAGGTCTTGTGTTTAAGGGGTTCAACTCTGAGCCACAGACAGCGTGACCTTGAAACAAATCCCATAGTCTTCTGTGCATCCGTTGCCCATATGCAAACTACTGATAATACTGTTCTCATCTTCTACTTTGCAGGAAGCTGTGGAGATGAATAGCAGCTATATGATGCTGTAAGTCATATCGCTGGCTACAGAGATGATCTGTTGGGTTATCAGTTTAAATCTTAGAGACTGCGATGAATGCTACTGATCTGCTGGGTGCAATCACTCATTGCCAACAGTCTTCTGGGTAATTCTGGTTCAAAAGGTGCTTCAGAGACCCCACCACACAGGGAACCGAGTCTCTGTGCTCGCCGCTTCTACTGAAATGCCTGATGATAGTACTCACGGCTTCTCAAGGCGAGGGGGGACATCTAGAGAAGGACTGACCCGTATCTGGGAGGGCTCAGTACTTCAGGATCCAGCAAAGCCCTACAGCTGCCTCCTCCCCTCTAGTCCGGTAAACCAGGACAGTGTCCCATGTGGCCCAAAGAAATGGAAGTGGGAGTTCTTCAGAATGAACTAGTACCACCAAATCTTCACAGAGATCATCTGCTTAAGCCACTTGAGTCCTTATGAACAGGCACTCATTCTTTAAATAACTGACCTAAAGCACCTGCTCATGGGGCTGCTGCTGCATCTCGGGAGAAGACCATCACTTCTTTTCTCGACCTCCTTCCATTGCTGGTGTCACTGGGGATGAGACTGACTTTTAAAGGAAACATTCACTAGTGCCATTTGGGAGGGTCATGAAGAAAAAAAATACCTTGTCAGTTTTGCAATGGAAAATGCAGTAACTCACCAGCAGGCTATTGACCGAGTTGTTAAACTCTGGGGGAAAAAAGCCCTGTTAGGTGAGCTGGTTAATATCAAGGCTCACCACTCACTCCTGCATACTACAGCCCATGTCAAAAGCTTTCCAGTAATCAGTAGAGCTTAAGAAAAGTCTCTGATTAACTTTTCTTTCATCTTTCTCTTTTCCATCTGGTGTTAAAGATCAAACCTTCAGTTCCTCTACTCTTTTAAGCCTTGCCTGTTTGACAGCAAACTTCTCATCCATCTTAAATCTAGTGTGGGCTAGAATGTCTTTCAGCAGTGGCTAGAGGGTAGATATATTATCAGATACTAACCATATTGCTCCTTCTCTTTTTACTTTAGCTCTGTATTTGTTATTACAGGATATATCTGGGTTTTCTGAGTGTTCAGCTTATATCCCTCTACTGCAGGATAGCGCTGTGCTGCTAATGCTTTGCAAATCACTGCATCATCCCTTTCCAGTTTTGGAATGTCCTAACTGTGCTTTGCATAGCTTCTTCCAACTTTACCAGCAGCCCAGGATACCTGTTCTCCTGGGACTTTCAGCATCTGTGCTCTTAAAGGCACTATGATGTGGCAATGATGGTGGGTTTGACAGTGCTGGGGCAATAAAGCTTTAAACTGCACTGCTACGGATTGTCTGCTGGGTACAGACAGCACCATCCCCTTCGACAGAGGCTGCAGTAGGACAGGGATGCTCAGCCACCCTTTAGAAATCCTTGTCATCTTGGCGGGATAGGGGTAAAGACAGCTGGAACCACTGGGATTGACCTAGACCTGGCCCTGATCCTCCTCCCACGGCACTCTTACAGCTTATTTCTTAGTAGCAGCAGGAGAAAAGCAGCTGTAATTATTTGCTACGTGGCTTACACAGAACAGAAAAAGAGATAACACCTCCCCAGCACATTGGGGGCCATTGAGGGCCACCAGTTAATGACACAGAATATGTAGATATTGGCAAATGGAAGACCATCAAGATAATTACATGTCTAATTATTACAAAATGGGGTGTTTTTTCAGGAGAAATTCCAGTTTCTTCCTGGCTCTACCACATCATTTGTGAGCTATTACTTCATAGTCCATCTGAGTTATCAAATCTATTTCAAGCATATTTATCAGACTAGTTATTGTACCAGAGATTCATAAAATGTCTCCATTGCTTTGACAGGGGAGCCAAAACGTTTGAAAAAGATGCCAAAAGATGCAGGAGGAAAAGGAAAGCGGCCTTAGGCACCTCACACCAGAGTGGCAACGACCACCTCGTCCAACAGCAAGCCTGTGAAGGCCTGGTCTTTATTAGTCAACAGTGCAGCCCAGCAGCAGCAGATCTGCAGACACCTGATGTGCACGCTCTGTTCACCTCGGGGGATTTACTTCAGACTAGCTCTAGTCTGGTCCTGTGAACCAAATGAGTATATTAGGTGTAGTCCTGGAGGGCATTTTCTCATGTAGTTTAAACAAAAGGAATAAATACAGCTTGTGTGCCCTCAGACCACTCCAAGGTGTGAACCACAGAGTAGCAACTAGCAATAATCATGAATTTGCTTCAGTGGCAGTCTCCTGACCCAAAGTTACGCACTAATTACAAACGCTTTCTGTAATACCTATCATAGGATGTATTTATTAAGCATCCGTGCCCAGCAGGCAGGACATCGTATCGGGACAAAAGTTTTCTCATGCAATCCATTATCTCCTTCAAAAATGTTGGCCTGTAACTCCGTGTCTACGTAAAGCAGGGGGATGTAAGCACGCTTTGCAAATCAGTTTCAAATCTTAAATTTACTGAAGCTGAATACAGCCTGTCAGTGAGGAGTGTTAAATGGGGTCTTTGGGGGAAGAATGGTATGATGCCATACCATCATCATATGTTTGCAGACCTTTCTGCCTTGTTCTGAGCCTGGACTAAAGAACTTGGGTGCTATTGCAGCGTCAGCAACATCTTCCTGCGAGGAAGAGTGTAAGAAAGCACCTTTGGAAATGGTCGGTTCTGTGTCAGAACCAAAGCAGCTGTTGTCTGATACTGATCAGTACCTAATATGTCAGGAAAAATGCAAAAGCACATTATTGGGCAGATGTGAACAGCCTGCTTTCGTATCCTGCTCTCTAGGAGTCAGAGACTGATTTACACCCTAGAACACACGGTCCAATACCCTTTTCACTATTTGTTGTACTAATTATAACATTAGGTATTTCAGATTTCCATATAAGCATCTAAATCTGAATCCTTCTAAACCTCAGTCTGCTGTGGCAGACAGGCCCATGGTTAAATCACGTGTTGTGTAAAAAAGCATTTCCATTTATCAATGCTGAATTTCATCCCTTTAACTATCAATTTAGCTGACACTGGAATTCACTTAAAACATTTCTTCACAATGTAATAGATCCTATATGTGTACGTTCATGCTCATATGGTGAAACGGCAATCAATTGTATTTACAGTTACAAACACGATTACTCTGCAGCATCACTGCTACAGTTCCTGCAGCTCGTGTGAGTGTGGACGCAAGGATTGATATCAATGAGGACTGAGAGATGGGTGAAAATAATAATAAATGCAAACATTTTCATTGAACAGGAGGAGGTTGTGAAACACTAAACCAACTTGGGAAAGGGGCAACTCCTTGCAGTTTTGGTTGGCTCGTATCACTAAACTAGGGATGTGAATCATCCATCACTACATTATTTCAGTTTTAAAGCAGCAGAGCTTTGATTGCAGGAGAATTCTGCTGATAGAAAAGCCTGAGGGATGTAATTGTGGGTCAGACTTCCCATTTTTAAAAATGTGTTGGTTGTATGTTACATACAGATTACAGACATGTTTTGTGTTACACAGTTTGCCAAACTGTGTTTTATTTGCTGAAGGGAAATGAGCTATGGAAATAAATGAGCTATTTTAAAGTTAATGATGTGCACAGGCCCCTGTTGAAATACTTGGAGAACACACTATCTTTCCATACTAAATTTAATTCTGCAGATAATACTTGCTTGGCAATCATGTCTTTTAAATCTGTATTTATCATCTTAGGAAGTTTAAATGATGGCACATAGCTCCTTTTTTGGTTGCAGGGTAAGTACTCATTTTGATAAATCTAAATTTCTTGTAACTTGGTTAGCATAGTAGCCAACATACTTGCCTCAGAGAAGTGTTTTCAAGATTAATTGGTTAATAGTTTTCACTGCTTTGATGTGTACAGTCCACATAGTTATGATTTATTTAACACATTTGGTAAAAGTTTAAAATACTCTTTCCCTCAACAATACAAACTTTGATCTCCCCTCCCTTTCTTATTTTTCTTTTTTAATTTCTAAACTATAATTTCAGTGTAAGGAAAAAACAGTTCCTTCCTAGTTCTCTAAAAGCATGGAGAGATGTCAAGTTTTTCAGAGCTACTGTTGATAGCAGGAAAACCAACACAATCTGGGCAGAATCAGCATCATCATAAATAAAAGACTAATGTTTTGATTTTGCATTATAAATAATGAAAGAAGCACCTGATTTTTATCCAAAAAATTAAGAGGCATAATTAATTCAGACATGCTTCAGGGCAGCTCTAACATGCACTCTTTGTTCTCATGTTTTTTCTTCTATTTGACACAGTTGCTAGGATGCTACTGCAAAATAATACATATCGGGATCGTTATTACCGGGTTACATGGGTATGACGCAGTATCACTTTGTGAACTTCTTTTCTTTTTCAGAACCTGATAATTCTGCCAAGCTGGGCGTGATCCCAGCCTCCCACACCAACATATTTTTACTAGGTGGAATGAATGAATCAATGAATGAATGGGAGCCTCCTGGGTGCCCGGAGGGAGAGCAGAAGCTCTGGAGGCCCCGCTATCCCCGGCACGGCGCGCAGCGCAGCACGGCTGTCCCGAGCTCAGAGCAGAGACACATCTCTGGGGGAGATATCAGCAGGAAGCAAATGCTGCCTGCACCTCTTGGTGCATACAGAAGGAAAAGCAGCTAGTTCTGTGGCTGAAGGACCAGAGACATTTCCCTGACACCTTTAAGCTTCTTTGGAGAAGATGCTAGAAGCATGGCCAGGAGCAGACCGTACAGCCCGGGTTAGGAATGTTGCTTAACCAACTTCAGTCCTTTCTGAAATATAAGTGCTTCACTGTCCTCCTGGAAGATGGCGGTTCTGCTCCAAGTCTTCTCTGTTTCCGAAAAGCTTCATATTCCCTCCATCCTATGGATGCCATCTTCAGGTCTGTAAGAGTAGGTGAAACTCCAATTCCAGCCAATGAATCTCATTAATCTTTTCCTTTGCTGTTTGCCAAGTGAAGATTTATTATTTTATCAGCTTTTACTTATTTTGTAGCATTCATGAAGCTGATGAATTGGTTGCAATCTACTTTTTCTCCTGCTTATTGGCAACTGCAGACCAAGTCTTGAGGAACAGGAGGGACACGAGGCCTCCTACAGTCTCCACAGTTAAGGATCTCATAACTGATGAGTTAGGGGGAAAAATCCGCCACTCATAGGCAACTATTTTGTAACTCTCACAACTAAGTGTGCCAAGTCAGATTGATACAGATGAAGACAGACTAGAAAAGTGGCCAATTTTAACTATGCATCAAGGAAATTACCCTTAATGTAATATTCTAACTTCCAAAGCCCACATGTAGCAAACTAAGCACAGGATTTCAGAGAATCTACATAACTGATTATATGAGCTGGTTTATTGCAGTCTCAAACCATCAGATAGGAACCAGACACAATTTGTGCGATACAATTAACAGTAAGATGGAATCTCTCATACAGACACACACGTACGTGCATGCTAGAATGGTAGGTCTGCACCAGAGCACACAAAAGCAGCCAGGGACTATGGGGCAAAGGTTTCGCCATCAGCCGTAGCTGCATCCTGTTAGGTTCCTGAGAGAAAGCACAAGCTCTCAGATGGCACTCTCCTGCGGCCGCATTGCTTTCAGCTGAATAACGCAGGTTAGAGCCCCGCAGTTCAGTCCACTGTCCGCAGTTACTGCAAATATGATCACACGACACTGCCAAAACAGTTACTGAGTCTACTCACTTCAGAACGATCCCTTCGGGCCGGGTACAGCACTCCCACAAGTCATGTCATAGAAAGACCATGCAAAGAACTCCGATTTCATGCTCAAAATGCACGCGCAGCATCCTGCCATTCTGAGCCAGTCTGTTTACCTTACCTCTAGCTCATCATCTATACTTTTAGAGTAACTTTCAGAGCCAGAGAAAGTTGAAAGCAGTGCCTTGCACTAGGTGGCCATTCTCAGTTTTCTCTCGTAGCTTTGCCCCTGCAGAGCAGCTGAACCGATCAAGCAGCTCCATCATGCACCTCTGTGTGGTGGGAATTAAATGGTAAATAGGCCTCGTGTCAAAAACTTGATATATTCCTTCTGAGCGTACAGTGGCTCTGTTCCTCTTTAACTTACTAGATCTATTTTCCTTACTGAGCTCAAGCCAATTGCAGAGTCCAATCTTAAAGTTTAACCATTCATTCCTGTGTCTGAAAAAGATGTGCTTTCCTTTGACTGCCCCAGTTCAATCTCATCTCTCATTTACTCTTTCTGGTTCCCCCTTTGACCCGTGTTTTATCTGTCATTCCAGTTTCTCTCTGCATACAGAAAATATCCTGCCACAGAGGCTCTGCTCTTCAGGCATGCCTGACTGTAGAGCTGGGCTGGCTCGGCCAGGGTACGTTATCCTCCAGCCTCCTGTGAGCACCCCACCTTTGCAGCTCTGGGAGCCAAACCCCCATAAATGTGCTACTGGCTCTCAATTTATCTCTCTGGCATTGCTCTAAACTCAGTCTCCCAGTCTCAGGATAAAACTTCTCACCCAAAGCAATGCATCTTTACTATTTCAACCTAACTTTTCCTTGATTGGGTTGAAAGGTTAAGTGGAAACTGAGCAGGAATTTAATCTGAGAGACTTATTATGTACTGAAAGGTACCTATTATATTTCTTTTTTAAATATCATGTAAGACAGACTTTGCGTTTGCTGAAGCCACCTCCTTCGTTCTCTCTGCCAGCCAACATTTTGAGCAGTCCAGCAAGGGTTTAGCCAATACACAGTCTTTAACATTGCTTTTAAAATTGCAAGACATATTTTTATGCACACTCTATTTTCCATTCTGAAACGACAATATAAACCTCTGTCATGTAGCTGAAACGTACCCTCTTGTCTCTATACTTAACTCATCCAAATTATACCTGAACGCTTGCAAAGAAGTTTAGGAAGGATATTGGTCTATTCTAAGACCTGCAGGAAATAAATATTGTGAAATATGCTTTTCATTCCCTTTGTTCTGAAGTTTTATGACTAAATGCTGTGCTGGTAACACAGGTTTATCAGGAATGGCTGACTTGTCCAGATCTTGAACTCTAATAAAATCATTCAACAGAGTAAGAAAAGAAAAGGGGGAAAAGGGGGAGAAAAAGAAAAAAAAAAAAAAGAGAGAGAAAGAAAAAAAAGAGAAAGACAACTACAATATGAAAAGTCTAATTGTTATTTGTAACATAAGGTCAGTGTTTCTATCACAGCTGTACTATAAAAAAGGTTGATGTTGAGCTGCTAACATCTGCTCTGTGTCCCATGATTTCAATATTCCTGTTCACACTAGCTAAGGCTCTGGCCTTAATTATTTCAGCTTGGATCCTACTAGTTTTGGGTTTTTTCTCTGAAGACTGATCCTCTGATTGAAAAATACATTTTGCAGAGTTGACTGTCATGGACAAATAAGGCCCCTAATATTGCTGCTACAGAACATGGTCCTTGTCTCCCGATTGACAAAATACACAGAAAGAGAGAATCTGCAGTTGCAAATCAGTAAGTAGAATATATTTCTGATAAGATGACAGCGGCTCATTAATTAGAACAGTTTGCAACAAAATCTAGGATGATGGAAGCCTACTGCAGCCTGGAGCTTTATCTGAAGAACACTCTGTTAGTGGCCAAGCACGTCGAAGCCCTCCCTGTATGCTCTGCTGGCAGGAGCATTCCTGAAGAACACGGTATTCACTTCTGAAATCTCAACATAAGAAACGCAGTCACAATTTTAAAGCAGCTCGGAAAAGAATACTGCAAGCAATTAGGCTGAAGGTACACAAATAAATGTTTAGCATAAGCACGTTCAATTGGAGTAATGACAAAATTAACTGAAGGAGTGAACTCCTGAGATCTTGTATGTGGATAAAAACACGCCATGCCGTGAACGCCTAATTCGCCCCCTTCTTTTCTTGGTTGACACGAGGTAAGTTAACAATTAAGACTATGCTTATAAAGCCTGTCTGGTTACAGCTATCATACCTGAAGAGGTGCCTGCCCCATCCTCCATCTGCCCGCCACTTCCCTCTGCTGCAAGTTGTTATCCCCTCTCATCTGCTTGCTTGGCTGCTTGTATAATTGCTCCTTAACTCATTTCAGCCACAAGGAACCACACTAATAAGGACCAAGTACTGGCACTGTTACAGTAACCTGCCTTGCTCCAACCGAAAGGGGTCAGAGCGGAAGACAAAAAGTCACAGGCGACAAGAAGTTATGGGAGAGGGTAAGGGAGCAAGCACAGGACAGCGGCCGAAGATGATGTGTGCACACACTCTAATTAGAAGGAAAAAGATATATGGCTTTGTGTATGTAAATAATTTTCTCTCATTGGCCTCAGCCTACCAGAAATGAGAAAGAGTGAATATATGGGTCATCAAACACTACATAAGATTGTTTACATAGGGTAATTTGGAAAATGTATCAAGCCTAGGTATGTATCTTAAACTGAAACAAAACAGTATCTTCACCATCCCTAACGGATCTGTTTTAGTTATATGATCAACTGCTACTAGAACAATGTTTTTTGACGCATCCATTCTGCAAGTAATCCTGCATCCTCTTCTGAATTTCTAAATTGGTTGAACTAATTGCCAGAGGAATACCAGCCAAGAGCGATACACGTCACAAGATCACTATATCATAAAAATAACGTTCAGTAGGGATAGATTGTGAAACCTAAATTAACAGCTGGGGCATGTTTCAGTTAATATAACACTCCTAAATCTGCAAAACTGCTAAAATATAAACAATATGCATTTTTGTTTTATTCCAAGTGTAAGAGTTCAGTTGGTGAGGAAGCCAACCTGAACAACTCCAAGTAATAAGAGCATACTCTTCTGAGATGCTACTGATGTATCACAAATTGCTTTAGAAACCTGCTACCTCTTTATTGTATGAGACATCCAGAGCATTTTATGAACACACCTCAGAGAAACTTGGCAGAAGCTTTGAGAAGCAAACAGAACGTTACTTGGAAAACATTAATGACCTTTATAACACCTGGTGTTTGATCCCAAGATAAACTTTCGGCAGCATCCGCCCCTCGAGTCGCTGAGTGCTGCCAGCAGAAGGTAGCAGAGGATGGGAGGGTTTTCTCAGGTGGGGGTGCCAGGTGGCCCGGCTGTGCTGGGGGAGGAGGGCTGGCCTGCACCCACCATGCTCCCAGTGCTAAACCTTCGCCAGGTAAGCAGGCTGGTGCCGGGCTGCACCAGGCAGGGCTGGTGGGACCGTGCTGTTACGGCTGCTGCAGCCGAGCTGCCTCTTCCGTGACGCGGCTGCAAGTTCTGCCGAGTCTGACCCGGTGCAGGTCTAAACCCCAGGAAAGAAATGCCCGTGTTTCATTTTTGCCTGCAGCTGTCATATTTCATGGGACTCTACCTTAAAGACTCCATTTTACACAGTCCATCAGGCTCAGACATGGAAACAAGAACTCCAGATGCATAGGAAAGGCTAGAGAGCCTCTGGGAGAACCCAAAACTTGGGAGACCACCCTGTGCCTGCCCCCAGCAGTACTGGAGCTAGACTGGTACTTGGAGAGGAAAAAGGTTGACAGCAGCCCTGCAGCTTCCCTTATCCCCCCCTGGCATCCAGAGCCCAAGTGCAAACAAAAAATCTGCAATAATAAACATAAATAAATCTTACACGGAAAAGCCCCTGGCAGGGTTTGGGCTGGCTGTCCATCCTCCTAGGCCAATGATCTGGTACTACGCCACACAAGTGCTGTTCCAAGTCCTCAGTCTGGTGAACTTTCTTACTAACAGCTACAGTTCCACCATGCAATACCTTGTCATTACTGTCTTACACAAAGACGGGGAAATTGGGTGGAAGCCACATGTTCGATTGCTTTTGCAACTTCTATATTAGGACTTCAGTGCTCACTGTGGAGGATTCTTCTACGTGCAATCAAATGTACTGTTCAGACTAGATAATTGTCTCCTTAGCTCATTACTCAAAGGCCCATATGCTACATCACATGCCTGATGCTCTTCAGCTCAGGAGCTGCCTCTCATACCGTGTGCTATCTCCTATAGCTTTAGGCAAGACATACTCCAGGAAAATCCATCTAAAGTAACGGTAGAAACCACTCCAGAAATATGTATACATTTGACTTCCAAAATGATCTTACTGCTTTACAACAACCATGTTTTGTCTCTGCAAAGCTCACCAATGGATAGTAAGTCACTGCATTTCCATTGCCACTTGGTGTCCTCAAACCTATTAACAGTGCGTGCTGCTCGCGCAAGCTTGGCAGGGCAGGTACGAGCTGGATGCGTAAATTTTATTTTGCCAAAGGACCGTGCTGACACTGGCTAACCTCACGACGTGTGCCAGGGTGCTGAGCCCTATTCCTGCTCAGCCTACAGGCTCCCGCTGCGGTGGCTAGCTGCAAGAGGAGTACATGTTACACAGTGCCTTGGCATTGTGCAGCCTGTTCCCAGGTCCACCAGGCCCCCAGAGAGGAAATCCCTAAATGCCAGGAATGCCTGGGCTCTTCTGTTACAGGCCCAAAAAGAAAGCACAGCCTTTGAGCACTCCTTCCTCCTTGTCCATCTAGACTGCGGACCTAGTCAGAGCAGTTTTATCATTTCTAGGAGTAATCCTTAGGAGATCGATGCATTTTATGACAGGGATGACTGTTAATCAAAATCCCATAGCTTTTCCCTTTCTACCATTTCCCAGGATCTGCACTTTCTCTCTGCACAGCTTCAAAACATCATAGTGTCAGAGTCCTTGACGGCCTGAACACCAGGGAGGCGTGCAGTGGGACCAGTGCTCTGGTACTTAACAAGCATTTGGGCTCCAAATTCCACGACGAGTCTCACGTATCACACTTCCCTCAAGAATGTGAGCAGGCAAGTTGGCCAGACAGCTCTGGCATTTGGACATGGGTATGGCCTGATCGACAGCTGAACAGAGTCAGAGACACTCCTTCTGTTCACTACAACCAGTTGTAGGATCGGAGCCTGCACTGCACGAAAAGACTTCATACCATCCTTGCAGCGATCACCCCCACTTGCGTTAGTATTCATCTCCATGTACCCTCGGTGACTAATTATCAATTCTTAAAACCACCGTTATCTCATCCAAGGAACTGCTGAAGCCCCCCCGGCCCCACGCTCTCCTACCCCAAAACCACCGAACCCGCTGGAGCTCCCTGGTGGCTGGGACAGGGAGGCACCAGCCAGCCCCTCGGGCTACCCCTCCTCCTCAGAGTTTCTGAAGGGCCACGCTCTGCCTCCCATTTCTCATGAGACACACGCACCTCCATGTGTAAAGGGAAGCACTAAGCAGCAGCCATTAAGGGAAAGAACGTGGGGAGGGAGGATTTCCTTTTCTTTCCTTCTGTTGGATTATTTTCTGTAACTGGCAGCTTCACTCTGTATTTTCAGTCTGTTTTCGCTTTGGTTCTAGCACTTCTCTCTCTCCCACTCCTCCCCTATACACAGTGACAGAAAAGACTTAAAGAAACAATAATTTGTGACTGTAAATTATCAGGAAGCCTGCAGGTAACACGCTTTTGAAACTGCCTAGATTGCAAGTTGAATGTGCCCTTTTAGTACAGTAAACTGCAAAACAAAATCACAGCTGCCGTAAGAGCCTATAGATTGTTTTCTATAAGCTATATTAATATTTTATATCACTGTCATCCCTGAGCGTTCTTAGCTGACTTGTTATCTTGCACAGTCTGGAAGGAGCAGTTTGGCAGTAAGACGTATCAGTGGGGGCAATGTGGAATAGTACTTCAGCAAGAGGTGTTGCACTGGCGATGCAAATGAGTCTCTTGACCTTGAGCTTCCCTAAGTGTGCGGTGTCACCACGCGGGTTCATTACACCGTAACACTACGGACACAGCAGGGCCATGGAGGTGGCTGAACAAAAATAATCCGTCCCGTATATTCTTTATGCACAGAAGCCTATCTTATAATTACTAAGCATGCAGCATTTTTAAGGCAGCTCTGGCTCCAAAATATGTTATTCTGAGATAACACAATATGACTCAACACAGCAGCGTGAGACAGAGGTGACATGAGCAGGTAAGTTGTCAAAATAGGTGACAGATGGAGTTGTGCTAAAAAACATTCAAGATATTTGCTGCTTAGTTTTTCTCCAACATGCATCTCCCACAGTTTTAAAAATTTACCTTGAAGTGCCTCTACATAATCTAATGTGATGAAAGAGAGAGAAGAAGAGTGAAAGAACGAATTGCAGAGTTGTTACAGATAATATGCGACATATAGCAGATACCAGCACACAGCAAATAGCCCTGTTTGCTGACAACCTATATTGCTTTTGAATAGTTTGGCACAAATTGCCTATACATGCATGATGTGTATTTTCGCTGTTGTCTTACAGCTCTAGTGGTTTGAAAGGTAAACTCCTCAGTGATCAAGCTAAATGAAATAAATCAGTTCGTTACAACAGTATGAGACTTGGCACAAACCAGCTATGTCTGTTTTCTTGTAGGACACACTGTCCTTCCACCCTTTAAAAAGAAGTGACATTCTCTCCTGTTCATCTGATTGACATGTATTTTGAAATATATATATATTACATGAACACACTGTACTATATTACTCCATTTCTTACACAAGCATCAAAGAGAGATTGATGCTTTTCTGTGTGTCTTCACATCTGGAAAATAAATACTTTGCAATGGGGTGTAACATCACCCAGTCACTGTAATAGACTGTTCTGTAGAAGCGCCTCATACTGTAATGAACTCCATCCAGGCAGGATTTCAGCTGACATCAGGGAAGCAACTACCACAGGACCAAGGCCCAAACCAGTTCAAAATACTTGAGTTCGAGAAACTTAAAGGGTTTATTGAAAGCTCTGTTTAATCTTAGATTTATTATATTTATGTCTTTATTTTTCAACTACAAAAAGAAGATGCCTCACCCAGGATATTTATGCATTTCAGTACGGATTTGCACCTACTAATAACGTCTTGTGTATTTCGAAAATTGAAAGTGGTGATTAGGGAAAGTGATATGTGCCTTTAAATAATCCACCAGCTCTTTGCCAGTTCCCACAGCGTGCTATATGTTGGGGGCCGCAGTTACACGCCAGCGCAGCAGCGTGCATTTCGAAGCAGCCTTGCTTAGTAGTTGCATTTATGAACACGGCTATTTGGAGCCCGTTTATATATAAACAAAGAGCAACAACAAGGATGACATCCTAATGTAGAGGTGTGGCAAAATGGAAAGTCTATTTCCATTCAGAAGGTGAAACAGAGCAGTAAACCTCTAAGTTTAGTGAGCAAAAGAAATTGGCTTCAGAAAGACCTGTTGCACCTCTAGCAAACTGTACATCCTTGACAATGATGGAAATGAGAAGCCAAAACAGGGATTTTAATAAAGTCTACACGCTCCTCTCCAGGTGGATGTGTATCTGTTCTGCTCATCCTCATACCACCACATCTAATATAAACACTGTACAGTCACATTAATGCAAAATAACCTAAGCAGGGCTTATTACCTTGGGCTCAGTTTTATGCTAACTGTGACCTTCTGCACAACGTTGGGTGGCATCTGGCCGGCTTGGTGCATGGGCTGCCATAAGCAGTGCCTTTCTGCAAACGCCGTCCAGACATTCCCCCGTCAACGGGCAGTCAGAAAAGGCAAAATACTGTACGGTTTGATGGATCCTGCTTTAACCACCCCCCGAAGGAGCATTAGCTGGGATTTTGTAGTCTCTGGAAAATCACCTGTCCCCAAAGCCACTGGCAACAGTTATCAGTGAACTCTTGCTACTACAAACAAAAGCAAGAGGGATAACACTGCAATACAATCTCTGATGTGTGTCTGGATTATGGAAAATAACAAGCACTGCAGGGACCCATGAGCGTGCAAGAGGCAAAATGAAGCAATCTCAGAGCCGTTACCAGCTGAGGGGTTGATACGATCCCGTTCCTGCACGCTGCCATGAAAGAGCGCATGACTGACGAAAGCCCAGGAAGCAGGAAGGAAAAGGCAGTTTGTGCAACATCTGCAGGCTCCCATATGGCATGTTCCAAACTCACTATTGCCTGATGACAGCACGCAGATTAGGGCATCAGTGTGGGCTGAACTGGAACTGATCTTTCACTGACTTTTGAATAACTTCATGGCATGGATTAAGAGGGGTGTGAAATTCATCTTCACATCACTGTTGATCCCTTGCCCATAAAAGTTATTCCAAACTCAAGAGCATTAACAAAGGGTATTTTGAAAACATACATAAGGAATTGAAACTATTTAGAGCTTTTATTTATACAATCCGCATTCAGCATAGTGCTAGATGCATAATTTAGCTCCTTTGTAACTCTGAGTCCTTCTTGTACGATGTACAAACACGTATTTCAAGCCTTGGATAAGACTACCAGTAGCATTTTTCTAACCCTTGTAGCACGATTAAATCCTTAGCTCTCAGTCAGTTGTTTCCATCTATTCAGCTCAGAGCACTCGGGCTGGGGAACGTTCACCACCCCAGTTAGGGAAACCAAAGAGCAGAAAGGTGATTAGGAAACCAAGTCCCCTGGCTCCCACACCACGTCTGCAAAAGTCCTTTTTTATGGACAGTCTGAGGTACTGACCCCAAACCCTGATAATGTAAAAGCTATTTACATCTCATGTTACAGCTACACTTTTCGTACGGCTGAGCAACCCGCAACACCCAACAGGAGTTTGCAAAGCTAGTCTGTCACCGTGCACGTTTCCCCGCAATCTTTCATTTAACTTTCCCTTGCCTGCGAGATTGATAACTGGTATTTGTGCCGGTCCCAGGGACAGGAGTCGTGCAATGTTATGTCGGCCAGGGACAGGCAAGCTTGCTTGGCATCATTTGGTACTCAATGAAACTTTGTAAGTTGGAAAGTTTCATTTGAACTCGAGCATAACTGAGTTTGTCTTCCCTTAAATAAGGGCTGATAGAGAGAGTAAATGGAGGGAGAAGGGGGGAAAAAAAAAAAGAACAAGACAAAAAACACCTAGTCTGCAGACCTGCTAGTCCTGTTTGGGGTTTTTTTTAGGACTCTCCTGTCAAGACTTGCTGACAGATGAGCTCTGTTGAGTCTTACAGTGGTGATTTAAGATGTTACTGCAACCCTCACTCCCCCCACCTTTCTGCTAGAGGTTACAGCCCACATAATAGAATTGGCAGAAAGGAATATTTTCCTGTGTCTCGGCCATTCCAGTTTAAATTCTGGCATATTAGCTTAGAATATTTTGATGCGAGGCACAGAAGGACCGTGGAGGTCACCTAGTTCATGCTCCTGCCTGAAGGCTGGATCCACTGTTCGATGTCACACCTGACAGATACTTGTCTGACATCTTCTTAAACACCCCCAGTGTCGGAGATACTACAGCCTACATGATCCACGCGGCTAATGAAAACACTGAGAAGTACAGGGCCTGTGGCAGACTCCCACGAAACCCCACTAGTTTTAACCCCCTCTTCCTTTTGCTGGCAACTACAGCTTTTCAACCAATTTCCTAGATTTCGCATGCAAATGGTATGTGGGATGATGTCAAAAGCCTTACTAAAACACTGCACTTGCTATACTGTAGCCCTGTGACACAATCTTCATTTCTAGAAGCCCTGTGATTACTCGAGTTTCTTATAGGAACTACACGGGAATTCATCAGGCTGCTGCTGTCTCAGCTGCATCGCATTTCGTGCGCTGGTCGGTCTGACTGTATCCCACTACACTTACAAATCTTTGATCTTAAGGCTACTCTCCCCTCCCTCTTCATAGTGTTTGAAGTGAAAAATTTGTGATTTAGCTAAACTGGTTTCTCACTATCCTTCCTCTCTTTTGTTTGCACAGGATCACTTGGCACTTGTGCTCTTAACGCTGCTTCTTGAAGGATCTCCTAGGTCTGTTTAACACTGTTTTTCCTTGGACAAGATTTCACGACCATGCTGATGTTTACCTTCCTAAAACCCCTCCTAAAACTTTACTTTGAGGTGACATGAAGGGAAGACAGTTCCTGCCTATTGGATACCACCCCTGTAGCTGTTCTTTTCCATGTCCTACACAAAAAAAAAGTTTCAATATGTTTCAATAACTGCCTAAATCATCTGTAGCCTTTATTTTTCAATGGACATCTAAGTGTCTGTCTTCTCTGTCTATACCAGATCCTGTGCTCCAGAGGAGCCAACTGGTTGCTCGCAGAGGACCTTATGTCCTGGACATTCCTGGTTGCCACTGCACGGTAACTTTTTCCTCCTGGCAACTTTAACAGAAGGTATCCCTCTCTCTAGCCTGGCCCTCAGAGCAGCTATGCACACCCTTGGGACCCAACGCATCACGCCTCCCCGTGCTCCTGCACAGCACGAGCTGAAGTGCCGACGCGTGCTCGACCTCGCCAGCTCTGCTGGGTGACCTGGAGCAGGAGAGCAGCCGCAAGCCGGGGGCAGCTGGGGGGTGAGAAAGTGAGCCAGAGGATTCGCATCCCTTTCTCTGTAAAAACCATGGGGCTCTTTGAAATTAAATCTTCCTTGACAAAGACGGGGTTAAATTACAGGAGTGACATCTCGTCAAGAACAGCAAACAGAGCCGGGTTCCCACGCAGCGCTTCGTGCCTGTGCTTCGATAGCATGTGGCAAAAGCAGGGGAACGGGCGGCAGAGCCCGGCTGTGCCGCCTTCGTGGGGACGCACATCTCTCCCCTACAAGAAACGTGCCCACTCCCGCGCTCGGCTCCCTTCTTATTAGGGACCCCTATTCGGGGCCACGCTGAGCAGCTTCCACTGCCTCTGCAAGCGGAACTTTAAGGTCGTTACAGGAAGCGTCCTCTCCCCGGGGTGGCTTTCCACCTAACGTTTGGATGTGGCAGTCCGTGGTTATTTCCCAGGCTCTGGGAGCTGCTCAGGTGATTCCCGGGTACTTCGTGCTGCCGCATCGTGGGGTTTTTATTAAATGCCAAACAGAATTCGCCTTCCCTGGGAGACAAACTAAAATGATCTCTAGAAGTATTGGTATGCACAACAAAACTTTTACATCACCATTTGCAAAGCAGAACATTTCTGTTCCCATTATTTCAAGTTGAATAATTTAATGTTCACCCTTTTTAAATTTACCACTTTTAAATTAAAAACTCATTAAAATGTTTCAATAACAGTTAATATTAGCATAGCAATAAGACATACCAAGTGGGCATTACTAGGAGATAATTGACCTGATCTGTAAATTGGTGCCCTTGGCTTTACCTCTGGATGTCAATCAATTAAAGCAGTCAATCATCTCCGAGTAGTGCCTGCCTCAGCAGGTCTTATTGCTTAATCATATCACTGTTGAGCTAATACCATTCATATTTCTGGACAAAAAATTCCACTAGGAATTCCCATTCATTATCACATCAAAATTAACAAGATCTTGAAACGCATATTATATTATTCATAACATAATACTCTGCCAAATGGAAAACATCAAAATATATCTCCTCTTCTTTCTTGCCCTTTTTTTTTTTTTTTAAAGCGGCAGTTGTTAATTAGCCATTCTTTAGGATGATCAAGTAATTGAGATACAGGTTTTAGATGAGGTTCACGGGGAGTATGTGGTCAAGTTAATGAGTCATGAAGAGACTAAAATGTCACTGTATAGAAAATGGACTTCTGCTCAGCTGATATTTATTGCAGTGGCACCAGTGAAGTCAATAGCTCCATGCCAGTTTACTTCAGGTGAGGATCAGGCCTTATGTTTACAAGAGTGCAGAATTTAGTGAATTACTTTTAATCTTCTATATAATAAAATTTAGTACATGTCATTTTTTTTTAACTCTTTGGATTCTGCCTAAAAGCCTTTACTTGCATGAATTGTTCTACTTAAGCTAATGACTTGGCAAAATATCACATGAATAGAGAATTCAATGGATCTGCCTGCGCCAGCTAAAGCTAACACACTCAGACCTTTTGTGAGTTGAAAGCTGGCCATATATATTAGAAAAATCCTTGCCTTCAGGACAGCAGTGCAAGCAAATGGAGCACGGGACCTCAGTCCTGCACATATTTATTCACGTGTATTACTTGCTGGAAGGGGCTTGTGAGTGTCAAGCTAAGCACATATATATGCCTTATCAGGATCAGGGCCTTAGCTTTCTTTTTAGATTCAGGGAAGTAAATGTGTCATTTTGAACATTACATAGGGTGTAAATCAAATACGCTTGATCATTACTGAAGTGCAGAAAAGTTATCGTTTTGAAAGGAAGCATCTTGCTATTTTCTCCATAATGAAGCAGCAGACGGAACATTATTAATGATAACTGCATCTGGATTGTGCATTCAACCGAGATAAGAGTCAACATGTTTGGTAACATCAAAGAAAACCTGATACCTTAAGTATAAGAAGATTAGTATTTACAGTGATCTGTAGGGTTGGCTGTTCCAAGAAGTCGAACAGACACAGCCAGGAGGGACAATTAGTAATAAATTGGCACTGGGATTCTCTCCTGTACTTGAAATCCGGCACTCTGCATAAACACGCATTTTAAGACTTTGTTTAAAACTTCCTACTGCAGCTAGCGAGGCGACGTGGTCTAAGTGGGATGAGGCAGAAGTGAAAGTTGTTACAACACGCTGGGAAAACAGAGACAGATTCTCCCATCGGCATAGAAAGGTGTCAGGTATTTTGTACAGAGGCTTCAAGGACAACATCTCCAGCACGTTCTGAGACTCACCCAACCCTTTTGGACACGCCACTGCAAAGCTATCGTGTGAAAGTTCAGGGATCTAGAGAATACTGCATAAAACATACATTCAGGTCATACACCATCTTATAAACGCAAGATGCATCCTCTCAGAATAAAGGGCTCTTTATGTTAATCCACCTTTTTTTTTTTTTTCCAGAGACAAAAATAAAAGTATCCATTTTATTGCATTCACATTTACTTCTAGTACTTTTGCACTGAGCTCAGCACCAAAACATGGACAGACCCCAAATTACCTTTATGTGCAGTTGCTGGAATTTATAGTCCTGCTCGGAGACTGGCAATTAGCTAAATACCACACGTTAAACATTTTTTTCCTCCTTTTGATTTTAAGTGGCAATAGGAATGCCAAACATATGAAAATAATTTTTAAAGTATCCAGAAAAACAGGAAAGAGTGGAAACTTTCTACTCCTGACGCTTGTCTCAAATGTGTTTGGCATAGCTCATTGTGAATGAAGGTAAATCAGCAATCTTTACAGGTTGATGAAGGAGGAACTAATCCATTGGAGATGGAAACCCAGAAATATTTCTGCTAAATTCAACATTTGCTCCTCACATTATGATTGGATACAGTGTTACTTTCACTGCAAACCCCACTGAAATCAATAGGAGGTATTGATGGTATCGAGCCCTGGAAATTATCTTTTGACGGAACAGCCTTACTACATGAAATGGATCTTCATGATATCTCTCTGCAACAGAGGAGCGTCACAAGATCCAGTTACAGATGAGGAAAAAGTTTAAGTGACACAGACAAGGTGCACACTAGAGTAATCCAATGCACGTGCTAGAAGCCATTCTCTTTTAATTTAAGGTTACAAAGACAATTAAATGGTAAATACACAAGCATAGAGTCTTTCCTTCTGCTGTTCGTGTCCCCTCAAAAGTACAAGTCAAACTATGATGAACACGGTTGTCACTGTGAAAGCTGGAAGCCTCTAAAAATACTGGCCGCACTATTAGAAACCCATATTTACCTCCTAAAATACTTTTCATTTCAGTCAACATTGTAAAAGTTTTTCAGTACAAAATCCTTCATAATAAAGAGAAATTATAAAGAGGAAGAGATATGTTCATGAGGTTAACAGAGTATGGGCCCATATAGGATCATATAGGGCCCATACAGGATTGCCCTGCAGCAATCCTGTTTGAGGAGAAATGATGTATATAGTTGCTTTTAATGTAATTTGCAGACAGATACAAGAAGATGACTAGTTTGCAAAAAGATTATAATTCAAAAATCTTTGTGTTAGAGAAATATTTTAAAAATACTTCATGAAGAACCCACTGATACTTCCTTTTTCACTGGCGATGGAGCATGGAGAACAGGAAGAGAGTGTTCATTCCAACTCTGGCATGACACAAACTGCAGTGTTTCAAAGGTTTGTATCAGTTTTCCTAGATTATATAAACTACCAAGCCACAATTACACAACTCACGGCTCTTTCCAAAATGATCCTAGTTACACAGTTATTACACTTGTGTTTCTTTTTGGCTGAAACACATTAAATATTTGTCAGTGCAAAAGTGTGTTTATATAGGAAAACTGTTATCTGCATTATTAAAAAGAACAAAAATACACTAATCACTTATAATGGTATAATTCTTTGCCTATAAGTAAAAGATAAGATTCTGAATCTACATTATTAAAATGAATTCTGAGGAGTTTCTTCTGAAATACTGGTATAATATAGAAGTTTTTGGATTTGAAACTCCTGCATCAAGATGTGTCTTCATCACACTGTAGCGTTAAAAGCTTCTGGGAAATGCAATATTATCTGCATCACTGCACACCATAACATACTGGTCTAGGCGTCAGGGGGTTGATGGGTCAAACCTCTACCACAGTTCAGATGTTGGAGTGTACACCCCACAAAATCAATATGAACATTTGGGCCATATCTGAACAAATCAACATTACTTCATTTGCAAAACTCAACTGAAGGAAATCTGAAGAACAGCGTTTCTCACATGAGGTTTCAGTAATTCTGCCTTTGTTATGGATACGGCTGTAACAGCCCTTTGGTATTTGGGTAGAAATCCGAGTGTTCAGAAATGTGTAGCATTTAATACGAATCAAAGTACTCTGATAAAAAATTTGGCCCTTTGTTGCTTCTTAGGTTTCCATCTATTAACTGACCAGGTTTCTCCAGCTGCCAGCAAGAGTTACGTTTTTTAAATACAATAGAGCATTTCTGGGGAAATCTTGTGCCACATATCTCAGCAGGTGTTAAACCTCCTCGTTGGGCAGTTTAGGAGCTCATCACCTTCGACCACTGGTTACCAAAGGTGGACCTAACATCAAAACACGGGACTAAAAACTCCTTTAATTAATGAGATTATACGAATCCAACTCTGAACTTTACCACTTGAATCTTTGTCCATGGCAGGGTCAAACTAGAACTCAATTCAAACATCCTCAAATTTCAGGAATGCTTGGATTCAGCTCTGGTTTTGGATCTAAACTTCACGGCTTTGATCCACTTGTTATGAAGTCTGATCTCATCCTGGATAAGAAGCAGCATTACTCAATAAAGAGAGTTAATACTAGAACTGTGACATTGGGAAAACCTGCTTGACAAGCAAGCTTGTTTAAACAACAGGAATAGGTTGCCAAGATCATGAGCCAGGAAACAGTTTAACAAAAATCAATGAAGAAATTACAAGTGACTAATAAATTCACACAATGGGTATAAGCAGCTGAAACTAGGGAAGAACCAGAGATAAAGACCGTAAACAGTCTGCGTGGAGGGCGGCATCTCACGCTGTTGCACTGATAAAACCACAGCCTCATCGGCTCTGCTACAGTGATTGGGTTCCACCTGGTTAAAAACCAGGGGATTTAACAAAATCTGCTGTAGGTTGCCTTTGATGGTTTAATTGCTAGTCTGCTTTTCCCCACAGTTTCGACTTTAATCTGTTTATCAATTGCTCACCTAAATAGAAGTGTCTGACAGAAGATCCCTCTTTTTAATACCATAATTGCACCACGTGAAGCCAGAGCTAGAACACAGTAAGTCACGAAGCAGCTTTTCTGGAGGAAACAGAGATGTTTCTATGATTCCATGTCCTGATCCCGAGCAGAGAGGTGATTTGCTAGAAAGCTGTTACATGGACTGAGGAAAGAAAAAGTTAACTTCTTTTGGGGAGTTTGAGGCTTTTACCTTCCCACGGAGCTCACAGTGCTTATGGAAACAGATGAGGAACAGCTATGGCATGAGGCGAGGCATTTTTTTCTTTTGCTTTTTGTCTTTTGTCCTGTAGGCAGAACAAGGTGTGAGCAGCGGTTAAAGCACTCTTCAGTCCTACAGCTGTTACAACACAGTAAGTTTAAGTTTGTGTTCCTGACCCTTATTTCTCCAGGCCGTAATAGATGTTGTGCAACATTTGCCTTGATTGGAAGGACAGAGAAGGTGACCACAACGCACACGGATTTGATCACTAAAACCAGTGTGCTACGCAGAGCCCCATTAAACACTAGATTACTTTTTAACGCTGTTTGTCCATCCACTGCGCTCATATATTTCATCCTGCATCAAGGCTCGCCTGCGGTTACCCCGCACCTCCCTTCGCCTGCCCTGCAGCATGCCGGGGCCTGAGCTGCGGAAACGCCGCTGTCTCACCTGGAGAGGACGCAGAAGCTGAACAGCGATTCCTGCTAACCTGTCGGATCAGCGTTATCCCTACAGCGACAGGAGCACTGGGACCGTCGTGTACCTACTGCTCAGCAAGCCACACCACTACAATTAATACAGGACAAATCGTGAATAAAATGACTGCAGACTTTAAGGCAGAACAAGGTAAAGAAAATGGCAATCTGATCACAGCACACTTGAGCAAAGAAAAACGTTAGCTACATTTAAATACGTTATGTTTACATTTCCCAGCCTCTGGAAATTCAAATGAGCCCGAGGTCAGCTGTTTCGTGGAACCCCCCGACAGCAGTAGATAGACCCATTGCATGTGCCTTCCTTGTCTGCACACTTCCACCTCACATACCCAACACCATCTCTGGAAGCTTTCCCCAACTTATTTAGCAACAATTGAAACTTGCTACCAGTCATCAGACAAGTTAGTTTGGATCATATGGCAAAGTATGTCTCAGAGCTGTCTGAAACATCTTCGGGGACACGATGAGCCTGTAAGGGCCCTTCCCCAGATGCCACCGAAGGGCCGAGCAGCACTGCCCGCTCCCTGACGGCACTGTGCGGCGTATGTGCAAGGGCGCTTCAGATTCAGAGAGAGTCAAACAGCTACGGTCCACAGCCGCTTCTCCCCTGTCCTTTCTGAAACAAGTGTTATCCAGGGCTTCCGCTTCTCACCACCACATCAGCTCTAATAAAAATGCAGTTTCCTCGTGTTTTTCAGCAAAGGCTCATTTTCTAATAGGAGGGAAAATATTCTCTGCTTGGGATGTTAGAGAGAATCAACTGCAAGCATATACACAGCTATAAATTTGACTCCAAAATGTGTTGAAAGGTTAGATTTGTAAAAATGTAGGCAATTTGACACCTCTAGATCACAGCAAACACGAGGCCGCAAAATCGAGCCTCCAGACTGTCGGTTAATTCCAGGCTCCCAAAAGTGTCTCTTGGAAACTATTTCCACGGGGAGCAAATAACTGATGTAATTGGAAACACTAGAGGAGCAATGGGGAATGAAAGAGGATAAAGAGAGGGGGAAAATACACACCAAGATGCATACACAGACATACAGTATAATTAGCTTCAGCCTATTGTATAACAGAGTCATAACAAATGACTCAGCTCCTTAGGTGGTGTAATTAGACTTCAGTGGACCAACACCAATTTATAGCACCTGATAATTATGATATATAATTATATGGACTGATTCTAATCTGTATAAATTGTTAGTAAACTTCAATGAGGGCAAGAAGGTCAATCAGTGAGAAAATTGTGCAAGTGAGATACAAATCAGATGCCCAATAAAATAATAAAGTATCTTATGTTCACACAGCTGCTCTTATCCCAGGCAATTTTTTAAATGAACTTTACGTAGACAGGAATTGCTTGGGGCACCATTAAAATGTGGTCATTTCTATGACGCTACTCAGCAGCTCTTGAACAGTTGCAGAAACTGTATATGCTAGCTAGGAACAGCAGGGCAGGAAAATGCTGTATCCATTTGAAAGTGCAGGGGAAATACTGGCGGGGAGGAAGCAACTCTCCGTGCCTGATTTAGGATGGGGTGCTGGATCTGATAGCGACGTGCTTTCAAAATGCATCACCTAACAACATGCTGGAGCTCAGTGCCTTTGCCAACTGAAACCATCATCCCCTTAAAAAATCAGAGGTGCGGGTAGAGTTGCCTGCAGTTCTCTTAAGATCTCCAGTATGTGCAGAGGCACACCTTAGACCCCGTCTCCAATAATTATGTCTTTTGGTCTTGTCCGTGAATCTTTCCTAGCAGTAAAAAACCAAAGAGAACTCCAGAAAAAGCTGTTGGATTTGGTATATTGCCGGCTGTGAAAGCAAGCCAGGGTTCCTCCGAGAACAGATAATGAGCACATCAGGAATTGCTTCTGATGTCAAACCCATGCCCTTATAGCTGACCTCATTAAAGGCTATATCTTCTCCCACTGAAACCAATGGCAACGATTTCTACAGTTTGCTATGGGACGTCTATGTACTAGGCAGCCTTGAGAGTCAACAATTGCTTGGCTGTTTCTCCTTCTGCCACTTCCACCAGACTTCTTGATGTATTTTGGGGAGGGTTGAGATGTCTGCAAGCGTAGATGTAACTTCAGAGAGTGCCCCAAGGTACTATCAGTAAACAGGTGATGCCAAGGAGATGTGTATGCTCTCTCCCTTTCCTAGGGGAGGGGTGAGAAGGGGCCTGGTGGAAGGTGAACACCACGATCACGGACTCAGAGGCTGGCCGGCTCACCCCAGAGGGGCTGCTGTAGCTGCGACAGCGCTGCTGCTCTGCAGCTCAAACCTTGCGTTACAGAACTACCACTGTTGAGGTGCTAGGCCATTGCCTAACACTCACTGCTTTCAAAACAAACTCTCAGCATCCTTTAATTTTTCACCCACTGTCTGATATCAATGCTATTCTCCATCTAAGGGTTCAAACCCTTAAGCCACACCTCGCTGTGGAACTACACCGCGTTGAGCCGGTACTGCTTTGCCACTTGGTACACAGCAGCTTTGCATTTCGGAATGCACAGCTGCACCTCTCTCCACTACGAGGGCTTTTGCACTTTGAGTTACAACATGTGTGCCATGCTCTCTCCTTCCACCTTCTCCCTCCTCCAAGAAGGGTGCCAAAAGGGGCGAGAAGGGACCAGCAGAAAGAAGTTTCTCATGCTCTGCGAGAAAGAGAGAGCTAGGAAGACAGGCAATTGAAAAGAAAAAACAGAAGCAAAGTAAAGCTGGTGCTTCTCCCCTTGGCTCTCCTGTCCCCACCCACGTGCAAGGAAAGGAACTACAGCTCAATTCTCCTGATAAATCAGAGTTTCTCTGGAGGGAGCAGAAGCAGCTAAAAAGGAATGTAAATGATCTTTGACCAATGACTTTTGTCTAGTTGTGGTTTCTGGTACAGTATATGTGGTTTCTTGTTCGGTACGGTAATGAGTGTGTATACAGCAATGTGTTCAATGTGCACAGTGCTGAGAGATTAGAGAGTGAAGGATGGCATGGGACATGTCAATATGGATCTGCAATGATCAAAGGAGGCTGTCTCTTCTGGGCACAAGTCTGGGTTGGGTTACAGCAAAGGAAAAATGTGAAGTGCTTCTTAATGTGTTTTCTCTGTATTCTCTGCTCTAGGATCACCGTAAATGGAAGAACATCTTCTCCCCTAATAATCTATTTCCTGCATGTAGCTCCCCCAATAAATATATTAAAGTTTTGTTTGAAGTATGCAGTTTTCTAGGAAAACAGACTTGCCATTGTTTAAAACAATAATAATCACGGGTGCTGTTTAAAAGCTGAAGTAAGGTTATGCGCATATCTTTGCTCTGACTAGTTATCGGCCATGAATCTTGTACTTAGGTAATTATTAGAGGTTTCTTTTTTAAAGCGATGATTTACTTACCCTGTACCCCTGCCAGATTTTCTTTCTTTTTTTTTAATATTTGAATTTTACACATTAAGTAGGGCATGCTCATTTTTCTTCTGCCTCTGCCCTCTTTTGAGTTATGAATCCCTTCAGTGAGTAATGAGCAGTTGGCAACTTTTATGCATAAGAAAGAAGATTCAATGAATTCCAAATACGCTACATGGACGCTCCTTTTCCTACATAAAAAGTATAACGTTTTTATGAATTGGGCCCACGATGATCTGGCATTAAATCACTGCCTCCTTTCTTCTCAGTGCTCTATTTATGCTCAGGGGACGTGCAGTCGCAACGTGTTATAAATTCAACAGAATTACTAATTAAAAAACTTACTGTACAAAAATAGAACAAAGGGTGGAATTAGAGCCAACAGGATCTGAGCCAGTGCAGTGGTCCCGGGGAAATGGTCTGGGCTGCAAGGCAGGTGATCTGATCCTCATCTGGGATTAACTAACGTAGCGCTCTCACTCCAGATGATTTACAATCCTGCAAACCCAGCCCCTCTGCAGGCTTTCGGCAGTGGGCGCCAGGAGGGCTCCTGGCCTCCTGTTTCCCATTCTCTCCCCAAAGGGGATGAGCAGCTCCCATCAGCGCCATGAGAATTAGAGCCTGTAGGAAATGAGCAGCACTTCTGGTCTTGCTCGGCGGCTCGGCAGGGCTTGGAAGCACCGCGGAGGATTTTCACTGATGGAAAGGCTTCACACCATTCAACGGCCAGCAATCTGGCCTGCCTGGGAATCACGCTGCTGGGCACCGAGCCCTCTGCAGCACCGTGACAGCACGGCCCGGCTAGCGCAGACGTCAGGGAAAGGAGAGTTCAAACAGGCAATTCTTAGGGTCTCAGCAAGAAACAGCGCTCTTTCCCTGCTAGCTCTCCTAATTATCTGCTCTAAAATGGAAGTGTTCAATATTAAAGCAAAACACAAACTCTAGAAAAGCAAATACACAAGGATGCACCGAGAGGTATATTCTGCAGTGGATAAGCTCATCCTTCTTTTCCTACTTCCAAGTACAAAAAGGTGCTCTACAGAGACAATGAAGGCTGAAAGACATGTGCAAGTTGGCTGGTATGTCTATCAAAACAACACATCTGGAATACTGCCTGTGGGCAGACACCAAGCTGACCAGTGGGTCAGAGAAAAGTATGCCTTCATTCTGCCACATCTTTAAAAATAATTATGATATTTACAAAGAGTTCCTAATCTCCAATAGAACCAGGAAAAAAAATCTTATTAGAAATTCAAAGGCGGGAGGCGGGGGGGAAGTCATCTTGCAACTCGCTCTGCATGGCCAAATCTCTCACCCTCAGTTTCTCTGCTGACTGCATGCACGGAAGCACCGTCTGCACTGGGGAGAGCTGGAGAATGAAATGGCTACAGGAGCCCTCAGGAGAGAGAGCCAGCATAGGTTCTGCAGGGACAAATACAAATTACAACAAGCTGTAAGAGCCTGAATCATTGCCTCAGATTGCACAAATAAAAAGACACCAAGCATCAGCTCTGCCTGATAGATAAGGAAGTGTTATTGTCCCATACTGTCTGTCCCACCCTTGCTACAGCAGCATCCAAACCACTTCTGCATCATGGTTCAGCTTCTGAACTAATGCGCAGGTTAACCATAAACAATTTCGGCCCACTTTAAACCTCTGTGCTGTAGGAATCAGTGGCTCAGCAGCTAATTCACAAATGGCTCAGTTGACCATGCAGCGGGGACACAGCAGATAGCTGAGGGCAGTGACCTCGTCACTCAACCTCAGCTAATCTGTCCCCATTTGCTAGAGACAAGAAAGAAAGAAAGACGACAAAAAAGAAAGGGCTACTGTCTGATGTCCCTTACAATTCAGCATCACACATTCAAAATAAGTGGTCGTCCAGAATCAGAGGATGAGTTAAGAGTCACAAAATTTAAAAGCATTTCTGGATTCTTGGGTAAGTGCCGTAAGCTGATAGGGCTCCTGTACTGAAGGATTTTGCTACGACTCTGAGGTGAAAGCCTGCGCTCTTCCTGAATTGCCTGGCTTGTCACGTAGTTCAGCCTTTGGCAGAGGAGACGCTACCGAAGCCAAACAGCACGGATCATACCTGAGTATTTGTTACGTGGTACACACACAACCCATTTCTCCCATTGCAAAGAAGTTTCACTCACAGTCTGTATTCATCTTTCCCCGTGTCTTCTCTTTTTTTTTCTGTAAGTTCCGTCTAGAAATCTAATATATTGTGATAGCAGCGACTGGGTAAAACCCTGCCAGAAGTACGATGAGAAGCACACAGGCACAGGGTTTCTGCACACGGAAACATGCAGCTCATCTGGAAGTGACTCTGATGTTCAGCACAAGGCATGGGGCAGTGAGTCCTTCCCAGGTGAATTTATTAAATACTTAACAGTGCTCTCCTAACGGGCAGAAACTTCCGAAGGAAGGCAGTGGAGGTGATCCTGCCACCCAAGTCTGCCTCTCCTGTGCCTTGTGACACTGGGCAAGTCTCTCCTTTAGTCCTCGTGGCCATCAGCCCTCCCACATTTGTCCTGTTTGCTCAGGCCACGCGTTCCTGGGGCAGGGACTCTCTCACGGATTCAGGTAGGTGGGACCTCTGGGCAGGCTGAAAGGCAATGAGCTGCATAATACTCTCAGTCACACCTGTGTAAACCTGGAACAGCCCAAACCAGTGGAGTTTCTCTAGGTCTCCATGATTTAGACTGAGATCTCCGTGATCTCCACCTCTGCATATCCATGACCCAGGCGGAGATCTCCATGATCCAGATGCGGATCTCCATCCCTAGACCTCCATGATCTGGATTCACCAGCCAGTCGGCCAAAGTCCTCTGCTCAGCCACCCAAAAACCTCAAACTGTCTCAGAGAAAGAGGTTTAACCCATGCTAGGGAATCAATTTTCTAGGAAATTACTATTCATTATTCCATACTATCTCTTCACCATTCAAAATGCCAATCTCTTATCAACCTCTGTACTCCCTTATGATAAAAAAGCCAGTTCCTATAGCACAGATTGGCTGCACTCCCCTTTGCACAACCTTTTATTGTTTCAGTGTCTCCTTGCTGCACGACACCTGGCTCACATCTCCCCAGTTTGCAGGCAACTGAGCAGTCACTCAAGCTCCCCTGAGCACTCTGCGATTTGGAGAATTAGGCCCTTTTAAAACCCCACTCTCCTATCAGCAAAGCTTGGAAAAGCCAGACAGCTGGACCCAGTTTAGTGCAGTTTAGCTGAGATGTCAGCCCTCTTAAGGAGGAAAATACGACTCAGTGTGAATAAAAGTGGCACCATCTGGTCCAAAGCAAAGAGACCTTTGCAGCATGGCCTGAAGGTCAAACCCGGTTGGACACTGAATCAGAAAGTGCTGTAGCACACATAGCTGTAAATGGAGAGTGCTCTAGCAAATCCCTCCGTCGAGCGCAGCTCCAGGATCTGCAGCCAACAGCCCTAATTGAGGATTTACTTAGGCAGCAACTGGTCTTCTGGAGTGACGAGAGGTGTCAGGTTTTTGAAGGAATAAGCTCTCTCTTCTCCCCATTGTGACCAGCAGTTTCTCAAATCTTGAGCATTTATTCAAGCGACCAACCTTCAGTAGCAAATGGCTTGAGTTTTGATGTTTAATGTTGCAGGGATAGCAGTAGGCAGCTTTTCTTGTTTTCAGCTCTTTTAGCACACCGTTTTGCCTAAAGCAAAATATGGTTTCAAGCAGTCTCACTCCACCGGTACTTTCTCCTTGCCTCAGCTAACAGGACTTGTGTATGTATTAAAGATGTTGCAGCAGAAGTTGATGCTACAGGGCTTGCTCACTTATTTCAGACAGTCAGCAATCCAACTTTTTTAAAATGCACTTTTTATACAAAAGAATTGTGTGTTCCTTTTTGTGTTTTACAACCCAATTTCAAAGCTTGCGAAAACTTGGGGAGGGGGAAGGGGAGAGTCATGCACTTGATTGAGACATCAACATAACATGACATTTTACAAAGACTGTCAATATGCCTCCTTAAAGAGACACTGCCATATTAGTTTAAGTGACTGGGTTTGCCGAGATTTCTTTAAGGTTGACTTAAATGTCAGATGCCATTAGCTCTGGAAGTTCAAAGTCTACCACTGTGAGCATCTTGTGCAGTGGAGGTTGAAAGGGTCACAGGTAAGCAAAGCCAGGCTGAAGCACTGCCTGCCATGCTATGGAGGAAGTAGCTCCACAGTGAAATGCAGAAACCAAAGCCTTGTAGATAGAGGATTTATGTTAACGTCTTCTCAAATACAACACCAGGTGTAAATGTGTACCTCTGCAGCTTCTAGCTTCCTAGCTGGAGCCTCACCGCTCTCCTCATCTACATGTAAGGGGGAAATCTGCTTGCATTAAAACTTCAGAACATGTGTGTGTCTTTGAGGATGAGAAAAGTGAACTATTGATTAGCAATTGACAAATGCAATAGAAATGTTATATGGGCTGAGAAAGACCCATACATAATTTATAGCTGTGCCAAATATGAGTGACAGCAAACAGCAGGAGGCTTGAGCACAATATTGATTACTTTAAAAAACTGAGAAAGGCACCGTGCTGAGGACTGGGAGGATAAAGAGGAGAGGCAACAAGCAGAGAAAACAGGAGCAAAGCCATTAAGGATGTTGTGCTACCAGACACTGCCAGACTAGGAAACTGAGGAGACAGTCAGGTGGAGAGCACTGCTCTCTCCTTTCCAATCAATAATACCATGTCAAAACATAAAATGCATGCTTTTGCTCTTAAGTAAAATGTGTCTAAGATTTTTAAAAGCATTGATTCAAGATGGATCAATGAAAATCTAGGCGTATTTTCCTGTGCAAAAAGGGGGTAATAACACTTTGTAGATAATCACACAACAGAAGAGATTTCCAATGCTGGTTATAAATGTCCTATTTATATTACAATCTTTTTGTCAGTTAAGGTTAAGAATAGTAGGTCAAGGAGTCTTGCATTGTTGAAAGGGGGAAGGCAGACATGTAAATGTGGGAGCATGGGATCTCTTTAAAAGATGAATGGAAGGAGAGGACTGGGCTTGAGCAACAGAGGCTATGAAACATGGATCCTCTTCAGCTCTACTTCCAAAGAGCCTCCAGGTACTTTCCTCTAAACTTCTTAGCAGGTTCAAAATCCCAGACTCAAGAGCAATGCTCAGCTGGGAGGCAATGAATCAATGTGTTCTGCAGGGCCTGTTCCTGCAGGTTCTTCAGCAGCTGCTCAGCTGCAAGGCCCTGGCAAGGCCGGGGATGGTGTTGAAAAGGCTCCACTACTGTAACTATTTCAGCAAAATGTGATCTAGCAATTCTCATCTCCCAAAAGTATGTTTGGTGGTAGAGTACACAATGGTCCTCTAATTAAGCAAGCTGTGTGAGGATAACTGCAGCTACAGTTAGACTTTTGCCTAACAAGGTTTTGGCCAACATAGAAATGACATTAAAACCAGAACAGAAAACACATTTATAAATGGCATCATCTTACCAATATGGAGAAAGAAGGATTGAAGAAAAGGAAACAGTGGATCTAGACTCCTAACTGCCCACTTCTCCCTCAGAGAGAACCCAGCTTTCGTTCCTGAGGATGAGAGGCAAATTAAAGCGAGCAAGATGTGCATTTCAAATGCTCCCAGTAAAACAGAAAAATGAGAACCAGACCTGCAGAGGGCAGCTGGAGACGTGAAAGCTACCTCAGAGATGGACCTTGCTACCCTTGGAAAGCAGTCCTGGTATCTCCACAGCACACTGTAGCGTTACGCAGAGATACCCGACCAGGTATCTTTCTGTGCCTCGTTCGCTGCACAGACGGTGACTCTGCTTCTGGGTCCTGAGCTGGCAGGACGCACCGCGTCGGATGCTGCCCTCACGGGAAGCATTTGCGCTGCTGGCTGCAAAGCAAGGCACTGGGCTTGTGACCATCACACAGCTTGCACTGGGGTTTCTCTCTGACCCATCAGGAAACAAATTTTGGCTTTTGCTTATTAGGCTGGAAGACTGAAGTGGGACACTATGGCAAAGGAAAACAAAGCACTCCTCTTTTTTCACCAAAACTTTGGAGTATTTTCACCAAAACTTTGGAAAAGTTTGGAAACTTTTCACCAAAAAACTTTGGAGTATTTTAGAAGAACACAAATTCCAGACAGTCACTTCAAGTTAATCTCATCCTTAATCACGCATTCTTCGACAGGCACTGAGTGTTGTTTTTTTTCAAACGCAGGTGAAAAATTATCCTTTTTTAAAGAGATATCCCAGAGATATAGGTGAGTGGCATAAGAGGAAGGACAAGAAGAATTGTCCACGACCCATTTCAGCAGTAGCATGTTTCCAAATCACCCTGATAGTCGTAGAAATAACTTTCTTACAACATTTAAGCGTTTTATCTCACTTATTCAAAGGCACGATTTTTCCGTAACAATGCAATGTTTCACTGTCCCGAACATTTACATGCCCCTGAAGTTTTAATACTGATGCAATAATTCCTTGGCATCAATAAAATATATTCCCTTTGCGAACTCCTGCTGTTTCCCTCATCATCGGTAAAAACTGAAAAGCCTTACAAAAATAATTATTTTGCTGCACACTGTTTTTCATTTTTGATAGAATCTTAACTGCAGACTTCTCTGAATGAACATCTAAGAAAAACCTTGTCATTATTTCCACTGACCCGAGTAATTAGGTAGGAGCCAGAACCCCCTGCCTCCTGATTGGCGAGATGTACTGCATAAAGCACACTTAGCAAGTCTCCCCTCCAGCAGCCAAACAGCTCAGGCTATGGAAAGCAGAATGAGAGAAGCATTTGGAAAAACAAGGGGCATAATCTAACGGTCTGCAGCTAGAGCACCAGGGTGGGGACAAACGGAATAGCACGGCTCACGATGGGGCCCCTCTGGAGAAGACCGGCTCCAGCGGGTTTGAAGCGCATCACGTACACTGGTGCTCCTCCTGCGTTCACCGTGTTCGAAGCGCCTCATGTACGCTGGTGCTCCTCCTGCGTTCACCGTGGTCGCCTGCTGCTGGTGGTCCCTTGGGATGCCCTCCAGAAGGGGCAGTTTCCCCCACCCCAGGTATCGCAGGGAGGTATCTGCTCCAGTCTCTGGGCTCCTGGATCCGGCAGCTGTGGGCTGTGGCCAGGGAGCACATCTGGCCCCTAGTCCTCAGTTTTTATGCTGGTGTTATGAAAATGACATTTACCTATTCCCTTTACAGGGCTGTGGAGGAGATCGATCAGGCAGCTTATATATCCTGCTTTCTGTAATCTCCCAAACTAATTAGCTCCTAAACAGATACCATGCCGGCAGGCCAGATCCCTCCAGCTTCACCAGTAAGAACAGCAGGTGGGAGAATAGCTCCACACACGTTCCCTGTTTGGCCCTTTTCTAAAACTGCTTGTGACACTAATTGATCGGTGCCAGCAGTGATGGTGGCTGAGACGCACACAACCCACAGGGAAGCTGTTCAAAGCCGCGGTAATGAGTAACCTATTGCTGCTTGAAAGCGCAACGATGGGCTTGGAATTCTGCTACTATTACCTGGGCTAGCCAGACCTCTGTCCCCTCCCAGTGTTAGAGAGATGAATCATATTTAACCTATTTGAATTTTACACTAACGACCTGGGGAAAAAAAAAAGACAACTCACTTCAAACTACTTTGTGTTCAGCGGTACGGCACGGGGATTTCAGAGAGCGCCTACTCGGGAGGAGGCACGGTCGAGTCAGCACACAAAGGTGCTCCAGGTTGTTGCCAGTGGGGGACCTGGAAATTCTGCTCTGCCGGCAGCGTCGCTCTGTGCATAAAAGCCTGTAAGCCTGTGCAGGCAGCGAGCCTCCCCCGGCAGCAGGGAATGTCAGGGCATACACACAGCTTCCGACGTTCTGGCAACCTTAGGCCAAAAAAGCAACCCCTCGGGAGCCTTCCCTGAAACACCAGCTACAACAGCCCTGAGACTACTCCAGACTGTGCTGAGGGCAGACTCCCAGTTGCCCCCAGCATCAGGGGAGAGGACAAAGCCTGCCACTCTTCAGAGTTCTTTGGGAACTTCCAAATCAAAGTGGTAAATTTAAAAAGTTGAGGAGACCAAATCAAATGGAAACTGTATCACAGGTGCAGCTCTTCTCTGGTCACTACTGCTCATCATTTGCCATTATGCTCAGAGCTGATGCAGCTTTCAAAAGCAATACGTGGCTCTGTTGAATGATTTATGCAGCGTGTGTTGCAGCAGACATTGACGTTATAAAAAACCTTCTCTGCAAACTAGCACACTGATTAAAAATAGAAACAAAAATATACAACACCACAATCTAGAAATGAGCCAGCCCACAAGTATCCTAGAATACACCTGTATCACTCTGGATACCTCCAGCAACCACTTTAAAGTATCGCCTTTCCAGGAAGTACTGCATTTGGGAGGGAGAGGTCGGTGATTCTGGGAAGCTTTGCAAGACTACGTCATCACCAGAGCAGGAGACAAGTTGCATTGGCTGCAGGAAAATATCAGTATCTCAACTGCAGCAACTACCTTCCATGCAGAAAGCATTTGCTTCTTTTCTTGCCCTCTGCCTTGGCAAAAGCTCAGTGGTAAACACCAACAGTAGCTGAAAAATTTCCTTGAAATGACAGAGTGTACACTGAGTACTACGCCAGTAGATAGAGGGTCTACTTCAAGAGCATCCTAATTTGTTCCAAGAATGAAATAAATTGCTCACTTAATTCTACTACTGGTTAATACAAAGAATTAATACTCACTGTAATAAGCCAACTCCTGTCTTGCTTCAGCCTCTATGCACAGAGGAAGACAAGTCTGAGTCCTGGCTAAGTTCTCAATCCAGAGAACACGCATACAAAGTTGGGTCCTTCATGTTCCCCATGCTCCACAGATCTGTGCACAGCGCACCAGAACAACTTCGCATGACACTGAGGCAGCTGAAGCCACAGGGACTATCAGGACCCACAGAGAGCTACTACAGAGCTGAGACATCCCACCTATGCTCATATTCTCCCAAAACCACATTTTCTGCTCCCACCAGAGCAGGTGACACAAGTTCTCTGCCACCTCACAGAAAACACCAATTCCTCCCTCACGGAGGAAGCTTCAGTCAGCACAGAGCGCGAGCCGGAGCTGTAAGCTACACTAAGCAGGTTACATCTGAGCTCAGCGTGCTGCCGCTTGCTTCTGAATGCAATTCAACCCAGTGGCTTTCATCTACAAAGCCCTCCAGGTCCTCTTGGCTCTCTCAGAACCTGATCTGCTCGATAGCTCAGATCAGCGCCCGCATCGTTGCAATAAGCCACGGTACTTCTGTTAACGCACAATGGCAACCTGGGGGACGGGCGGCTGGAGGACAGCGTGCACGGTCTGGAGATCAGTTTTCTCACTGCAGATTGCCTGCCCTTTGCTTGCAGCGGGCATTGGTATGAAAGACCAGGCGTCTTCCCTAGGATCACCTGGACAATTTAATGGGACTTTGACCTTCTGTCTCTGATGCAGCTGCTTAAGTGCCCTTATAGATGGCATATTCTTGTTAATTGCTGCAAACATTTTGTATTTTCTTCTATGAATACCTAAAATGCTGCCATAGGTTTGAAAACGCACTGTCAAACTTATGCATGTGCTTTCAGACGGTAGTTGGAAACACATTTAGTTTTTACATCAGTTGAACCTTTACCTTAGGAATATTTAGATGTCCTACCCACCCTTGGAGCATTTAAAATGTTGACGAGACACAAATAAGTTTATGAGATAATAAATACTGGTCTTTTTCTCCTGACAGGGCAGCAAAGACAAGCAAGCTCAATTCAGTCCGAGAACCACTGCAAAAGGATGGGTGCACAGGATGCACTGGGCAGCAAAAAATCTGGATCTTATTTTCTGCCTAGTGGATGTTCTGCTGATAGCAAAGCAGTGGGCAGCCTTTTTACCAGTCAGTGCTTCTGTTTCCCCCTTTTTTGGCACTTTTAAATTGAGCTTTTTCTCCCTTTTAGGTTGCGTTTCCCAGGGCAAGGACTCTTTCACTCTCCACTGGAGCTCAGTTCAACAGAGCACCAGATCCATTTGGGACCTTGCTGTACTACTGTAACACAAACCAGTCAGATTAGAAACAAAAAGTTCTGGGTTCTGAAAACACATGTTCTTCAGACTTCAGAGTTTAGTCGGGCGCTAATAATAAAGCTGTTGAATAGTGTATTTAAGACCCAGATGGAAAACAGAAACTTCCACAACCACAAGTTGTACAAGACAATATACATAACTCATTGAATGGAAAAATAGACTCTCTTTATCACGTTAATGATGATTTAGCAAAGCAGATGTTCCAGAACCCACCAAACATTTTACTGCCACTTCTATTAGTTTATACACAGCTTTAATGATGTCTTGCTATAATCTTGATTATTTTTTGCCTCCACATTCATTTCTATTCCTGTTATTGTGTTAATTATTGTATGAAGATTTTGGACTGGTACCTCTCTGGTTAAATGGCTCTGTGTTTGCTTCCTAGACAAGGAGCTTTAAGGAAAAAAAAAAAAAAATCCATTCTGGAAATAGCATCACAGCAGTGCTATCCGTAAGCATTCCCAGAATTATTCTGCCTGTTATTTAATTAGCTCCGACAAAGGTTGCAGAGTGCACAGAAATCTATCAAGGGATCTGCAGTAATATTTGGAGATCATTTCTTTTACTGCTTTATCATTAATGTTTTATGTACTCTTGCAATTGATAGAAGCAATAAAACATTTCTGAAAAATATAGAGAAGAAACAAAAAAGTAATATACATGAAATAAACCCTTCTCATCTTAAATTCCACTAGCACTGCACCCACGGCATCATTTAACAGTTTGCTAGGTCTGGTGTACAGACTAGACTTCACTGGATCATGACAAAGTACTTAGATCTAAATACATTTCCTCTATTTATCCCAGTTGGAAAATCTAAATAGAGCTGTTCGAGTGAGAGTGAAAATATCACCGTGTAGTTTACAAAAACTGTATCTTCCTGCTTCTCAAGAGTTTCTCTGAACATAAACCTGGAATGTTACATAAAATAAATAAAAATATTCCAGTAAGATACACTGCAATTCAAGAAACAGTTATGGCTGTGATTAAATATGAGTAACATTATCTGCTGAAACATTTCAGCGTTACACACATTTCAAGTGACCTGAACAGAAATCCCAAGTATGGTGAAAAGCGAAGTTTGCTGTTTCTTAACCGACACTCAATGTCCAAGTCTTTCTGCAGGATCTCTCTGCAATCCTCACAGTCAAAGGAAACAGAAGACGCACCATTTCAATGGCACCTCTTGCACTTCAAATTCAGTAGAAAACACCACGGCATCCAGCACTGGGGTAGTTAAATGACTAACTAAATTTTAAAAACGAGTCTCTTCAGATTGGTGCTGGGTGAATGAGAAGTGAATCTGATCAGTAGGATCTTTATTTCAGTTTAGCACACCCCAGAGAGAGCCCAGCTTAGTTCTTAGGTCCTAGGCTAAGTTCACAGCTAGTAAAGGCCCATCAACCCTTTTTTTACCCTGTGAATTGGATTTGATGTCATTAAAATACTATAAATACAGAACCCAGCTTGGCCTTTTTAAGGAGACATATGTCTTGACTCATTTTGGTTTTAAGAATATAGTTGAGTGATAGTACATGCTAAGCTCAGTATCATCAAATAGCATGCTGCTAAGCTAGTTAGGAAACTTTTGCCAGTAAGTATCCAGAGTTTAAAAGTAGTTCGATCAAAAACTAACATCAGATACAGTAGCCACAATGTACAAATGACAGAATGAGCAAATTTTGTTGTCCTGGGAAGTCAAAAGATAATTCCACAGCCACAGCAGGAAAAGCAGGAAAACTTAAACAGTGCATTACCATAATGAAGTCAACTAATTGTATACATGTGAGCAGCGATGTTGCATCAGCACTATCATGATTTTGAAAGGCAGTATGGACAGAATGAATCACTTGTCAAGACTTTTTAAACACAACATAGTAGACAAGAATCACTGAATTCCCAGCATCAACAATCAGCAGCCTCGGTAACATTCAAGACTTTCTCATGCTTATTCCAATGCCAAGTCACTGATTGCAGCCAGTATCCCCACTCTCACATATCAGTCAAAGGCCAACATGTACATACACAGAGTGAGCCCTCCACCCTGCCTCTGACATCAATGCTACTTTTCTTACATATCCTGACTTTTTTTTTTTTTTTTTTAAACTAGAAGCCAGCTGTTAAAATCTGGACTCAATTCATCTAAAGTGTGAAAGATCATGTCAAGTGCAGGCAATGACTCACACCAGGAAGAAGGACACTTTGTGATTTCCCAACTATCTGATCAACTATGGTTTTAGGCAAATGACTGATGTTAGATATTGGATTATGTATTTTTGAAAGGGTGCCATAACCAAGTGTAGCTAGAAATTGAGCACACAGCTGAGTAAGGACATATGGAAAAGGTCTTTGTGCTCATTCTTTCTGGAAAAATCATAGCTGAAGAACACGGAAGAGAAAGAGGCAACGCTTTTTCAGTGGAATCTCTGCATTTGGTAAAAAAACCCCTCATGACGTCCAGAAATGGAGCTTGTAAGTGCTTTTGATTTCTTTTTAAAAGCTGCTTGAAGGGAAGACCATGAATCCATACGCAATAGAGCAGAAAAAGGAGAATTCACATTTTGGTTCTAACTGCCACCTCTGCCAAAGAAGCGCGGTGGTGGGGTCATTAGGAGATGACCTGGGTTACTTTCCTGTTTCATCACTTTTCTGTTGTGTACAGCACGACCTGCACACAAGTTTTCTGTACGGCCTTAGGCAGCTCCTTGTGCTCCCCTGTGCCTTTACTGCCATCTATATCTTGAGAATGATAGCACTTTGCTTTGTCACAGAGATGTCACAAATCCATTAAAGACAGAGATGTGCGTGTTTACTGGAGCAATGGGTTTGCTGCAAGTACCTGAGAGAGGCAGCCAAAGAGATTCAGAGCGCTCGGCGGACATAGTGCCGCTGCAGTCGCTTACAGTTAGATTAGGACAACGAGTGACTTAACGGCTTTGTCACTGGCAGAAAATGAGAACACAGTTGAAGGACACAGAAACCTTTTTCCTTCTGCACTAATACGAGGGCTCTGTGGAAAAGAGAGTGAGCAGAGAGAGTTCAAAATAAAGCTATCCTGCTGCACAAGGTGAGGTGGCCTGAATTTCTTCCATTTCCTATATAGAAAAATATGGAGAAGTTTGCCTAACCCAAAATGTTGCGGTTTACATCAAGAGACCATAGCCATATGTAGGGCAATAGTCAACACAGGCAAAAGGGATATCTAGAAGAGAGAGGACAGCACCCCTTCCTGGAGTTCAGTTTCTCTTGTGCCTTGAAGAAATATTCTCAGGTTCACTCAATTCACAGCAAAACACCTGAGCTGACTCAGAGAGCTTGAGGCACTGCAATCATAGAATTTCCTGTTTTAAATTTGCAGTGAAGATAATTTAGCCTCTCCCCAGTTTTCAAGTGTTAATATCCACGTCCCAAAATAAAGCAGATATAAGAAACCAACGAAAACATTGGTATAGGAAAGCAGCAGTAAGGAGTTTACAAGTAAATAAAATAATCTTATCCCTGTGTATCTATGTGCTCTTGCATCTGTACTTTGTTTATCTGTAACTCTTCTTAATTGTAGGAAAAAATATGGGCTTTGTCTAGTTGGAGGGACTGGTTTATCTCTGCTCCTGACCCTTTAATTTGTCATCTAGCCAGCATCCCCTCGGTGAGAATGTTTCTGGCACTCCAAGGCTGCAGTTAACTTAATAAGGAATGTAAGCGCAGTTAGATAAATTAATTTCAAGGTCAAGCACACTGACAATGGAAAATGGATGCAAGTGACAGGTAATAGAAGAAAATTCGCATGCATACTGATACACTGTTAAAGGCAGATATTACTAGATAATTCAATCTCAAATGTAACTGATGTTTTCAGTTGCCCTTTTCCATTAGAAGAATTGTAGCAGATGCAAAAATCAAAGATTATTCAAAGAATTAAGATATGAAAAGCATGTTAGATCACTAAACTCCAATTAGTTAAATTAAATTGTATACCATTATCTACCTGTAGCTTTATTGGTAGCCAGCATTAGCACTCAGCTTGAGCAATAATAAAATTAGAGAATAAGACTTTAATTGAATTGCACTTAAAAGGATCACGCTGACAAATGTGATTGTATCTGGCTGTAATGCACACCTTTTCCAACGATCATTAAATCCAATGAAATGAAAGTCACAGGATCTTGACAGCTCTCTGAAATAATCTGTGAACCATGCTGTATCTCGCAGTTCCTAATCAATTTAGAGAAGCCTCATTAAGGCTCTGCAGCTAAAGAACACTTAAAAATCAAAACAAATTACAACATGTTATGGATAACTAGCTAATCATATCGATACAACAAGGATGTATTGTGTTGCAACAATTCATTTCCTTTGTAAGAAGTGTTTGCCATGGATGATTTAGGAATTGTTATTCATAACTGCAATCAGCCAGCCCTAATGTCAAGTTTTTTCATCTTTGCTCATAATAAACATTTCTTATGCTGTCTCTTCACTGTATTCTAGATCTAATACTGGACTCTATGACCGCGTGCCTGTTAATTATTTGTGTGTCTGTGTGTATATTTGTTTGTCTCCTTTGCTGTTTTTGCCTCTCTCTTGAGTATGCAGAAACAATGATGTGTGATTCTGGGAACAAATTAGACATTATCAGATACCCATGTGAATATTTCTTGGCAATTTTTGTTCCCCATGAGTACATACTTTGTTGCCGGATTATTTAACAGCCAATAACTCACCCTCACTCTCTCCTACCTTCGGTGGCTGTTTCCTTTTTATATGGCAGCTAATACAAAATAGTGTACCTTGATGTAACACTTACACATAAGCAATTTGAGCTGGGTAATTTAGCAGATTAATGAGACCAGCAAACAGGCATTTAAAACTGAGGCATATCTGTGGCACTCATTCTTGAGCTACTTAGTCAACATGGACTTGGCCAGTCACCTTTCCCAGTGGACTCTTCCCAATCACATGATAAATCATTCTTACGCAAATATTTCTTTTTGAAGATTCCCCCTCAGACTTAGTTGATAAAAGTCCCAGGCATCAGACGGAGTGCATGGAACCAGATACAAGTTCCTCTTCTCCAACACGGACATTATATTTAGTCACTTACTCTTGCTGTTGATTAACGTTCCTTTAGCTCTGAGCCTTTGAGGGATTGTTATAGTGTGACTTCTGCTCTCAACAAAGCATAAAATTGGATATAACACTAAAGAGCCACTATATAATACCATCCTGTTTTCTGTCCATTGGACTGATTTGCATGGACCACTCCAGACCGACATGGGAACAGAGTTTAAAATGCAATAGTAGATTAAGACCGAATATGATACTGATGTTAAATACAATTTATAAAGCAGAGGTTAAGCTATCTGAAGAAATATGGCTTTAATAAATACATGCTGTTTCTTGTGTTCTCTTTCTGCATGAAAAGCAGAGCAGGATTCCAGACAACATATGGATTTCTACATACTATTTAAAACAGTTTTTAATGCTTGCCCAAGGTATACAAAGTGGCTATTACACATGGAACATACTGCTCAGCAAAGGCAATAGCGAGTCCATAAACATTTGAGAGGGGGTTAGAGATTTAAACATAAAGATAGCAGATCCAATAACCAACCAGAGGTTTAACACCAATTAAAATTAATATTATTGGCATCATGGTAGTACCTAGGAGTCCAGTCATGCCAGAACCCTTCTGTACGTAGCAGGAAACAGAAACAACTGTTGGTTGAGATGACTCAACCAACTCCCAATATTCTTCTCCAGGAGCATCAGGAGGGTTTGGGCCATCAAAAAACCAAATGCCCTTAGCCCTGAGGACCTGATCCAGCTCTGAGTGACTCCCGCTGCTGTAGTCCCCTTCAGCAGAGGGATGCATGCTTTCCTCCGTGCAGCACAGAGAAGATGAGCCCTTTCAATGAGTTAACTCAGCAGCTGAGTGTGTGAGTTCACCTGGGATACCCTCGAAAACAACTCTCTTGACCCCTCACCCCACGGTGGCCAACGTCCTGTACCCGCCCTGACTCATTTCACTGCCCGACCTCCTCTGGCATAACACACTACGCGCACATTTCCACAACCTGGCAGACGTAGGGCTTTATCCTGCACTTACTCTTACCTCTGACAGCCAGGCCAAATACCATTAACTGCACCTGAATTATAGTCATGGCACAGAGATGGGAATGGGAGGCTGTAAGTCTTTGCACCACCTCGGACAAGCTCAGCTGGATGGCCAGTGCACAGCAGGGAGCTGCGTCCTTCCACCTCCAGCTGTCACCTCCACCCCTGCAGAAGGTGCTTTACAAGACCGGCCATTGGTTCTAATGCATAGACTTACACTTAATTTTCACTTTTCCCAGTCATAAGTAACTGGCACTGGATGCTAAATGGATGTAGGACAAGGAACACAAAACTTGAGTATGGGTCTTATAAAGGAAAGAACCCTTAAAGACAAAAGCAGAGATTCTGGGAGGATACAGAGTTGCATACAAACACCTGCAAGTTTCTCTGATTCTTTCATAAGCCTCCAACCTCATCCTCTAGTGAGGTGTTGAAGGGCTAATGCTCTGGAAATAAATGTCTGTTTATAAACATCTGCACTCTGAAGCAATACAGCCATCCACCGGAGCCAGGACTCACTGGGATAAGAACAGCTACTTGAGACTGGGAGGAAATGAGGAAAGCTCAGTGGCGTAAGGGAAGAAAACCCGACTGCTGTGTCAAGCAAGCCGCTCCATTTTGCTATATGGAGCACTCTTTACATAACCCAGCAATTAATTAGAAACTACACACATTTGTGGTTCCCCTTGAGGCAATGAAAAATAACTAATGTACATGTGCAATAACTTTCCTTTTAGCAAGAAATTTCATCAGGCTATTTCTGTTTTGAGCCAAAACACAGCATGCACGTCAGATGGCAATAGCTCTGAAAGTGGCCAGGCTGGACCCAGTAACAAATGGATTTTGAATATGCTCATAAACAGGAGTCCTGTCAATATCTCAAGGCCTGTATTAGAGAGTGAATGATGACTAGGCCTGCCAGAAAATATATTAAGAAAAAAGCGGATGGGCCCCTGGGAGTTTCTGTCATCCGAGTCCCTGTTATCACCACCTTAGTGCCACGCACGTACCTCCCACGGGGCCCTTCTCTGCCTGCACCTGATGACAGTCACTTCGTGTTTCTTCAGATTCAGTGAGGAGCCCAAACCAGGGGCAGCACTAGGGCTGCCGGGAGGCGGCTATTCAACGCCTCCCTCCAAAAGAGAGCTGTCCCTACCAAGGGCTTGTCTGTCCTTTTCAGGTGTTTATGTCCCACAGAGTTAGCAGCCGTTCAGCAGACGACCCTGCAATACGTGATGGGTCAGAATTCAGCAGATGCACACGGTACCTCTTGACACGTACAATTTTGGTTGACCAAAGGCTGAGTTATGATGTCTGCTGGTCCTTGCCTGCTAGACGATGCCAGTTCTAAGCACAAAGTCTAAACATAAATCAAAACTTAGGTAACCAGTACTGCCAAAAACAAATTTTCAAGAGCCTTAGATAATAATAAGCAAAAAGAAAGGTATTTGACATTTACTTCTGCATTCTCACTGATTGCTTCTGTAAAAGCCCGTAGTGTTCACCATAACCACAATCTGAAATCTCTCTCTGCAACCACGAGGTCTAAAAACTTTATTTTATAAACGAAAGGAGACACTATCGCATTTTCACATATTTCCAGAAATAAAAGTACTAAGAAAACCACCAAATACTTGCAGATTCCTGATAAGATCACCACAGCTGGCAATGCTGAAAAATTATAGACTTGCAATATAAGCTAGGCCTCGGCTCCGGGCTTGCCTCTGGCTGACCTTGCGAGTTTATGTCTCAGGAAAATCAGACTAATAGGAGTCATGCGTATCAGGAGATGGGCAGCGTGCTCTCCATACACCCCAGTGCGGGACACAGGCAGTGCTAGAAGTCTTTTTAAGCTCAAATCCATTTGTAACACCCATAGCTTCGTACAGATCTGCTCTGAACTGTTTACAACTTTTCTCTGAAAAAACCCTTCCCTACGAAGGGGTTAAAAAAGTCTGTGAAATACAATCATATACATTTTTCACTTTGCACAATTTCCTTCTCTCTCTCTCCCAACTCATTTTCAACTTATTCCATTTCATACCCATTCTCAGCATCCAGCCACCATCCCTCTGAAGCTATTTTCCTGCTTAAATGATGTTGGAATAATGTTAACAAGACTTTTTATTATTATCAGATTACAGTTCACACACGTGAATCAAAACTGCGTTAAGGGTCTGATTCTGCCACCCTTGAAATCAATTGTGGTTTCGTTCAATGAAACCCAAAGGTCTCGCTCTCAGTGAGCTGTAACTCCAGGTCTGGGGACCATTTATTATTCATAAGTACAGCCTGGGACAGACTGATAAATGGCCCCTAACCATCCCACACAATTTCAAAAGGGGAAAGAACCAGAATGGACTGATTAATGGCTCCAGCAGTCTCAAGTCTTGCTAACCTTACCTTTACAGGGACAGGGAGATACCTGATGGGTATAATATTTAAATAAAAAAGCAATTATCTCTGTAATATAGATTGTTTCAGGATGCCTTCTCTCCAGTTAAATGTAGTGGGGCTGTGGAAGACATTATCTGACATAGAACGTTAAATTGATAGATGGAGGTTTGTACCATCCAGTTTGCTTACCAAACGCAAGTAGAGACAATCCGAATGACAAACTTTGCACCAGCGAGGGTACAGGCAACGTTTGCCACAGAGGGCTGGGCCCAAAGGGAAGTCATCTGCCTTTCACTTAGATGGGGGTTTGTGTTAAGGCAGCAAGAAATGGTCCGATTGCTGGCCAGGATGCGAGAAGACCTGCTTAAAACTTACAAAGAAGTGAGTAGCCTGAAATAACTGGATCATCCATACCTTAGCCAATAAATGCCTGGACCCAGAGTGCACCTATCTGTCTGGGTAGCCGATGAAATGTCCCGAATGAGGTTGAAGGAATCCAATAAAGCCACAAAATTACTGGTGAGAGGGCATAACTCAAAAAGGCACAAATGCAGGAGTCAATGACTACGAGAAGCCTCCAGGGACCCAAATAGGCTGCGAAGAGGAGATTACTAAATTCAGTAAAAGAGGGGGAAAGCAAAAAGAAAGAAGCTCTGCTCTGTAGAGGACAGCAAAGCACTACTGTTGGGAACATGCAAAGAAGAAAGATAGCACTGAACGAAAAGCAGGAGCTGAAACACCCCACCAGGTGCTTGGCTGCAGGAGAAAAGCCATTATAATTTGGCAGTATCTGGGCAGCGATACAGGGCAGCGTCAGCTTTCAGCACAGACGGAACGGTGTTGCAGCACAGCACAGCTGGGTGGCCACTGCCCTGCTTCTCACCATGGGCTGTGGGGTGGGTGTCTGCAGGGAGGGGGCAGCCTTCCCTCTCAAAACTGTCCTATTCGTTTTGCCTATGTCGCCTGAAAAGCTTTCAGCTGGCTCTGAAAAGGGGAAGATGGTGCATCCTCCCATAGGATGTTCTCTCAATGGGGAGCGCGGCATAGCCAGTCCAGCTGCATATCACATTTATACCCCAGCTCCCCCAGAGCTGCTCTCCCACACTTATTGCCACCCTTCACACCGCTCAGGTAATGACAGCGAAGCAGATAACAGTGGTGACCTACTTCCAGCCTCCTTCCTCAAGGAAGCTGTCTCATCAAAAGCTCTCCATGAGCCTGGTTCAGCCTCAGAAATCCAAACAAAGCAGAAATCTAAGATGCCGAATAGGGGGCAGTTGCTCTGAATGTCTGCGAGTGGTTGACAGGAACCTGGGTGAACTGGGCCCATTAAGAGATGCAGGAAACAGGACACTAATTTCAAAGACTGTCTCGGGAAATCCTGCAAGAAGAAACTGCTTCTCCTCCTGCAGGCAGAGCCCCGTGGATATAAAGAGCATGTCGCCCTCCAAGAGCTCCATGCTAGACCAAGATCTAACACAACAGAAGTTGTAGCAAAGCAGATCATTTAAGAATTGCAGCAAACCTGGTCAAAATGAATAGTTCTGGATTTATGGCAGAGAATCAGTGATAGTAAACCAAAGAGGAGAGGTAGAATAATAAAAACAGAACATTCAGCAAAAAAACCCAAATGCACTTTTAAGTGATCTCAGCTGCAACAACTAACACGCACCAGCTGTTACAAGGTGCAAACTGAAAGTCTTGGGCAGACCAACAACTTGACCAGTTCTATTCAATTATGAACAGGGCTGCACCTAAGACATGTGCCAGTAGATGGTGTGTTTATTTTAACCAAATAGTTACCTGAACATAGCTAGAGTTCCCTTTAGAACTGCTGCTTTGTTTTGAGCTCATATTGCTTGCTGAACACGCTTCAATTTTACCCTCTGAAGTTTTTTTTCCTCCTATTTTATCCCCTTGTGAAAGGTCACGAAGGGGATCACTCTGACCAACATGATAGGAACGTTTGGATCATTGAGTGTAATATGCTATCCGTATTTGCACTTCAAAGCATTGTGCTTTTGCAGTTCAATATAATCCCGTGCCATCTTTTATAAGATGAGCAATAGAAATACCAGGATCTTTCCTCATATGCTGGCAGAATACATCAGCTCCAGGTTTACCTCTACTGGCTTATCCCGGTCCTGATTTACCTTATCGAATGTCCATGCCCCTAAGACCAAGTGAAAGCAGCTGGAAGCCTATGGATTTCAGTGTCACCTTGACATATAGCACTGTTTCAGAGACATCTTGGCTCAGGCTCCAGTTCTTGCTTATTTTCACAGAAGAGTTCAAGAATTTGTGAGACATCGTTTCGTTTGCTTTTATCTTATGATAGCTTGTTCAGCCCCCTTCACAATTACATTCTGACATTTTTATGGCTCAAAGTGGCTGCATTTTTTTTTTTTTTCTTTTTAAGTAGGTCATTTGAAACATGAATGCATTGCATGAACACAACAAGAAGGCTTGGTGTATCTCAGTTCAGGTGCTCAGCGTTTGATACCACTGCTCTGCATGCTATCCAGCCATCACATCCGCTGGTGCCCCAGCTCACTTAGCGCTTCTTCAGAGAAATGGAAAAGGATTCTTTCTTAGAATACTCCACAATTTATGGGAAAGGGCAACAGAAAGGAGCCAAGAACCAGGAACTCTAGATCTCCTCATCCATGACTGCTGCATGTCACAACCTGACGCATCTCCCACTTGACAGCCACAATAGGTCCAAATCATCTCTCCTGACAGGCAAGGTACCAAGCGATGGAGCTACAAAGAATATATCCATTTTTTTTTTTCCTCTATCAGAAAAGAACAGCCTACTCACTTCTTTAAATCAAGTGTAGTATGACTGATTCACATCTTAAAGCCCAGCCTTCGAAGTTGATTGGTGACCCATGAGAAAAGAAGGTATGTGATTCTGTAAGATAGTTCATCAACTGATTGCATAAAATGCCCGAGAAGCAGCAGCACAAAACTTGAAAGTTAAGGAACATGCTCTTGCAATGCACATTCAGAATTTCAAAACACACGTACTTGTTGGGCTTAAAGGACCAACAACAAAACTATATGCCAGAGCACTGAACTACTTGACTCACAAACAATTAAAGTATTCTTTCAGCAGAGATTATATTTTGTAGGGTTATTTTCTCAGGCAATATATACAAGAAAGTGGATATGCTCACAGGAGCTGTATCAAACTCTTAGATTTCTCTTCCTGTAAGCTTTGGTCAGTCTAATTCCCTGAATATAGGGAGATGTGGGCTGGACCTCCAAACTGAACTCAACTAGATCTGCCAAACTGATGCTGGAGACTTATTCTCTGGGACAATGGGGGACTTCATCTCATAAAAAGTGCCTTTGGGTTGTATGGCTTTGGGTTTCCTAAATTCAGCATATGGTAATTCCCTCCCTTACTATTTTGGATGGGAAGGAAAGGTGCCCATGTACGACAAACCCCTCTCCTATTTCAGACCTACCTCTCCTCCTCGAATCCTTTTGCAAAAGAATTACAGTTGTGCTCATATATTTCAAGGTTGGTGTCATTCAGCTTCTGAATCAGTTTGGCAAGTCCTATATTTAAGAGACGTTAAGTCTGTAGTGAATTTATAGCTAACTGATCATACTCTCAAATGGAACAGCACTCAAGATTTAGTACTAACAGCTCCACAACTTCTCCTTTGCTTCTACATGTACAAACCAATTTTTCCTAACATGGTGTCCAACGCTATTCTAACACTTGCAGTAGTAGCAGACAGTAAGACAGACTCTGAGTTGCACTCAATTTTCTAATCGCCTGCATAGTATTAGGTTTCACGTTTACCTGAAACACGTGAAAGAATCAACTCTAAGGCTGTTCTGTGGAGTAACAGTTCCAGCATGTGCACAGACATGGGATCGCACTGCGGATGCATTCGCTTTATCTTACAGATGGTTTCAGTCCCAAAGGCAGCAAGACTGGAAGGAGTTTGTTCACATCTGGTTACAAAAGATCTTATAAACATGCCTGATGTGACTCAGGGTTACAAGGGTATCTAGCCTGGATCTTAGTGTCTTCCTCAAGTAGGTTTCTCATTCTGTTTACTCTCAAGCAACATTTTTCAATCAGGTGTAGCAACAAGCAGAATAAAATAGCCTCGGGATCTCGTCCTTAATGCCCAGTTAGCGCACACTGACACTCAATTGCAATTATTTTCCTTTCCTAACTTGAGATACAAAATGTCCTGTCTGCCAAGAACAGCCCAGCACAGTTATGCCTGTCTTTGCTTGATGCAGAATGATTTTCCACTGTAGATTCATTATGTCATTGAATTCAGTCACGGGAACATTAACATTTTCACACATGTGGGAACTCATCTTGTGAATGCAAAGCTCATTTATTACAGTGATTTCTTCAGAGGCTGTAGTATGCTCATTTTATGATGAGGTTTATAATAAGGACAGATTCTGAACTGGTGAAAGCATGCAAATTTACCTGAAATCTGAAGTTTACAGCAAAGATTGTTTATTGCTGGTAATTAGTGGGGTTTTTTTCCTTTTTTTTTTTTCTTTCTTTTTTTTCCTTCTTTTTTTCTGGTGTCTTGAGTAATTTATAATGTAATAAGGGAAGCTTGGGGACTTTGTAGCAGAGTGGCTTTTGATTGCTTACTGTGAACTCACTAATGACTCTGATAAGATTGAGCAATTTAAAGAGAAGGGGCATCTCCAAAGCCACTGCAAGATGTATTAACACCTTTGAATGACGCTTGGACTATGGCACTAAAGCCTGAGCAAAGAACTGACTACACTCTCTCTTCCTATCTAGCAGAATGGAACATAATTTAGACATAAATGTTAACTTAATAATACTATGCAGTTATTGCAGCATCAAATTAGAGCACATTTTTATTTTGGAACGTATTATTAGTATGCTTAGAAAACATAAACCATTCACGTTTTTGAGATGCTCACTCAACACTACTAGTTTTAATTCTGAGCACAGAAACGTATCAGGAATTTTGGTCACATATTCACAAATCCATGCAATAAGAGAAAACTAAATCAGCTGCAGGTTTGAACACAAATTTGTGTTCTTCTTCTCCTTAAAAATTTGTGTTCTTCTTCTCCTTAAAATATCAACAACTAATTATCTGGGTCAGCAGAAGAGGGAGCTACATTTTTATTAAGAAGTTTAATAACGCAGCAGCTCCTTTCACAGATGTCATAGCTATGGGTTGGTATCAAAATAAATAATAATAAAAAAAAAGAACTCTCATTTTATTGAATTAGTAAGAGACGGTCTCCCTGGTGGGTGAAAAGAGAAAGCCCAGTAAAATGCTACTTTAGAGTTTCCTGGAAATGCGATGAATTTAAAGTTTCAAATAAAACAAATGTACCAATTCGAATAAATTGATCTTTTTCACCACGTGAAAGTAGATATTAAAAATATAATTCTCTTGAGTTTTATACCTATGCTGTCATTGGTATGACTGCAAAGAAATGTTATAATTTGGCTTAATTCTTCTACACAAAAAATCAAACCCTACATATATTTGAATATCCTCTTAATTAAGCTTATTTGAAACACTGTAATCTCGCTCTTATTTGCAAGAACAAAGCATTTGATTGCACCTTTTCACTTACACTTTAAAGCGATAGGGCCAGGTTTCCTGGTGAGGCAAAGCCCTGCCTTTTCCCTAAGCAGCTGTATACACCTGAGCACAGATTGGGAATGAAGTGGGGCACCCAGGGTAGAAAAGATGGACTGCTCAAAACTGGTTTCACACGCCCCGCACGATCCTGCTGCTAATAAGTACACAGAAGTGCTCATACAGTGGCAGGAAAAAATCACAGCCGAAAAGTTATCATGCAGTAGGAACACGGGAACAGGTAGCTAAGAGCACGCTCAGGCTCTGACTGTACGGTGAGTTATGCTGTGCAGCAAGAGAGGAGTAAACTACCCCGTACCTACGCAAGACAACCACTGAGTAAGAGCGTGCATTTCCAGTTCACATGCACATGAGTTTTGGGGAGAGAAAGGACGATAAGTCTAAAGCAAATACAAGTACCGACAGCAGCAATAAGAAATATCATTGTTGGCCCCATCATTGTAGAACAAAGCTTTAACATGTGAAACATGTCCAACTTAATGGCTGGGATGTTAAACACCCAAAATTCCTAATCTATCCAGACAGACCCTGACTATTTTCAAGCCAATCTCATGGTTTCTGGATGTCTGAAATTTACATGACTGAAGTGGAAACAAGAAAAAAGACCCTATAGGTGCCAGCATGGAGCTTCGAGCTCTTGAAAACATAATAAAGGAAAAGCTGATCTACAGTTTACCCTCCAGATATGCGCCAAATACGTGCATTGAGGCAAAACCGCATGCGGAAGGGTTAATTTGGCCCTGAAAAATCGTGTGTCCATCATCTCTCGGTGCACGCGGTGAATGAAATTCAACCCCACTCAGTCCAGGGATCTAGGCACAAGGGTCATATTTTCTTGTAAACTCCAGCTGATGAGTAGACACGTATGCAGAGGGCTCTGCCAGTGAGTAAAGCATTTTCCAAGCCTGCAGCCCAGATCCACAGATTAGGGGATAAGTGATGCCCAGTCAGAATATCTGACCTCTATAGAAAAAGCATGGTTTGGTTTTTTTTCCTCTATACAGTCATCAACATGTGATCAGCATATTATCTGGGGCCAGATGATCTGGCTTGCAGACATAGGCTAATACAAGTACAGGCACCCCGAGCTGCCTGTGTGCAAAACACCCGGGCAGCTCTGCACGGAGACAGCGGGCTGCCCGTGGTCCGCACCTGCCTCTGCCAGCCCCAGGCTTTCGGTGCAATACCTGGGATGCCTCTTTCCCCATTTGTGAGGGGCTCGTATGCACAGACACCGCACTGTCCACACGCTCTACGACTCCACCTTCGAGCTGGACTGGGGCATGCACGAGGTGCTGCACCCGAGATAAGAGCCCTTTGGCAAACAGCTGCAGCAGGGAGCAGTGCAGGAACCAGCTGTATCGGTGTTACCAGGGACTTTCCATTATCTGAAGTGTTCCAGCTCCACTTTACCTCATAAAACAAAGCTGGCTGTGTTGCTAACCCTCAGCATTGAAAAACCATAAAGCACGAGTCACACACATAAATCACACCTAAATGCCTTCTGGGTTTTGAGCCTTTAAAGTTCATGTTTTCAGGCTCTTCTCCATAACCGTAAGAACTAAAACTCTCTTTCTCCATGAAAATTGAGATAGTTTCCTCACCATTGGAATCTGCATGCTAGAACTTTAAGCAAATAATGCAAAACTGGGGATGAACTCTTGAAGGCTGACAACCCTGTGCTGATTGAGCGCTGGTTTCTGGTAGTTTGTGGGAGAGATCAGGTCTGAAGCCCCATGATGTCCTTTGGGGCACAGACCTGAGGTCCCCCTTCCGCTGGGGTTTGTGCGCACATCAAAAGCATGACGGTCTGCACTTTGCCTCTCCACGTGACTCCCAGCACTAACCCGGGGGGTCTAGCCTGGAGGTCAGCCAAGCTTTGACACAGATCCCTCTGTGAAGCATATCGCGGTTATTTTGTGCACCCTACACTCATCTTGTTCTCATGTGATTGAGCAAAACCCTCCCACTATACCTATTTTAAAATGGCTCTGTAATGAGAGCCTGTAATTTATCAAAAGGTCCAATTAGGAACTCCTCTTTGTTGCCCTGTGAAACCATCCCTTCACAAAGTCAAGAAACTTATCTCACAACGTACGAGGCTCTAACACTTGTAAGCAAATGGTCATCTTTGGGGTATGCATCTGGGTCATTATATAAGCAAAGCAGAAGCAACACAATAGGGCCAATGCCTTCTTGTCTATAGGATACTTTTAGGCAAATATTTCAGCTGCAGATGGTAAATACAGCTTCAAAGCGTAAAGATATCTAACTGTGAAATAGCTGAGTCAGGTGCATTTACTGAAGTGTGGTGAGCCAAACACTAATTACAGTGCGGTTGCACCAAGACTAGTGATACATCTGACATATTTTAAAAGTAGGCTTAAACCAGTGCCAAATGAATTCGATGAACCTCCATGAGCTTCATCCGTAGGCATTTCATTGTAGCTAAAGAAGAAAGTTGCGAGAGATACAGAGCGTGTTAGAAGATTTGCTTCTCATTTCTGAGAATCAACACCAAGTTTTCCTGGAGCTCTGACTAAGTGGCTGAAAAGTTTAGTCACTCACAGGTGTTTTGCTGCCATCTGTCAACAGCTGGTTATTGCAAACCTGTTTACTCAGTCTAGTGTTGTGAGAGAGAACTCGCTATCTTTCCTCAATCTCTTTATACAGCTCCTGAGCATCTTCCCCCAGAACCAAACCGCTCCAGGGCTTTGGGAAATTGCAATCCACATCCCTAGATGAGCTTCACAGCTGGCCCCTACCTCTGTGAAGTTCCCGAACTTCAATTCTGGCTCAGAGTGCTGAATTCGGAGACTTAATTATAGCACTGTCATTCAGAGGAAAATCTTCACAGGCTGGGGTATTGCCATTACTTGCCAGATGCATCCACACCCTGGTACTGATTACATGCATTACTGACCTCAGCTGAACCATGAGAACAATAAGGCTAGCCCTGGTCAGGAATCTTTCTGACAAAACCTGGTTTCACTAGAAGAGGCAGATGAGAATCTAACATATTTCACAGACACTTGCTGCACACACCGAGCTCCAGACAGATCACCAGCAGGCTCTGGCTGTGCCGGCTTGGCAGGACCCTCCCTGCCCACTGCCTGGCAGCTCTCAGTGGACGACCGAGAAGCCCAAGTGTCCAAGATCCACCAGCCTACAGAGGAAGCCAGGCCAGGCCCAGTACAGAAGCTAATTTCTGTCTGAACTGGAAGAGAACTTCAGCACGTGCCAAGGGGCTTTGGAGAATACAGGAGCAGGTCCAGAGCTGTAGGGTTTGCAGCAGAACATGGGTCTCTGCATGGCCTTCTGCTGCCATGGTCAGAATTGGACACTAAATGTTTTTACTTACACTTGTAGATCCAGAACACTTGAAAATCTTCTCCCAGGAGATTGCTAACCTGGCCATAAAGATGCAGCCTGCTGTGTCTGACCATCACCGCTGGATTTTTCTAATGTGAGCAGGAATTTATTAAATATATATTTATAAGTTTCTATTTATAAATATAAATTGTTGTACAGGAGCACCTCTAACTACTAATAGCATCTTTTTATCCACAACCTTCAAACAGGGTGTTCAGCCTTCTCCTCCTAAGCGCAGGCACCACAGGGTTTGTTTCAATCTGATTACATCTCTTTAGGTAGAGAAATTCTAATCTTGCTCAACAAGCATTCTGCAGAGTGAATGAGGTGATATGCTGCCCATCAGTCCTGTCAGAAGATATACATGCTAAACCTAAAAGCTTCCAGGCTTTCGGTCTCTCTGTCTCCCTGAATCACCTTCCTCATCAACAGCATTAGAGCGAGTTAGCCATGAAGTAACAAAAAGCAGGAAAATGCTTGACATCAAATTGTCCCAGTGTTAGAAACCAAGGTTCAGCATCACTGCACCTTCCCATACAGCACTATCCCATTAGGAATACTTTCATTTGATTAGACTGATCCATTGGCTCCTAGTCCATATTGCTTAACCCTCAAACCATTATGCCCTATTGAAAATAATTGGTAATGACAGTTTTGGGTTTAATATTTAATACAGTGGTTAAATGGAGTTATACTGTTTGTGGTTATAGTTTCCATTGACTAATAAGCAAGTTGAGAGCAAAATGCATTTTTCTTCAGCTGTTACATTAGCAGAAAGCTAAACACCACGTTACTCATAATAGCCTTAAACATTTTCAGAGAAATGGCTCCCAAAGCCAAGTCAAATATTACATTGATTTGTGGTTTACTTGTTTTCCTTTTTATTACTGGAGGACTGTCTTTTTAGTAGCTTTAAGGAATGCTGCAAGGTGGATGGGTGGACCGAAAGGCATTTCTTTGCATGTCAGGCCAACTTTCAAACAGCCCTTCACACAGCGCCTTGTGCACGGGCTCCTCCCTGCCTGTACAGCTGCAGGGGCAGGGGGCAGAGTCCTCCCACTCCTGCTGCCCATTCCCACAGCAGCTCCTCTTGCCCTCGGCCGTGCCAGCACCACGCTCATGGGGCTTTGCTGCATGCCAGCGACCTGGCCTGGGTTAGAAAAACCTGCAAGGAAAAGGAAATGGGACCTTCCCCATCCAAAGCTGCCATATTGTGACACTACCGTCTCAGAGGAGAAGCCTTCTGCATGTTGCTCCCTTTTCTGCACAATGGAAGAGGAAGGTTGTGGAAGCGCAGGGTTTGAGCGGCTGTGAGGTATCTTAAAGTAATGACAAACATATGGAGGTTTGTCCTGCAAGGGCTCACCCACCTGTACAAATTTTGGGTCAGGTTACCTGGTGTCTCGCCAGTAGCTTCAAAAGAGCTTTATTTATTTACTCTAGCCAAGAATTTGGCGCTCTATTTTTTAATCTGCCCACATCTTTCACCTCCTCCTGTAGCGCTTGTTCTCCCAGGGCTTTTTTTGCCATTAACACTCCCAGTTCTGGATGATTACTACATTAACAGGGATTCCAGCTGAGGGTGGGGCTCACTCCCAGCAAATTAGTCAGTGTGGATCTCCACTCCCCCATGGCTTGGTTCCCACCAGTATCTGAGCGGGCTTGTACATACTGCAACCGCTGCTGTGATTTACTGGAAAGAGACCCCTCATGTGTCATTCATAAGCTGAGCAGATGAGACAGAAATGACACCCAAGTACCTGAATTACAGAAAGAAAACTGACACTCACTAAACACATGCTGTATTTTACCAGTGCCAGATGCTGCTTCTGCAAACCTTTCCTGCTTGCTCCTATGAGCCAAGCTTTTGTATATTACCCTGAATGCCTAAGACTCTAAAGACTGTAGATACGATCAGAAGTACACTCCAAGGACCAGATCCTTCAAAGAGATGAGCGCCTCCCCTGATGTGCTAACTACCCATCTCTATAATTTTATTTGGGGCCTATGAATTACTCAGTCTCAGGCTGAATTCTTAGAAAATGATTCACTAGCACCAACAAATTAGTATTGGAATTTGGCCTTACAAATTCTTCACCACACTGAAACAGAGATGATTTGAGAAGGCCCATAGCAGCATCCATCCTTTCACAGGTGAGGCTGCTAATTCCATAGCTCATGCTTGAACTGAACCTCAGATATATTGAGAAGTAACTCACACCACTTACAACGCAACTGTCCCTTATCCAACCTCTACTATAAGAGTACATTCAAATGAACTTCCTGAACTAGATGGTCAAGTAAGATTAGCTTCACAGATCCTAAGGTGGGAGAGGAAAGTGATTTTCTATCATTGAAACTTCTGAGGCCACACATTATAACAGAAAGATCAATTTACCAAAAAGGGAAATATGATTGCTGGGTGGACCCGATGCTTAAAATGAACTTAGCATTGTTTTTGAACTTATTTAGAAGCATGATGGAGAAACACAGCTTTGGTTCCATTTATAAATGTCCGAAACGACAACCTAAATTTAGGACTCGACAAATGCCAGGCTGACCTAATTGGTAACAGAAGGACCATATTCCTAGCTGAAACATAGGTATTCCATAGCCAGCAGTCAGACAACCTGCCCCGACTGACCGCAAAGCTGGCTGGAGAAAACCAAGATGGAGAAATACATTATTAGGTCCCTTTGGTGTCCATCTGGGGTGTGATTCTCTCATATATACCTGTACCTAACCAGTGGTGTCCACAGACTCACATTAGAGTGGCATTTTGGATTTACTTTGCCCTGATATCAAACAACGAATAGTCCTACCTGGAGTTCTCAAGAAGAAAAATAAGCAATAGATGTTTAAGACTATTCCTTCAGTATCAAACATACTTATTATAGACTGAGATAGTTTAATCAGCAATTCCCAATAGATTTCTTCTAAATGTCTTTTAGTTGGACATAGAGTTGTGTAACTCCCTTGCATGGGCTGAAAGGGAAAACACAATGTGAGAAGCCACCAACATTTCTCTTTCAGAAGTGTTCAGAGAGCAGCTGCAGTTGCTTCCCTGAGTTTTGCTGAAAATTGAGGTTTCTCACTATGAACTGCCCCAGGGTGTGTGTCACTCCCAAGGCAGCCCGGTGAGGGGCTAAGGCTGCGCTCCCCCAGACCAGCTGCATGGGATCTGGTGGCAAGCCCCGTTCCTCCTGCTCCCTGTTTGCTATCAGCACCTGCGATAACGCAAGCACTTCCATGTCAGGAAGCAGAGCAGCAGGGTGAACAGTTCCTCTTCAGGCAGGCCTAGTTTCTCTGTGTTTGCTGGAGAGCTTCTGAAAGCTATATGCAGTTAGTGACTTGCTTCTTAAGAATTCCCCCAAAGCCATGTAAAATAGATCCAGTCAGGCACTGAAATCATTACTAAGTATAAATTATTATATCTTTCATTTTTACCTATTCACAGAGGAAAATGCACCTTGTGCACCATACAAATCCAATTTAAGCTGTGAGAATAGGCTCTAAGTAGGACTTAAGTAGTGCAGAGGCCGTTAGGCTGACCCTCTACAGTGGGGTTAATTTCATCCAAAAGCTTTTCCGAGAGATAAGGAAACAATCTTTCATGTACAAAGCACTTGAGGAAACCAAGAAACAGCAAAAGAATCTGCCTGCTTTGAAAGCTTTGTATCTCACCTCTACACTCAATAGAGAGATGTGTTGTGTTGACGTACTGTAGATTATACCTTAGCCAAACGGTGAAGTTAAAAGGAAACAGGATCCCTTGACACTGTTTTAGACAACCCATAATACAGCACTATCATTAAACAAAGTTTACAAAAGGCTTCTATTTACATGTCTGCAGAAAATAGAACAGGGCGCAGGATGCTGATTGCAGTCTAAATGTTAACTGAGGGACTGAATGGCACTCGCTGGGGGTGCGGAAAATCTAGCGCAAACAAAAAGAGGAGAAAACGGTCTCACTACCCAAAGCAGCCCTGCATCCCGACAGCAGGCTGGCTTGCGGTGGAAACAGAACAGCCCTCGCTATTAAACAACTCAGTCACGCTACAGGAATGGAGGGCAAGATCAGGATCAATAGGCGATACCTGGCAATTCAAAAGACAGCTGTGAAAAGGTAGCTCGAAGCTGAAAGAACAAGAGACAGGCCTAGACACAGCTCAGCCTCTCTGCTGGCTGCTTCCAGAAAGGGTCTCTAGAACGGTGGGCAGAAGTTAAAGGAAATGGCAATGCACATCTGTACTTTGGGAATGAAATGTTGTTTTCACGGCAAAACCTCACTCTGTTGTTCAAACCTGGGCCATTACATGCGTGTGAAAGTCTACTGAGTTCACTTTGGAAAGGAGGGGCTTGACTATGAGTGAGGGAATCCACATCTGTGTGCTTCTGGAGTGGTTTGGAATTGGGAAGGGGGCAAGAAATCACAATTCTAGACAATTTTCTGGATAAAGAAGAAGAAAATACCTTTCGGCAGGACACAGATTAATTTACGTGCATATTAATTGCTTTTAATTTCAAGAATAAAAAAAGCAAAAGGAACAAAACCTCGGAATAGTATTAGAGATGGGATATGTCCAGCAAGGATCAAGACACCAAGCTTAGATTATTTACAGACCAGCGTTATTTTGGGCAGTGCTGTGTCCTTATTTTCTCTTACTTCTGAAAACATTTCCAACAAGGCTGTGCATGAGGACCCCTGTAGAGATGAATGCTATTTGAGACTTTGCTGTTTGTAACCAACTGGTTTTACCCACACACGCCAATAACCCTAAAATGACCTCCATTCATGACTAATCTAGGGCTGAACAGAAAGTGGTGCCTTTGAGGAGAAAGCTCTGCATTGCCCAGAAACAGCAAGTACCAACTTGTGCTTCCCCAGTGCAGTCAGTAGAGCCAGGCCACTTACCACCACCGTAGCTCTTGCCCCCTATTTATTATATGGAAGTTTGTAAGGTCGGGGTTTGTGCTTCAGCCACGATTTACCAGAATTTGACCCATTTGCAAGCTTAGACATCACTCTGAGAGCCTGAATTCAATGTTTTGTTCGATGTTTTGTTCTATTACGTAGCTATTAAGACCCAGCCCTGCAAAGAGCTGCTGCAAACAGCTTTCCTCAGAGGAGCACTTCCCTGCAAGGCCTTTGCATCATAGATGGGCTGTGTCACACACGCTCTAGTAGCATGTGTAGCCAACACATCGTCATTAACCACCCTTTAGTAGGTAATAGGGTGAAACATGTCAGTGAACCATAAACCCAGGCTGCTTTAGAAGATAAATTGTAATGGCCCAGAAGTAGCTGTTACAGCGTTTCCTGTCAATATTTCACCTTTAAAAAAATTCCCTAAATACTTACTATCAGATGTAATGGCTGTCAATAACATTTATTTTAAATAGTCCCCAAACACATTACATAACCTGCATTTAAAAAGCCCATCTTGCCAATATTTGAAGGAGTCGCAGCCGAGCGGTCCTGTCACCTCTGGTACACTCCTGGGAGCAATGCTGCTCTTTGCTTTTTCACGTTAACCCTTCCTCACTCTCTGGCCCACCTCTTGCCAAATTTAAGGTGAAGATAAGACATGAGAGGCAGAAACTTTGGGTGTAGCTGCATGACGCATCGGGTCCAGTGGCAGAGCCGGTGTCAGTTGTTCCTGCTCCCTCTCCTACAAACAAGGGCGATTTCCAAGTGGCATCATTTTGGTGATGTGGGGTGGCCACGTTGACAGCAAGGAGCCATGAAAGCAGGGTGGGATTGAATGGGAAGGAGCAGCCCGAGGGGGTAGAGACACCTTACGGCAGTTTCTTGGCCCGGTAACGCGCGTTACGTTGCTGTATCTGCAGAAGGACAGCAGCAAGCCTGAACGGAGGCTCTGCCCTTGCTTTGTCCCATCTCTCAATCACACTTTTGTGTTTTAAGTAACAGTACTGCCACGCACAAGCGCCTATTTGGCATGCTGACAGCTGGCTGATCTGGGCACGTATGCAACCCAGCGTGCATTACCACCGCTGAAGACTGCTGTTGGTTAGGAGGGTGAATGAGTGGCACATACTGCATTACGCAAAATAGGGATCATGATAATTACGGGATAGCTTCAAGAGGGAGGCAGGAGGAATAATTTTTCACATCATAAGTATTAACTGTCAGTGTTAATTATCAGTATTTATGGCTGCCACTTCTGGGATTAGCCAAGTAAGCGTGGCGTGATGAAGCAGGGCATCGCCACCGGAAGTGGAAGCATGCTCCTTGGGGCAACGGTGGAGCCCCAGGATAATCCCAAGTGTCGTTCAGGTGTCATCCACCTCCTCAGCCTCTCTGGCAAAGCAACACATTGCAGTTTTGCATGTCAACAGCATTGAGCAGAAAATATCTTGGCTAAGGCATCTGCAATTTTTAGATTTCACTCAAGCAGGGCCAAATACCACATAGCCTCCAAATAAAGGGATGATCCTACATCTGTGAAGAAGGCAGACCTATAAACAAACACAATACATACAGAAGTCATATGTCTAATCCTTCTGTTGGGAGGTCAAGATCTAGGCTCTTGTGCAGTGCTTATGGGCCTAGGGCTAACGTGGCCATATAGAGGGTAAAGTCCTCTTCGTTATTAGTGCAGCCATTTCAAACTCGTCCGGATGCAGTTCCACCTGTGTGGGAGGCCACAGCAGGAACAAAATCACACTTGTGCCCGGAGCTGCCTGGATACAAAACAGAGGCAATGCTGACAGAAAGATCACCCTTTACCAGGGTCATTTCTAAAGGAATCAATCCCTAACTGTAAGCTTGCAATATAACAAAGGTGGTACTTAGAAAGCTTAGATGACACTTCCTCCTTAATCTAGATCTGAAAATTCTCTGCTACTTTAATGAGCTAATTAATCATATCTTATCCTAAGACTTCTATTTTCCTTATAAATCTTAGAAATGATGAATGTTGTATGAATCAGTCTCCTGCAAATTTATTGTCTGAACTAGTGTTTTAGTCTCTTCTAACATCAAGGCACTGCTGGGAATGAGGATGCACTTCTGAAAGAGTTAAATAAAGCAGGGTCAATTATCACTGGAATGTTAACCAGAACTCTCTAGGGCAAGATAAATCAATAGTAAATACAATCTTACTAGGAAAGTGTGTGTCATTTTCAGTTCAGTGTACTGGAGAGCACATTGCTCTGTTAAATTAAGTAAGAATTGTAATAATATCATGCCATGTAGTAGAAATAGCAGTAGGTGAAGTTTCCTCCATGAACCCAAGAAGTGATGCAATGGCAGCTTGTATGGATATAATTGTATATTTTGCTAGAATCAAAAATAAAGCTTTTAATGTATTATTAAATTCCTTGCTTAGAGGCAGGCATTCGCACACCTACAATTATTTTAATTGCATGTTCCAGATTTTTTTGTTTTTCAGAATTTTATGACAGAAGCTGAAATTAAAATGAATACCTTGCAACATACTTTCCTGAGTTTCAGTAGTAAGTTTTTCTCTTTGGGGAAAGGAGCGGTTTGTTCAGTGTGTTATATTTTTAGTTTTATGGAAAGGTTTTGGAAAAAAATGTGCCAAACAAAATGTGTGGTAACCAGTATGCAAACTACTGTAAATTAAATAAGTCTGGAGAGCAGAGAAGAACAAGTTTGGAAGCTAAAGACTACATTACAGTCCAGGAAGAGGTGACAGTGGATTCACATACTGCAGCCTCTGGAGTCCTTGTGAAATTGTGCCTCTTAGAGGGAGAAAATGGGCTTTCTTTAGAAGGATATTTCTCATATTTGCAGGTGAACTGCATCTTAGGAAAGATAAAACATCATATTTCTGTTTGAAAGAATGACCTTGTAACTATCTGAGAAATTTCACAAAAGAATAAAACAACATTGAGAAATGATGCTCTTGTGGTTAAACTGCAAGTAGGGGCCTGGCTCTGTGAACTTGGTACCTCCTCATGGCAGGCTAACATACAGGTTTGCAGCGTGTTCCTACTCTGCAGTTAACTTCTCATACCCATTCCTGGTCAGCGGGATGTAGTTTAGCTCCTGTCACAGCGGGACGGTCATGGGAAGGACAAAATCCTTCTGCTCACCACAGTGTTCTGTGTGATTGCCACAGAGCATCTGACACGCTACACACATCTCACCCGAGCTCCTGGGAAGGTCTGCTGGAGCCTTTTACTCTGACTTGGCCTCAGTTCCTGGTTCTTCCACGATCTGGAGAAAACCAGGCTGCCCTCCCTCCCCAAAGCCTACTGCTCAATCCCCCAGATTGACATTTGCCCAGATATTACCAACAGATATTATCTTTCATCTCCTCTACATCTGTGGATCACAAGAACTACCAAGACCAGTGGAATTTCACTGATGCCAGTGGTATTTCTCCTGATTTATAGCAAACTAAGTGGAATGGGAATTGGGTCAGAGCTCTGGGGGGGTCACACACATTGCCATTTGCCACCCCTTCACTGGGGCAGGAGGCTGGATAGCAAGTGCTCATATTCTCATGGCAAAGGCACCTCCTCTAAGAAAAAACATTCATATATACCCAAATCTTGACTTTCATTAAGCTTAATGCATTTGCAGCCAATTGAATTTGATAGAAAGCCTTTCCCGGGTAGTATTTCAGCTCATCAAGAACACTAATCAATGGCTGGTAGTTAAATGCATTCTTAACTTTTTATGTGCATTGTCCTTGTGCCATGTGCTGTGATGTCTTTATAACAGGATCATTAGGGACAATCACAAAGATTAATAAAAATATAAGGTGAATTGGACACAAGGGGTACCATTAAATAGAGCAGGATTACAGACAAATGAGGCTCTGCGGTATTTTGAGCTGTAATATTTTAAGTGGGTTTTTGCTATGTTCTATTGTTTGTTGGCCTTTTTCTTAGTCCTTCCTTTTACAGTTGTACTGAGCTCATCTAAAGTAGGTTGGTCCCAGAACAAGCCTAGAGTTGGGAGGAGAAAAAAGCTCATGTTCCCAAACTGTGATGTTTCTATTCTCCCTCCTGGAAAGAATATGAATCCAGGACTTAAAATAAAAGGCAGAAATTCTAAACAACCCCTTTGACTGTTTTTATCCAAAGGCAGAGTTTACAGCTGAACAATTCCATTGATCCATCGATATGTTTTCTAGAGAGGAGCAGGAGAGGAGACTACATTTATTTCAGGAAGATAAGCTCTATTTAAAAACAAACTATTCAGCTCCAGGACGAGCTCCACACGCTGACTCTGCCCATTACAGGATGTAAAAGCTCAGCAACAGGCGGTTGCACGCCAGCCGCCCGAGCAGCAGTCGCTGGTAGACGGAGCCTTTCAGGGTAGCCTGCGGCAAGTCACCACATCTCCCTCTGCCTCAGTTTCTCAACGTAAAATGAGGAATGATGGCTTCATCTTCTACCTTTTGTCTTTATTCAAAATGCTACAACATATTACATCTCTTGCCACATATTATACACAGCACCTAATATAATGAGGCCAGAACTAGTTTGGAGCCTGTAAAAATCAATGTAAGTACGACGGTAATAACTTATCATAAGAGGCCAAGCGATAAGGACAGTCTAGGAACCTAGGAGTGACTTGTGCCTTGGTCTGGGGTGGAGATTTAAAAATTAATTCTTTCAGCACTATAATAAACTTTATGGTTTTCATTTTCCCTAATTTCACAGAAAATTCTCTACAGCATCTCTTTGTTTTAGTGAAGTCTTAGCTAGTCTGTTCTAGTTCTGCTGACCTGGGAACAAGCTTCAGTGGTCTTTAAGGCCCCCAATATTAACATGAAAGTCTGTAATCATATCTTCACAGCTGTTAGAGCCCACAGTGTCACTGGGAGTTTGCATGGCTAAAACAGAATTTGCTGTATAATCCATGTGCTGTGCTGTTCATGCATGGTAATTATGTATAACAAAATCCATAAGGAAGGAAGCAGCTACATATAGTCTGCTTTTAAAACCTGAAGGGAAAGACTTATTTTTACTATCCAAAGAAACCAGCTTCAAAGAAAATAATTTCATACTTCTTTGATGACCAACAACCACTAAACCATCAGTGGCCCTAAATTTCATAATGCACTTTCTGAGCATCCTTGCTATTTCAGATGGTCAACTATTAATCTCTTCCGGCCAGCAGATACAAAGTTCTGTGTTATTTTCTCTAAAGAGCAAATCTTTGACTACACTCATAATGCAACTAACAGGCCCATATGCTGGGAAGAAGATGGTATAGAGATGCCAGAGGAGAGAACGACCTCCATTCCTGACTACCAGCATCCTGCCACTATTGCACTTCCACTCCCAAGTAATCTGTAGACCACAGAAGATCTCGTTCCCAGGCAGAGACACCAGCTTTCCAATGTGACACAACTTATGAAATACGTCTCTATGAAAAATTTAGGCAAAACAAAACTGTCACTGTTCTATTTCCTACCCCCTTACCCATACCTTTTCAGTACTTCATGGGACTTGTACTTTGGGTGCCTAAATTAGTTCTGTGGTCAGCATCTCTTACAATGTATTACTTCTGAGACATTTGAAGTTGTGAAAAACATGTCCTGCCATAGCAGAGGCAACCTGAGCACAGCCCCCCTGCACACAGAAGACAATGGATATAGGAAATAAGCGAAGCAGAGTTTCAACTAAGCAATGAGAGTAGGCTTGTAAAATAAAAATATAATTGAGAAGAACAGTGAGGCTCTGGGGCAAAATTTGGTGCCTCTAGCCTCAACCCCCCCCCCCAACAAACCAAAAACCCCAAACAAAAAAAGCACAATCCCCCCTCCCAACCCCACCCAAAAACCAAAACAGATTTCAGCAGAAAAGCATCACAAATATTTTTTATATCACTACCAATCTAGCTGAATGTCAGAAAAAAATAATTTAGACAGTAAAGTTTAGACTGGCTTTGCCACAAATAACCTATGGCTAAATGTAGGCCCAACACACAGAAAGTCAGATGTTCATAGGAACTGCTTTATTTTTAGACCCCATAAGAACTAACTCATCTTGATATCTCACTTGCATTTACTGCTCTGCTTCCAAGCCGTGCCTTGCTCCCCAGCGCCTGAACTGCCCACCTAAACACTACAGTCTTTTGGAGGGGGTGCGGTAAGGGACGAGGAGAAGAAACAGCCATCAGCAGAGAAGTGGAGCATTCAGCAGGCAACAGCCCGGTGCTCCTGCTTTTGAGGCTGCTCTTGGGACTCCGGCATTGCCCAACAGGAATATTTCTGCTTTGTTTAACATAGTGAAAAAAACATCAGTCGACACTGTAATGTTAAGAGTGGTGGATGCAAGTATGACCGATAAACAAACACGTCTTTGTTTTAATAGTGGGGAGTGACTTATCATAGTTAATTATAGGAATTTACAGCTATTTATATGAACTCAAGAAAGCAGAAAACATTCATTTGTTGGTAGTGTAACTGCTGGGTGGAGGCAGCCCAGATGCATGGAGATGAATGCTAGACTGTATCTTGTTTGTCTTGTTATGCACAACTTTACTACGTAAATTTGAACTTCAGTGAGTAGCTACTTGGCACTTTAGAATGTATAATTATAGACACACAAAAACCCATGGAAAGTGACATTTAAACATTGTTTCTTTGTCACATATCAGTTAAATATAGAAAAAACATATTTACTTTAATCCACAGTAGACACTTGGTCTCGCACCTGCTGCTCACACGCAAAATATGTCATTATCACTCAGCGTCCATCCTCTTACACAGAGAAAACAAAGTCACTTTGGTTCAGTTTTGTCTCATTTCAAGCCTCAGAGGAGCTGCACTTACGGAGGAATGTTAAGCAGAAAACAAACCCAAAATAGCGCAACATCAACTACAGTTCATTTGCAGGAAAAAAAAAATGCTGCTCTTGTGTGCGTTCAATAATTATCCACAAACAATTGTGATACAATGGCATGAACTCCAGAACATTTCCCCCCCACACACACACTTTTCAAAGACTCTGCAATGCTACCGATATACCACTGCCATCATTAGCAGGCGCATCACTACTGCAAGGAAGTGCTTGGCCGATGGTACGGAGCTGGCAGGGCCAAAGGCAATACAGCACACTGCCGTTAGATAATGCTGCTTATGTCCTACATGTTTCTTCTGGACAGGAATTAGTGTGAACAATTATTTAAAATATGCAAACCACCACTTTCTAATGAGCACCAGAACTTTTGCTAGGAAGGACCTAAAAGCATTCCTGGCTCTCTAAGGACAAGCTTCAACTAGCAATCGTCTACATCTAAAACCCTTAGATACAGAAATAATTCTCCAGTACCACAGTGGCTACCTTCATCATACTCATCAATGCATTTATCTTTGGGAGACATCATGGAAGAAGAGAAACCGATCTTGCTACAGAGGGAGGACCAAAGCAGAGACACAATAAAGAAGGAGTAGATCGTCTCAAGCAGCACAAGCGCAGACCTCCCCGAGTGAGCACTGACCTAACCTCATCCTCTGCACAGTGCGGCAACATGCAGCTATGACAGCTCATGCTCGCAGACACGAGGCTGGCTGCGCTCACGGTGGGCTATTTTTGAACTCGGACTCTCAGCAGGGCTTGCTGGAAGAGGACTAGATGCCGAGGAGCAGTGCTGGAGCCAGCTCCATCCCCACCGTGGACACGGACATGCACGATTACACCCAAAGAAGCTGTGCAAGGAAACGAGCTGAACCAGAATATTCAGGGAAGCACTGGATCACCTTTCTTCCCATAAAAATGACACTCACATTGGACCAGATCTTGGAAATTTTCCTTTCTCTTAAGTAAGGCCAAGGATTAAAGGGGTGCAAGGACCCAGGATTTAGGATGTTGCAATCTGGATGTTGCAATCTAATTTTGATTTAAACTTTCAAATAACTCTTCTCCCAAACTCAGGTTTCTCCCAACAAATAGCTAATATATAAAATTAAACCACTGAATAAGAATAGGTTTTACACATTATCCCACAGAACATGGGACGTGTCTATTAACTCCTCAAACTATCTACGCAGGATGCAGCCATCTCTGGGGTGGAACAAGCGAACTGCGCAACTGTTGCATAGCAACAGTATTGAGAAGCAAAAACCTGTGTTTAGTCAAAACTACAGCAGGGGATTTATCGAGTACTACATCAGTACTCAGGAATGACACAAGTCAATCAGCTTCCCATGGCTGCCTGTACCTTTTTCTCATTGTCTTTTTATAAAGAATCAAAGACATGGAGCTAATTTTTTCCCAAACAATCCTTGTCTAATGATATCCTGTCTTATTTTCAGACATTTATATATTATACCTCAAACCTGCATTTCAGAAGGAAAAGTGAGCAGCATCTTCTGGGCTACGTTCCCACATTTTTGATCCACTACTTGTTTTGCAGCTATAATGATTATTTGTAGTTAAGAGATCAATGGAAGTTCTAAACATATTCCTGTGACATCCGGCATACAGCTTGCATTCAGTCACAAATGAAAATAACCACACCACACGTGGGTGTCTGAACAGGTAACGCAAACACCCAAAGCATAACAGGCCTGAGGAGATACCACAAGGAATACCAATTCAGCCTTAAAATGTCATATGGCATCATTATACTATGCGTAACAAAAATAAGGGAGTAGAATGGAAAGGCTGCAAAACTGCTTGTAAACAACACTACCAGGTGGGATGTTGATACAGCCTCCTGAAATGGCAAGTGAAGCAAACTGTGTAAACCACAATTAATGTGTCTAAAACCAGTCCCTGCCCCCTCAAAAAAAAAGTATAACCAGTTGCAGGGAGAGAAGAGGGGAGTGAAGGCATGAAAGAAGGAGAAATGATAAATATTCTTAGAGATTTTATAGTTAGATGTATTATAAAACACCAAAGACATCTACAAAGTCTGCTTCATTCTACAGTGGTAGTATGACTCACACAAGGTGCTTAAACATTTGTGCTGGTTTTGATTTCTCCATGTGCTTAATTTTCCATCCATTAATTCCTTTCAAGCCATTCTTATGCACACCTCCTACTTTAATGCACCTTTACAAAACTGCACTGTTTTCTCAGGTCACACTTCAATTTGTGAAGAAAAAAATCACGTCTGATCTTTTTTAGATCTTTCCTTTATAAAATAACACTTATTCCAAAAGGCTTTCTACTGGTCTGGTTAGTTTTTTGTTTTCTCTGTTTCCTTCCCGGGGCAAAAATTATAATTCATCCTGGTACTACTGAACTACTCTTTAGCAAGTGCTAAACAACCTGAAATACAGTGGCTACTGGCTAAACTTCAAAAGCCTGGAGTGTAGTCCCAGCATGGAGGCTGCACATAGACGTTAGAGAGAGCTGGATGCATTATACATTTGCCTGACTTGAGTATTCAGAGCTGAGGAAATCAGGTTGATTGGTTCTGGGTCTTTTGTGAGCTCTGACAGATCCTGACCCACATTTGTCATCCTAGTAATTTTATTCCAGCCATAAAGGCGACTTTATTTCCACTCCTTACCTGCTCACTGGGAGGCAGGAGACTGGTTTATTAGGAAAAGAAGTAGGAATTAATCAAGTTATTCGCACGACAAAGACAGGGCTTTGTCTATCTGGTATTTCATACATTGGCCTATAACTATGTTTCAACTCAAATATACCCAGAGCCCAAATGCAAGTGCAGCCTGACCTCCACATCGAAAGGAAAATGCACAAGAAAAGAAAGCTTCACCTTTCTTTACCTCTCAGCACTGGCCAAAATGGGTGCCTACCTGCAGTATTAACAGGCCAGCCTGGCTACAGACTCCCAGACAGACTCTGCTATCATCTCTCTCAGTCACCTACTAGCCCCATGCTGCCTTCAGTATGTTGGTGAGTGCACACAGATGAAAGACTTTCCCCATTTTCCCACTTGCCTACCTTCTGCAGAAGCAAGGACACAGGTGAAGCTCTGTACGCTCAGATGATGGGACTCCCCTTGCACTCATGCAGGTCCTTACTTGACTTTCCCGCAGCCAAAGCTCAACATTTTCCTGCACAGCACAATTTGGCAGAATTACAGGTCACCTTTTACACCTTCCTGATACATACACACAAATCTGAAAGTTGCCTTTTGTGGATAAGCTGAGTTGTTTGGTTTTTACAATATTATCCTGCCAATGTCAGTGTATGACGTTTTAAGAGGTGAGAGTACCCATTCAATTAACCCCCAGACTAGACTGTGATTTTTTTTTCTCAATATAACCTGAGACAATGTGTCCTGCTCATTTTCTGATCGTGTCCAGATTGCTTCTCTCCCAAGAACAGGGCGCTTCATGATTTCTGACACCGAGTCAGAAGCAACTAAATCGCTCGACAGTTTGCCTTTGAACAACAGGGACAGGAATTGATTATGGCTAAGCGAAGCTGTCAGACTACAATTTACTAAGACAAAGTCATCTACATCACCTAACTCCTTACAGTGTTTTGAAATTTGCAGACATGTTACTAGTGAGCACGTATCGATTACCATTCCTCGAACGTGGCAGAGAGGATTTCCCTACTGAGTGGCTAAATGATGGGTATGTTGAAACAGATTTAATTGAATGTATGTTATTGATAATTTTATTTGGAATTTCCACATGAGACAAATCACACCCATTACTAAGAAGTACAGCTCCTGAAAGGGTGCCCAAACCTGAATCCGAAGTTAAAGGCATTGGAAAAATATTGGGTGAGGAGGCGGAAGGAAAACTGTTAATTGCTCAGGAGTATAGCAGGGATATAAGAAAGGGATTCTTCTTACATAACTTAGGCCACTTAAAAATTGGGTGTCTAGACTCCTTTTCCATATACAGATAGAAATCTATTTTAGATAACTATTTGAAGATAGAATGAACCATCCAATCAAGGCAAAGCTAAAGGACAAATCAGAATAAAACTCTTAAAATAAGGCAAGATGATTCTACTCTGTAGCATGAGTCTATCCTGAGATATTCCTTATTTTCCTTTCCTCTCACAAAATATTTCAGAAGAATAGTAAACCAGATACAGAGTCACAGGGGTAGGAATTAGGTAACTGATGTATGCAGGTATGGTCTGCGATACAATGGTTTGGGTGTTTTGACAATACAACAGCCTGAAACATGAATATTTACAAAGCAACAGTTCCTAATTTTGCAAAGGTCTCCGAGTGTGTGGAAAATACTACACTGAGCTTGCACGAAGACAGTAAAATCTAGCAGACAATTAATACAGTCTACCCTTCACTCAGCGTGCAAATGATATCGTCACTGATGTTAACAGAAATCACACACACACATTTACAAGCAAGTGTAGTTTGGAGTGCCTACAAATCAATATTAGGGCTGAAAACACTATTCCAAAGAAATACACAAGCTATTAATTTGAATCCTGATTCAGCTGACAACCACTGAATTTTCAGTTGTTGAAATGCCATGTTCAACATGCAAGAGAGAGAGGAGATGCACGTTGTGAAACTGCATTTATGACCAAAGCAAATCCTCTGACTGCTTACCGGTGGTGTAAAGTAGCATGCAGGGCTGCTCCAACTTCCCTCTGCGTGGAGTAATATCACATGACAGAACCTCTACTGCACGAAATGGCAAGCTGGGGAAAATAGATAAGGAAAGCATTGGTATTGAAATACACAAAGAACAGCAGATACTCTTTATTGTGTAACGCATTAAATTATAGCGGATGGTGTAAGTAATTTGTAAGCGTCACTCAAGTATAAAAAAAGCACTTAAAGGAAAAAGTTTGCAAAATTCATGAAACCTTTTTCCCCCCAGTTTCTAAATCCCCCCTTTTGAGATATCCTCAGGGTACAGATGGGAACATGCAGATTTTTAAGTTGGAGTACGTACATTTGACAAGCCCAGTAAAATCACACAGCATGCTGCAAATTCCAGACATCAAAATGGCAGGAAACAAAGACAAGATTCAAACTGACACTGAAGATGTAGCCCAATTTTTTTTCCCCAGTCTCCCAAAGGAGAAGTCCCTTTGCTTCATGGAGAGGGGAATGGCACCTGGAATCACTCTTCTGCACCTGTTTGCTTGCGTTGAGTGCAAGTTTGCTCATGCTGGTCCAGCACCAACTTGGTGCATCATCCAGCTTCACAGATGTGGTGGGTTGACCCTGGCTGAGGGCCAGGTGCCCACCAGAGCCGCTCTATCACTCCCCTCTTTCATTAGACAGGGGAGAAAAAATACAATGAAAAAAAAAAAACTTATGGGTCAAGATAAGGACAGGGAGAGATCATTCTCTAATTATCATCACGAGCAAAACAGACCGAACTTAGAGAGGGAATTCATCTAATTTATTACTAAGCAAAACAGAGTAGAGGAATGAGAAATAAAACCAAATCTTAAAACACCTCCCCCCACCCCTCCCATCTTCCCAGGCTCAACTTCACTCCCGGCTTCAACCTCCGCCCCCCTCAGCGGCACAGGGGGACGGGAAATGGGGGTTACGGTCAGTTCATCACGCGGTGTTTCTGCCGCTTCTTCATCCTCAGGGGGAGGACTCCTCTCATTGTTCCCCCGCTCCAGCATGGAGTCCCTCTCACGGGAGACAGTCCTTCACGGCCTTCTCCAACGTGAGTCCTTCCCATGGGCTACAGTCCTTCATGAACTGCTCCAGCGTGGGTCTCTCCCACGGGGTGCAGACCTTCAGGAGCAAACTGCTCCAGCGTGGGTCCCCCACGGGGTCACAAGTCCTGCCAGCAAACCTGCTCTGGCGTGGGCTCCTCTCTCCACGGATCCACAGGTCCTGCCAGGAGCTTGCTCCAGCGCGGGCTTCCCACGGGGCCACAGCCTCCTTCAGGTGTCTCCACCTGCTCCGGCGTGGGGTCCTCCACGGGCTGCAGGTGGAATCTCTACACCCCCTCATCCTCCCTCCATGGGCTGCAGGGGGACAGCCTGCTTCACCATGGTCTTCACCACGGGCTGCAGGGGAATCTTGCTCCGGTGCCTGGAGCACCTCCTGCCCCTCCTTCTGCACTGACCTTGGTGTCTGCAGATGTTCTTACATCTTCTCACTCCTCTCTCTGGCTGCAAAAGCGCTCTCTAACTGTTTTTTCTCTTTTCTTAAATATGTTATCACAGAGGCGCTGATTGTCTTGGCCTTGGCCAGCGGCGGGTCCGTCTTGGAGCCGGCTGGCATTGGCTCTGTCAGACACAGGGGAAGCTTCTGGCAGCTTCTCACAGAAGCCACCCCTGTAGCCCCCCCGCTACCAAAACCTTGCCACGCAAAACCAACACAACAGAGGCCTCGGAAAACACCATGCATGGAACTTCTGCGAGAATTACATGTCAAACAGACTTTACTAAATACCACTGGCCAAAAATTATTAACACCAGTTATGAATAGATATCCTTTCCTGTTCCTGTACTGGATGGCAGATGTCCCTACCTGATTTCCTCAGAAAACTAAGAAATGCTGTAACAATATGGACGCATATTGAATTGCCAAATTGCCCAAGGTCACTGCAAATCAACAAAGAAACCCACTTCTTATTTCCACTGAATTACATGTATTAAGGTTTCCAAATTACTGTCAAGTCCAATAGATTATTCACCTTTTCATTCACCTTCAAAGTTGGAGATAAATATAGCACAGGAAGATTGTTTTGTACTCAGATGCAGACATACCCCTTCAGTAAAAGCGTATCAACAGATATTTTCAGCTCACAGACAATAATCTAAGTTTAAAACTTTTACCACACTATATGAAATGATAACGCAATCTCAGCTTGCCTGCACTTGCCAAAAGTCACAGTGAACAGCCCCACCGAATGCCCGGCTCTTGTACCTGTCCTCCTTTGCTTGAGGAATGTAATTTTGCTAACAACTTTTCCTTAGCGTCTTGTCTTCAATAAGCTACTGAAGCCTGAGCGCTTACACCCGACAACTTGGCATACAGGTCTTAAACAAAGAATCAGACGATCAGGAATAAGACTTGCTAAGCCTCCACAAATGTTTGCGTTTACTCCTTACACAGATGCTTAGCAGAGGTTTCCACGCTTTGAGCGATGGGCTTCAGAGGACGTGGTCGGTAGTTGCTGGCAGCCACAGTCTGCTCAGGGTGAAAGGTCATTAGCTGCGATACAGGCTCCTAAGTAGGGGCTGGTTTCCAAAAGCGTTCAGCCCCTGGAAACAGCTTCGTGTTAGTGACCCCAGATAACCAGCCAGAACCAGCTGCAGTGGCATGCAAGGCGTGTCGCTTGTGTTCAGACACAGCAGCAGACTTCTGTCAAAACCCTTGGCTTGGCGCGACTGCAGCACAGCTTAGAGCTGGCAGGTCCCCTGCATCTTGCTACCTAACTTCTCAGTCATTTTGAAAACTTGGATGTTTAAACATTAATTTTGTGCTGAAAGTGGACCTGCACGACCACCATTTCATTTCTGCTGTGGTGGGCAAGAGGTCTGGGCCGGGTGGGATGCCAGCCTCTGGCACAGGGCAGGCAGCTGGGGAGGCAGGAGCTCCAGAGCCTGAACCCAAGCAAGGTGAGATCCCGGATGGTCACATCAGTGCTCCTGAGGTACACGCTGTGACTCTCCTTACGACACTGGGGCTTTTAGCCCAACGTAAAGGAGCACGACAGCTGACCCAAGAAAGCCTGCGAGTTCCTGCTCCCCACAGACTTTACTATGTCAAGCCTGGAGTCGCCAGGTATGTAAGCTAAGGGAGCCCACAGGCAGTTTTTGCTTGCTTGGCCAGCATCAGACTTGAGCTTTCATTGACCTTGACAGCAATACACAGAAACTACTTTCACATGAATGAACTATTCTTGAATAATTTCACCAAATATTTTTAAATCCAAGACACTTGCTTTGAAATACTAACCTTTACCTATCCTCCTTTTATCTTCACAAACCAGTAAGAGGAATCCTGCCAAGGCAGTAACCTGTTTGGCTCACGATGAGTTCCTCTATAGGCTCCTTATAATATTTCAGTGCACCGCAGGCCTCTCGCTAATCATTGAGGTGAACGAGCTTGAGTGGCTGCCTGGAGTGAGCTTTAGGAGGACTCGAACCCTCCAGAGGACAGAATTATAAAAAGAACATGGGCACTGATGGCCAAATCACTTCAGCATGAGGGAGAAACATTTTATTTTGTTTTAGTTGGTTTCTTTTGAAGTTGTAACCTCTCAAAAGTGAAACCTAAAAGCCATATCTTTCATATTTTTTGCATTTCTCCCCATATCATTCTGTCTAGTAACTGCCTTGATGTCTCCCTTAACTGTCCTGGACGCATTTGATTTCCATGCATTGATTTTTGTTTTTTTTTTCCTGAACTTAATTTGTATCAGATTTTTTTCCCTTGTCCAACTCATGAAATACTTTTTTCTTGCTCCCAGTTGCTACTGAATTTCTTTCCTTCTCAGATTTTAGGTACGATCTGGCTACTCTGCTGGATGAGCACAACAATAAACCTCTTCCCTTAGACCCCATTTAGAGCTTGAATTCTTAATCTAACACCCCCTTGCACAAAATGCTCAATGCTACAACTGCTCACCTATTTTTCACTGCATGATTATTACCATAACTCTGCCAAAATTAATACGAAGACTGCTGGCAAGAAACAGGCTACATGACAATATCTGCAGAGAGTGAATCCTGCGTATGAAGTGGTACCACCCTCCCAGCTTGTGACCTTGTTCTCCAACCTAAACAAACTAAACCTGCTGACATTGTCACTGGGGAATAACAAACCTCTGAGTACCTGCTTTTGAATAAGCTATAGGAAGGTAGGAAAATTTAAGGAAGAAGCCTGTTCTGCCACAGTCACTCAGGACATTACTGTTGCTGCTTTTGATACTGGTAGGACCATTCACAGCTTTTCACCACGCCACACATCCTTCTCACTACAGAAGAAAAGGGATAAAGGGTGCCTGAAACGCAACACCTTTCAAACAAATAGAAAGCAGAAATTGTAAAAATTCCTCTGGTGATCCTCAGCTACCTGTGAAGATTAGGACTATCCAGAACTATACAGCAAAGTAGCACAGAAACATCAAATGGGATCAAACTTGCAGCTCTGTCATCAGTGACCGTCTCAGTCCCAAGACTGGTTCAGAGCCTGGAAGACTGTGTGTAGGGTCCAACAGATGATACTCTAAGCATCCAGTGCCAGGAGCAGTCATTCCTTGCAATGCTTTGTGCTATTATGCTCTGTTTTTATTCTCTGAATTAGGATAAACTTCAGATTTATTTTTCTTTTTTTTTTTCCTGAAAATCCTCACAATAAATAGAAAAACAAGGACAATAAATAGAAAAACAAGACAAGTCTTATTTTCCTGCATTCTCCAGCCTCTTTGTTTCTGCCTGCATTTGGTGTGCAGGCAACAAGGTCAGCTTCCTAAAAGAACAAAAATTTTCCTTGAGTGATAGTTGGGTTAGCGTAGAGGGAGCTGAAATCAGGCTCCAATGGTTTGTTGAGAGTTTTTTCCTCTGCTTTGTTACGTCCAAGCTACAAGCAACTTTGGCATAAGCATCTGTAGTCCCTACTACAAACACGCTAGACCAGAGGGAGGCGGTGGTTGCACCACTGTGCTTCACACATGTGTAAATGACAGCGTTACACTGGGTCACAGAAGACAGAATTAGTAAATATGCTGTAGCCCAGTGGTTGGGAGATGCAATTAGATGTCTGCTTTGAACATAAAATATTATCTATTTTGTTTGCAGAGCTTGACATATGGTTCCCTTGAGAAAGCAAGACACTAGAGAAAAGCCTTAAAGCTTTTTATACTTTCATGGATGCCCAGACCTGCATTATTTTACTCAGCCTGAGCCATTGTTCATAGGCCTTCCTGGTAGGCCTTCCCACCAGATCATGACCTAAGAAAGCCCCATCCCACAGCAGATGACTTAATAGCCAGGCCCATTAGGAGGAACTTCACCAGAAATGACTGTTGGTTTTGTTGCACAGACTGAGTCACACTACAAACTTTCCAACCAGATTTCAAATAAAACACAATTCATGGCAGCCTGAGTCAAGAGCTTTCATTCTTTCCGTTCAAAAGACAGGGCTGATTTACCAGCAACCAGACAGCAATCCCTATACATGCAAGCACTTGTTCAATAGCTCTCCCTTTAGGAGCCTGGTCCCATTAAGACTCATCACACAAACCTTTACCATATGAAGTTGAGTTCCAAACTTGACCCAAAGTCTGTATCTGCACACAACTTGTGTCAAACATCTCAAATCTTCCACTTTGGGTCTGAGATTTTGTTTAAAATAACTTTTGCTCAATTGATAGAAAAGGCTAAACTCCAATGTGCGGATGCTTCCTATTACAAAGCCACTGAATATTTCAGGCTTCCAAGGTTAAGATTTGACAAAACCTGGAGCTGAACCTTGGAAACTTTTTTGCCTACAGTAACAATATGCAAACTCATAAACAATGATTTCTCAGGCCATCAGAAAACGGATGATCAAAACTGTGTAAGACCCACACAGGTAACTAGAGTCCTGCACTGCTTTTATGCAAATTTTTCAGCCAACTTCAAACACTTATGAGGCCCATAACAAACCTCACTCTCAGAAACACCTCTGATTTCCTTTTTGCAGTATTTCATTTAATGAAAATTAAGACAGATTTAAACATTATATTTGGCTACAGACATTGTAATGCATTAAAAAATCAGTAGTAACAAGAATAAACTTCAAAAAGATATTATAATGAAGACCTCGCATAACGTCCTCTTATTGCAGTAGACTCTACCTGGGCAAATCTTAATTGACATCTGTCCACTAAACATCCTTTTGAACAAAAGATATTCTTATTCCAGAGCACAGTTGTTCAGAGACAGTTATTGTGTTTTAATTTCACACCCTGCCTTAATAACAAATTAACCTGAAAGTATAGATAACCCTTTGTTAAATTCAGGCCGCTCTGGGCCTGCAATCTTTACTTCCAATAGAAAATTATAGAGCCAGGTTTGCACTGTATCTATAGGCAAACAGTAAAACGTAGGAACAAATTCAGGGGAATTGTGGTGGGTTTTTTCTGGTGAACACCAACACGAGCAGCTCTTACTCATACTGTCTGAAAGAAAACGCAACAAAACGGGCCCTGGATCAGCCTCACAAATATTTGCAAAAAGCCAATTTAAACTGTCCAAAGTACTTATGGATAGGAAAAGTGCCAAGCTGTGTTGTTGAAATTATCCCTTCTGCAGTGCGAAGAGTGGGCCCTTTGCCTGAGGCCCAGACATTGCTCTACCTGGGGACCTACATATGTTCACGTGCACAGTGGATTTCCCTTATCTCCACAGCTGTGATTAGCTCCCCTCTTAGATGTGGATATCATCAGGCAAAGGCAGTGAGTATGTTATGTTACAGGACCTGGGAGACCTTTGATTCCTGACTGGAACGGTCCCATTCAGCCCTCGAGGTGACCACACAAGGAAGACTCTGCTCGCTCCACCACTAAGACCTTGCAGAAGGAGAGAGGCACAAAGTCATCATCAGAGCCTATTTCAGTCTCCACCTAAACTGTGAAAATAAGCAACAACAGTAAGTCCTAAAGACTGTTCACTTGCTGCTCGCTGCAGCTTGATGAGCTGCGGTCAGGCTATGGCCGAGGACTTCTGAAAATGCCCTTCTCACAGCCCAGCTGTGCCTATTCATCATCTGCTTCATGGGTATTTTAATCCGACGGGCGGGGGGGACCTAGACTTTCGTGAGTACTAAGAACGTTATGTAAAGAGAAATCTCACTGTTTCCACTGTGAAATTTTGCCTCAGGCAACTTATGAATGTTCCAGCGAAGATATTCACCATTTTCAGCAAAACAGCTGACAGATCCATCTGCTGCTCTTGGTGATATTGGGTGCAATTTTCAAGTGTCTCAGTAACATACGCTCCTACAGTCCCAGTGAGAAGCCAAGTTTCCCCCGCATGACAATTGCAAAGGAGGGGGAGACAATAAACTTTTGTTCTAATTTTTTAAATTTTAAGGGTAAATTGCTTTTGGAATATCTCAGCACCAATGAGTGTGAAATTTGGAGGAACTGGTTTTATACAGTTATAATGAGTTTCCCAAGAAATACAGATGCTCAAAAGGGAAATTTCAGAAGCACTTAGTCTAATTCTTTTACTTTAGAAAACTTAGCATTTATTCTATCCAGAAAAATACCCATGGAATTTTATGTGCCCTATAATTATAATATGGAAAGTTTTTTATATTATACTTCTTCAATAATAAAAATATAGATTCAGATCCATTGCAATATTCTATGAAAGCCACATGGATAACATTTTCAGGTAGTTGTTTCTAATGAAAAAGTAAAAATGCTTTTTTTGATATTAAAAAATGAAATATTTTAATTTGAAATTTATTTTCACTGTACTAAAAACAGGTTTGAAGATCAAGTGCTTAATTTGGGTTTGAACTACATGGTTTAGCTGAATTCATATTAAATTTCTTCCTTTAAATTTTGATTAGCCAAAGAACCCAATTTTTCTTGTTTTGAAACTTTTTCCCCCTTATTTTTCAGTGATTCATGCACACAGGTGTCCCCACAGATTTATGGGTCAGGGAATTTTGAGTCTGCTCTGCCATGAGCGTGTGAAACAGAAGACTTGAATCCTGCTCTATGGAAAAGCTCACTGTAAATTTGCCTGCATCATAGCTGCGTAGGCACCTACAACATAATCATAGGCACAATCGTGCACATAGGGTTAGCTGCCAGCAGCCTCGGTTGCCAGACATCCTGCAGATGGGCTATGAGGGACGCAGCTTACGTTTAACCCATAGGGGAACACATCACCATGTCTGTAAGAGAGCCCCAAAACTGGCAGACTTTCTATATGCTTGGCGCTAGGTTAATAAAACAAATATTGGCACAATTTGTTTCATCTTGGTCACTACTACTACTATGGCCTTCTTGGACTGTATCAGCAACCAGGGACTAGAAACCTGCTGCATCTGATGGTCTCCTCTCCTTGTGTTATTCAGCCTTATTAGAGTAAGAAGAAACAAAGGAAAAAAAATAGCCCACTGAAACTCATGTTTGGCAGCTGCCAGCCTCTCCTGTACTGCCACGGCAGCTTTCATCTTTCTATGAACGCTGCACGACTGCTGGGGGAAGAGATGGCGACAGAGCAGCAACAAAAAAATTACACACACACGACTGTGTTCAACAGTGCCAAATCTGACTCTCCCAGTGCTGGTTAAAAAGGCAAAGTTTCTCAGGCTTCCCTGTAAGGTCACAGCTGGTACTTCTATGAATCTTCTTATTACATGGGAACGAGGCAGAGGTTCATAGAGAGAGACAGATGGCGAGGAGCAATGTTACTTATCCTAATGTGCATGTGAGACAAAGAGCTTTTTGGCATACCTCTCGATCCCAGTCTTGGCTGCGCCATGTCGGGCAGCCGATCCCCACCAAGTGTTTGTTCCCCTCCACTTTTTATTCCTCCCCTCAGCAAGTCCGATCCTACTTGTCTTCAGCGTTTACATAAATCACACTAGATGTTTTCCAGAGATTTAGGCTCTGATGAGCAAGGCCAGCAAAAACAGCAGCAACAAACAAACAAGTCGACCTGAGCCAAGCTTGCCCACTGCCGCACATTTGCATTCACGTAGGCCACCCCCTCCACCTGCCAAACCACAAGAGTGGTGGCAAGAGTGGGAACGGGCAGCCCCAGGGACAGAGATTCAGGATTCGGGTTGTAGACATATGCATTAACACACTGAAAACACAAGCTGTGTCTGGGATTTTGAGGTGGGAAGAGTAAGACATCTTCGTGTTGGAAGGAGGGGGGATATTAACTGTGGCTCAAACCAGGACTTCAACTGTGAGAATTAGGATCAGGGAAAGAGAAGGTAAAAATGTAGTGTGCATATTGGTTGAAGTGTAGCTTTAAATACGAGGGAAGGGCAGACTTTGATCTCTGTGGTATAAGGCTATCACTGGGAGGACCTTGCTCATTCCAGCTGAATTATTCTTGGTTTTCAGCAGCAATGGAGATGAGAATCTGGTATCCTGAGCCCAACCTCCTTATCCTGCTGCAAATGGCAAAATTCACATAGCACTTCCCCTGCCATCACAGTGGAAATGCATCTGGAGTTAACGCTGAAATCATGTGAGCAGGATCTTCCAGGAAAGACCTTGCAGAACCAGAGGCAGTACTTCTAGAAGAAGATAAGACAAGATATGGCTCCATCACACGGCAATTACTCTTTCAGACCACCTGCCAAGAATACAAGCTCTTCATTCAGGCAAGTAACTATTTATAATCAGGCTGCCTGTGGGGAAACCCATCCTACCTCCCAGAAACGTGATAGCCAAAAATGTAAAGAGACCTCCTCAAATTGGCACTCAAATGGTGGAAGGAGGAGGAGCTGGGAATTGGCAAGTTGAAGTGAGAAAATGAAGGGAATTGCTTGTCCAGGGTATTTTTAGCTTGTGGTTCTGTAGGCAGGAAGGCAAACGCAAAGGCAGATCATGATTTGCAGCTTACGCAGGACTTTGAGCAACTCCTAACCAGCACTCCATGGTGAAGGGAGAGAAGGCAAGATGAAAGCACAGCTTTTTCCTTTTTTTTTTTTTTTTTTAAACTATCACTAAAACAGTCCCACTTTAATTCCATGCCAGAGTAGATTATCACATTCACTTTAATACCAATTAAATTTAACCAGGTTTTACTTAAAAGTAACTAGAAATTTTCTTCCAAACAAACCAAGCAAGATTTAATATGTTGGAATTGTGACAGATTGACAGCACAGGAACTTAAAAGCCTACAGCAAAACAAGTTCATGATCAGCCCTGTAAAAGCTCTACTAACACACACACATTTATCTACACATTGAGAACCCCCTGTTGATTTTGGACCAGCGTAAGTTTTTGCAGCTTCAGCAAAGGGAGGCTCTAGATCTCAGGCTTTATGACATGTCAGCCTCTGACATCACGCTGCCTGCAGTCCACATAATACAGGCCTGGCAATCCCAATAGTTCTTCCTGAGCAAAATACCATCATCCATGCTCAGATGCAGTGGTGATGACTTGTTGACATGGGAAACCAAGGAATAGGGTCCTTCCTTCCTGGAGCAAGGCTTATGCAAACTCATAGACACTGATGAGCTACTAAAAATCTAGAGACAGTGGTCTAAGTAATAACTTTAGATGAATAAGTATCATTTCAGTCAGGACTAGGTACATGGCAACCTCACAGGTATCAACATTCCCGTGACATGCAATCAAAAGGAGAAAAGGCAGCACATACGCATCCGGGTATGTTTGAAATAAATACTGACAATATTTGACAAACTTTCGTTTACTATTTACTTGTGATTTTTTGTAACAGCCACTAAGGAGGAGGAAAAGAACATTTCTTTTGGCATCATTTTAGTTTCCTTCATGTTTGTATGCAACTCCCACTGTCTCCACTACAAAAGACACCACTGCTTCTTCTGGATGTCCCACAACACTGCATGGCCAGTTTCCAGCTCCCACTACAACACATGGGAGTTTCCCTATTGACTTCACTGGGAAATACCAGCAATCAGCACCTCAGAAAACTAATTAACTTCCCTGAGCCATCTGAGCTTTGGCCTAAGCTGACTCATCCAATATCAGGGCAGAAGTCTATTGGCACTGACTTTAAAATTCAAAGTGCTCCTTCCACCTTTTGATATAATTTCAACTAAGACCTGCTGTAGCCAAGTGCTTGAGGATTGGAGAGTGTCTGAAGTTTATGGGGCTGCTAACAGGTTTACAGCTAAACTCTTTCGTCAGCATCTTGCTGGAACGGGTCCCAGGTTCTGCTGCAGTAAACCAGGACACCGGATTCATGGTACCACACCATCCCTGCAAACTTACCAAAACGGAGAACAGTCCTAAGACAGGTCTTTGGCCAAGGAAGATAAATGCAGCAATCTGAGCTATTGTATGCACGAGTCCTCCGGACATAAGTGCGTTGCGTGAAGACGCAGACTTTCCACGTGCACAACAGCCCGGCTGCGGCCCTAGATCCAGCCAGGATCCCAGGCAGAGCGACTTTGCAGGCACAGATCAGCTCCGCTGCTCGCGGGCCGTAGACAGACGCGTTGTGCCATTCATGCGCTGCACAGCTAACTCGTGCCCAGCGAGTCCTGGCCAGAAGCACAGCTGGAGTGCACCAGCCTGTACCAGCACTATAACAACTTGTGACGCAGACACCACGCTTTACACGTATGCTGTCATGAACAAAGTATGAAACAAAAAGTAACAGGGTAAATATCGTTTGTTTTCCTCGATGACACAAGTACAGATCGCAGGGGGTGTTGCCGGCAAAAGGTGCCCATTTTGCACCTCCCATCGGTGGAGCAAGTAGTTTCATATTTATATACCTAACCCAGCGAACATTTTCACCAGCTAATTTTAATAAAAGGTTGAATTTGGAGGCTAAATATTCATAATATTCCAATATGCCTCATATTTCTGCCAAGTACCAATTTCCTAAACTGCAGTGAACACAGACACTGTATTTCCAGTACAAATATTCAAACTTGCACCTGGATTTTTGCACCTCTTTTACCACTGCAAATAGTTGGATTTTTGCACCTCTTCTACCATTGCAAATAGTTGTAATACCAACAATACAGGCAAGAAAAGTCTATTAATGTACTCCAAACTAAATAACTATAAGAAAAAACCCCACAGTGAGCTGAATTGGCATTCATTATTCTAGTTGTTTCATATCTTTAAATGATTCTGGTAAATCGATAAAGCTCTGCAAAGTGGCTGTTGTCTGCTGATTTCTAACTCTAGTCAGTGGCATCCACTTTTTAGTGCACCACACACTTGCTGTGTAGCCATTAGATGAAAGCACTATCACCTGTCAAACAAACTGCTAGAACTGTGATAAATTAATGATCAAATAGTACAGTCTGATGTACAGTAGCAGTGCTGAGGCTAGTTACAACCAGGCCTTGTGCTTTAAAAATGTAGCTGACATTAAAAAAAAATCAGCCATTAAAGAAAAATGTCACACAGCTTTTCAAAAAAATATCTATTTAAAAAATGACCACATACTGATATTCCAGGATTTGGGGGTTTACTTTAAAAAAAAAAAAAAAAAAAAAATAGGAGCGAATGTAACAGTAAAACCTTTCTGTGTACTATGAATTTTCAAGGCAAGCAACAACGTGCAGCGAAGCAGAGAGGATGTTTGTATTTTTTGGTAAGTAGTGCTGTGTACAAATCTGTACCTCAGAGGAATCCTCTGGTGTGTCACGGACAGAACTCTTGTTTGCAAGGGAAATGTCCCAAGTTCTTTTTTTCCCCATAATGCTTTTGATTTTTGACATCATGGGTAAAATATTTCAAGGGAGCTCCATATCACTTCTAAATATAAACAATACAAAATAAGCCTTTGCTTTTGAAGCACTTGACATCCTTTGAGCTTTGAATTTCAACTCCTAATAACTCTTGATGCTCACTGCATTAATGTATAAAGTCCTTTTTGTGAGCTAGAAATGGTTCCTCATGTCCCTCCTGCCATTTGCTTTATGAGCTTAATTTATTCTTTTTAATATAAAATCTCATTACCTGAACATGACACCACCACTTCCATTTTATCTTTGATATAAGAACAGAGAGAAACCAAAATCAAACCCTTAAATAAAGTCTGTAATCATCCCTCACTTTCTCTTGCTTTTCAAATTTCTAAACAAAATTAAGTAAAAATACCTTCCAGGGCACACTAAGAAATGTAAAGAGTGGGGAGAAAAAAAAAAGAAAATTACTTTATAGTGAACTAACAAGGGACATAATTACTTACACAAGCAGCATATCTTCTTCTTGATGATATTCCTTCATGTTTATTTTGCAATGTTTGTGAAAGATGGAGAGTGCCTAGGAAGAATGGATGTGCTGGAAAGCTTGCTCTATGGAAATAAGTCCTGAACAAAGAGTTGCTTAACCCTAGGCAAAACATACTTTTCCTAAACTTTACTTTTGCATAAGACACTTCATAGACTTTACAATACATATGAATGGATTTTTTAAAAAATTCTTTAAGAAAATGAAATAATTAAGAAAAAGCCACCTCAGAGAGAATTCATAGAGATTGAGGATTAAGTTAGGACTTCTTGAGTCCTGATTTTAACAGAAAATTGGAGTGATCAGTGTATTAGCACATGAAAGCATCAGTCCCATGCACTAATGGCAGTTCCTTTATGTTGTTGTTGTTAGAGATGTGACTTAGGCATTGACTTAAATTATGAATTTGGCAGGGATCAAACTCCATGATCTAATTATGTCTTATGGCTTTCACTGAGTCTTTTGAGGTAGCTGGTTGTAAAGATAAGGACTTTTTCACAAGAAACATGTTCTTCATCAGAATCCACATCCCAGATCCTGCAGGATCTTTAAGTTCTGTCCACTTACGTGGAAAACCTCATCCAACAAATAAAGGCTTACATCCCTGGAAAACTATATTTTAACTGTGAAATGTCAACTATTCCCTCAGAGAGCCTAAGACTTGTAAATATTTTAACTCCTGCACAGTGCTTTTTCCTCTGATACCAACAAGAATCAGGACTGTGTTCATCTGAGGCTACCATGCTGCATCTATTGCTGGGAGCATCAATTAGAATGAGTGAGAAAACTAAACTATGCAGTTTGTCTTGCTGAAGCTTAATTTCAGGTGGCCTACGACAACCCCATTTCCTACTCCAGCATCACTCAATGCTTTGGGATTAAAGTGTGTTTTAAAACCATAACAACTTCAAACATTGTATACATCAGCAATAGGAAGCTGGATTTTGCTCTCGCACCAAGGGAAGAATAGATGAATCCCACTGAAAATTAGCGCAGATGGATATGTGAGAATTAGGCTCCATGAACTCACTATCCAATTGCATTGGGAAAAGAAGAAAGCTTGCTAGGGGGGATGAGGAATTGATAGGCTGTTGAATATAGATTGGATACATTGATTCTGATGTACAGGCACATACTGCAATAATTATACAAACCGGTACAACGCTTGTGAATTAAACCATCTTAGATGACTTGAGCTCGTTTTGTCATTTATCCTTTGTTTACTTTTCCAGCATTACTAAGGACTCTTACATTTAATTAAACATACTCATAACATTCCTTCAATTAGATAAATAATGCAGCTGCTTCCTCTGTCATATAAGGACGGAGAAATCAAGATAATGCAATATTTATTTTTATTCTAGTTCTCTGTCAGATACTTTACAAAGAAAACCACGCAGCTGCAAGGTCTATCAATGGTATTTCCAATCTATATAGATACTAAAAGAAGTAAATATCTCATTATCTACTTAACTATGATAATCTGTTTGTGTTAAAAATTTTGGCAGACCAGGTAAGGGCAAATTGAAAGTGGCTTTAGAAAAATGACTTATTAACAGACTCTACAGTGAGGAAATACTTCAAGATAAATACCATAGATAGCAAAAGCTAGCTTAAACCGCTGATTTGAAAACCTTACAGAGGTTGATGGTTTTTTAAATAAGTAGCAATTAGTCTGAAGTAATCCATTTATCTTCTCTGCAAGTGACTGAAATAAAGAGAAATTAGACAAAACTACATGCAGAGAAACAACTAAGTGATAACAGGAATGCAATCAGATAGTACCGAACAAAAATTATAAAGGCAGGGCAATAACATATAGTTCATTTGCTTATTGGAGGCTTTGATTCATTCCCTGTGGTAATTGTAAAATTTAATAATATCTGTATACTTACAGTGTTCTGAAAAAAGCACTACCATTACACATTGTTATCCCTGTAGGTTGGATGACAAATGCCTGGGGCAATACTGCCATCAAAGCATGTGATATACCCAACATGGATCTTCTAATCTTCATAGGGACAACAACTGTCATTTTTAAAGTGCATGGCAAATGAAGAGGGCATAAGAAAGGAAACTTCTAATTTTGGGGGGATGCTAGTGGTAGGGACTGTTTAAGTCTACACTGCGCTTTAAAATTGCAGTAGCAAAACCCAGGTAATTCACTTGAACAGTTGTATAGATTTCTTAATGCTTAAAAAGTGCTGTCCAGGCTGGGAATAACCATCTGTTCCTTCGAGAACTCATACTCTCTTAACTAATATATACAGCTAATACACTGTATAGCTTATATGTGAAAAATAGATCAATGACTGCCAAAGGAAGAGATGAACTATTCCAGCAAACAGCTCTGCTTTAAACTTTGTGCTTTTTTTTTTTTTCTGATGGTAACTAATGTTGTTGAAGCTCAGCAAATGAAATAAAGAATCAGTAGTCTGCTGATTTCCATCTACATTTTTTTTGCTCATGTAATTTTAAGTACTAGCCCTTGTCTGGTTCTCTTCATTTCCCTATGTTACAGAACGCAGCACAGACGGTGCAAATCACCCACCCCGGTAGTTTGAATAGGACTGTCACTTTAATGTTCAACACGGAGTTTCCTTCTTAACATTTTTTTCTCGTTATAGCAAGACTCAGTACTGAGAGACATCTTTTGTTATGTATATATGAACAAAAGCAGTCAGAACAAATTTAGTACACTGGGCAAGGGAACTAGGACTTGACAACAGTTAATAGACAAGATGCTCTATACTAGATTTAATCTTCTCTTAAATTTTGCCTTCCTGGGACTGCATAATACCTTGGTCAGACAGATTAGTGTCATATGCTTTCAGATGAAAAAGCTAATGCAGACTCTAGATAAAACCCAACCAAACCCCCATAAACTTCCCAAACCATGATTTCAAGACATGTTTTATTCTAAGAACTCCCAAAATAACTGACTGGCATTTTCCCGTGGCAGCTATAACTGGGTAAACATAGATTTCACACAGAGCCTGGAAGCCATTTTTTCTATGACTAGTGCAGCGAAACTGTAGTCCAGGGAAGAGGATCATAGACTAATGAAATTAGACCAGTTAATGATACCTGAAAACACAAGCTATTTTAATTCTGTTAAGTGGCACTAGAATCACCAAATTCATACATCCAGCAACCCTTCCCTATATCTTACACTAAAAATAGTGGGCTTGTTAAACCCCCCTTAGAGTCCTTCCACTGATTTAAGTAAGATGATGACTGGACCAACTGTCAACGTGTTTCTGTAAGTAGCAGATGGAGTTAAACATTAAACATTTTTGTTCAACCTGTACAAAAAAACCTCAGGCAACAGCGATAAAAGAAACCGTCTTTCACGGGAACTTCTTTCTGTTGCCTAAGTACAAGATTTCTCTTCTTTAAAAAAACAATCCAGAATGGCAGAGGCGAGAGCACCGTTCTCATTTTGAATCAGGCCTGAAATTCTCCAAGAGCATGGGTTGGTAATTTCTTTAAGTGGAGTACAGTACTGAGAGACAGGACAGAGACTGAGATCTGTCCTCAGATGCTGTGATGTGCAAAATTTCAGAAACTCACTAGGGCAGGGATGGCTTTTTCTGTGTCTGTTCATCACAACTTGCACAACAGGCTCCCATTCCAAAGCAGAACCTCCGGGTTCTGCAGCAATAAAAAATACTAAATAGTATAAGTATACTTATGTTGAACTTTTTAAATATATATGTGGAATTTAATGCAGTCTGCATTTCATTAGTTTTAACCCAGATTGGATTCACTTGAATAAAGTGAGTAGATACGACTATTTTAGATGAAATGTCTGAAAACAGGAATGCTAGCTAAAAAACCTCCCCCAAACTCTCTCATATCACATAAAACTCATGTTTTTAAGCCGATCTATCATTTCAAAAAAGAGTTTCATGTGAAGATGCCATCTGCATCTGATGGGGAGGCTTGAGATATTGTTGTTTAGGAGTAAGATAACGCAGCAGCGATATACTTAAGCCCAGGAATGCTGAACTGGGCTGGAACTTCATTGCTGGCCAGACCGTCACCAGACGGCACTCACGAAGTTGGAAAGATTCAAATTCCCAGTGCAAAGGGAAAGAAGAGGCTCTTCCAATCAGCTGGAGCAGCTGAAGCAAATATTCCTGGGGAAAGCTGCAGTACAGGACGGTTAGATGCCATGCAGAGAGTCAGCAGCTGATGCTTCTCACTGCTCAGGGTATTCACGCTCAGTACGTCCAGGAGGGCAGCACAGGTACCAGGGTAGTGACTGCTGGCAGGGAGGGCAAAGAGAGAACAGAAAGAAGGTGTCTTCCTTGTCCTACCTGGTACGCTGACATACGGCTGCTCACTGTCTGACTCACAATTTATGCATGGGAGAATACACACACCTCTAATAAATACGTATGTTCATTAATGATACCTCAGGATATATTTTACAGAAACAATGCTAATACGTTTTAGGTTTAATTGACCAAACTCAGCAGACCCCTCTGCCACAAACTGCAGTACCCCCAGAAGCAGACTCCAAGCACACCTGGACTTCAGTCTGTTTAACTGCACGAATTAAGTTTTGCAGGACTAAGTTCATGTTAACAAGACATGGTCCTGCTCTGCCAGTGGTTGAACTAGAAACCATTAAAAGCAGCTAAGATAGAAGCCTCAGATTAGATCTGTAGTGTTGCCAATTGTCAAAGTTTTGTTTCAAATCTTACAACACTGAACGTCTTTATTTTAAACCCCTACTCCTTAAATGTTTGAGACCAGAGGAGAAACTCTGCTTTCATGTAGGCTTCCAGCCTTACACTTACACAAAAGCCTCAAAAATGACCAAAATGTACCCCAAAGACTCAAAAAGTAGATTAAAATCAATTCAACCTTAATAAAAACATAACTGAAAATGTTATGGAAAGCTGCCCAGAAAACAACACTTCCTGAAATATGTTTGTAAGGATCTGCAATTTGATTTTGTAGTACAGTGAAATAACTAATATTTTTCAAAATGTAAACTCTTCAGAGTTCACAAAACCAAGCTTGGTTTTCTGTTCTCATATCAGTCAGCCCAATTCAATTCCAGAAATGTTTTGTCAAAACATTACAAGCAGAGTTTCCATGTTAAAGAAAGATACATGTTTCATAAGCACATTTAGTCAGTCCTCTCTGTGCTGTGGGTCCTAAATTATGATTTTTAAATGTTTGGGTTATCTTAAGGTTCACTCAGGAACATTGTTGACAAAATCCAGTTTCAAATATCAACTTTTTTTTCCTCCAAACAAATCTGGGATTTCAAGTCACTGTTTATGAGTTTCCTCCAAGGCCCTTTCCCTGGGCTCCAGTTCTGCGCTTTCTATGCACTGTGGTGCTGAGGTTTTAGGCTCTGTTTATATTAGAACAAATGTCTTAAAACCCTGCTTTGGTAAACTGCTTCAGCATGTGCCATCCTTCCTGCAGGACACTCATTGCACGGATAGAAATGTCTAAGATGCCTGATCCGGGAGTGAAATAAAATAAGTATTCGCGGTTTTATCTTATACGAAATCAGTCTGTTTTTAATCTGGCTTTTCACATATCAAGCAGCCAGGATACAGATTTTCTGCTATTTAATCTTTTTTTTTTTTTTTTTAAATAATCCTAAAGTCAACTCAGCATCCTTACAATTGTACAGTTGATAACGCTGTGGACACCTGTATACATCTCAATTGCTTACTAAAGTATTTGAGACAGCTGCCTGAAGATTTAATCCTAAACTTTGACCAGCGTCAAACACTGGTACACCATCAAAAACTATGGTACACTATTTTATCTGGTGCGTGTAGAACTCGCACGTGAAGAGTAGCCTTTGACAAACACACATTGCAAAGATCTCTCAATGATTTATGCTCGCACTTTTGCAAGCATGACTTACGCAGTCTGCTGCTCTCTCAGCCATGAACATCCCCTATTACTAAGAGCTTACTTTTCGTGTCCCAGTTTACTAGTTACCGAGGACCCGGTGCGCAAAGACAATGGCAACGTATCGTTTGCTTCCGAAATCTCCAGCACAGCGTTCTGCCCAGATGTAAAAAGGTAACTTGATCCCAATTAATGAAAGTGACTGGGTCAGCCTGTCACCTCCCATGCTCTTTATGTGCTGTTCAGACATCTATACGCTTATTAAAACCTCAGGCACTCTACATAAGCTCTGCCTTGAAACCAGTTGCCAGAGGCATCGCTGCTCAGAACCTGTCTACAGGTTTCTTGGTTTCAGATCTGACATCATATAAACCTCTCTTATCCGCCTTGGCAGCACGGATCAGATGAAAAGCGGCCCCATCCTCACAGAATAATACACACAAAAAGGATAGAGGTGCACAACAATAAACATTTCACTGCCGCTCCTCCTCACAAATGTACCTTACTGCTAACATGCTCCCAGTTTAGAAAATGCCTACAACACTTTGCAAACCTCCCTTATTACTTTTATCAGATTCAGAGTGAGGAACTTCTTACTGGAAGCTTTTTTCCCCAGCTAATTGTCTCTATACTGTTTAAAGTAAGGCTGGAGCACATGCGGTAACAGTAAATGATTTCTGGAAACAATTTTCGCTTCTGAATAATTTTTGTTCTGTGGATTGTTTGATGATTATTGTCTGAGTTCCCCTCCTTGGTTTTGACCAGCCACCAGTCACACAGCATCATTTTTGCTCCACAACAGGATGGGTAACTATCATCATTACACAGTCTGATTGCCAGTTAAAACCTAAACCTGGAATGCCAGTAAGAGTGAGGTGACTTTGACAGAAAGAAGAAAGTGCTTTGAGGTATCTGCCTTACATTTGCTCCATCCATTTGGACTCGGAGCTACCCAATGTGCAAATAAACACACATGGCAGCACCAGCATCCTTCTCTCTGCAAGCAGCTCAGAGCCGCTGCCTGTCCTGCAAGAAGCCGTTCGACGGTCGCGCGGCTGCTCGGCAGCGCTCACCTCTCTAGCAACAACACCCTTCGACCTCAGAAAGCAGCTTCCTAAAGATGCAGTTGTTGTAACCTGTTCCTGCTGCTCCCAACCTGGTGACCTAGAACAACAGCCAGTCCATCTTCGACAGATTAAGCTCTTTCCTTTTTATTTATATGGCACACGGCATAACATTCAGGTTAGGCACATAAGAAGAACAAATGGTCTCTTACAAAGGCTTTGAACTTTATTTCTTCTTCAAAGAAGTTTGGCTCTTGGAGGAAGTGGTTTAATAACTAAACTTGCCAGCACAGGCAGGAAATAGTATTTCCTATGCACATCCTGGCACCAAAACTAGATTGCAGTAGGAAGAGTTTCTGATTTCCTTTGAAAAATGCAGCGGGCTGGGAAGAGCAGAGCATTGCCTTGGAAAGGAGTTCGCTCATTTGGATTGTCAATTGCTGATTCAGAGAAAGAGTTTGGACCTACTCTGTGGTAAAAATCAAAGGGACGAGAGCCTTTACCAGCACTGAGTGACAGGGATGGCTGGGGTTCTCCAGCTTTAACAAGAACCTGTGTTTATTATTATCAGAATTTCCTCTTCTCTTGCAGGCTCATTCACAGACTGGCTAATAGCTTTCCATAAATACTAACAAGTGCTGCCTTAAGGCTTTGTTATGCTGCACAACATTAAGCAACAACAATAGGGAACAGCTGCTCCTGAAGAGCTGCGCAGTTAATTACACTATATACCTACAGTATGTCTCCGTGCCCTGCATTAAGAGAGCTATTGCACATGTCCCGTCCATAGAACGACAGAAGATATTCAAGACGGCCTAACACATTCCAAGCACAACAAATGGGAACCAGACTCAGATGCTTACACTGCCCTTGCAGCAGGAGACATGAAAAGCAAACCAAATTAATGTTACAGCAATAACATTATCATCGTAACAGAGTAAGTTTGCATGTATTTTTTCACTTGTGTGTGTATCTTTGAAATAAGTATTAGACGGTCTAACATCTGGTTTGTCAAAGAAGTTTGTCAGGTATTTCACAGATGTGTAATACTTTTATTTTTACAATCTGGAATAATCACAGTCTGGCATAGAAAGAAATAGTTTTTATAATCGCGTTCCTCACCCAAATACATCCCAATCTCCAAGATATGCACATGAAACATTTAAATTAAGAAATAACTCTACGATGATAAAACCTATACTTATAAGTGGTTTATATTACAATTTATAACAGGCGCATTTGCTCAGATCTTGGCTTTCTTTAATAACTTTTCAATTCTTAGGCCCAGCTGGAAGCCTAAAAATAGGCAATAGAAAATTGGCATGTTTTGTTCAAGGTAATTGAAAGGATACCACGTTAATCTTACCGGGGCCAGGTTAAAGCAGTTCTGCAAGTCTCCAGCAGAAACGTACAGCATTTACAACGTACACGTTGGCAACAAATGCAGCCTTTTGACTTGGAATTGACATTGGACTTGAAATGGAGAATTCACCTCAAATCTATTCTCAAGCTTGATCAAGATTACCAACATTTCACTCAAAAACGCTCCCATCTCAGCCTGTTCTCTGACTCTGCCCCAGTTTTGTTACCGTCCCTCCACTAGAACATCTTTTAAGACACTTGAACCAGAGGCATCAGGCAAACACGATGGAAGAGTTGGCTGGAGAAGCAATAATTGCAGCCCCTGGCACAAGGCTAGGTCTATCCAGAATTTTGTTCTAGCCCAACTTTTTCAGTGGCTCACTGTGCAAAGTTAGGAAAGTGGGCCTCAGTTTCTACACTCCTACTATGATGCTTGTACTATTGGCCTTCAAAAAGGCCTTTATAAAGAGGTTATCTGTGACCTCTGTATAAGAGCTAGTTGCCATAGTACATTTTTGTTAAACATACAATGGTACTGTCTTTCAGGAGAATAAAGAAAAATAAAATTAAAGGGCCACAGTCTATTTAAATTCATGACATAAAAATAATCTGACTGATCTCGAGTCACTCCTTTGAAACCTGAACTGTGAAATAATTGCCTTGCCATCAGTCACTAAAGTTAATTTCAAACAGTTGTCCTGTTTTCCTAAGAATTAGTTACAATAAAAGAAAAGCACAGATATTTATGGGTTGATCCTATGAGATGCTGACACTAGGTGAAGCAAATATCCTTTAGTTGGTGGGCAGTGATCAGAGCCAAACTTTAAGAAGTACTTAGGTACTTACAGATGTAGAAAATCATAGCTCCCTTACTTGTCCCATGAGAAAATTGCCTCAGCATCCTACAGGCTGGGCCAAGTCACACACCTCCAGCTACACTACAGTAATGGCATCAAGTGCAGCTACGTTAGACACTACTCAGGAAGGAACTGTTGCTAATAAGCCGTAATTTAAAATTCTTCAAATTACAAACTAGTCTTTTGAGTAAAGCATAACATCTCTGCCAGGGTTAGGGTGCCTGGCCCTGGACACTGCACGCCAAGGGTAAGTGTGAGATGAAGCTCCGTTAGCAGAAGCCTGTCATTATGGTTACGCTGAAGGTCCTGCTGAGCCACACCACGCTCATAGACCTTGGGAGAGGTGAATCAGTTGCTGCTCGTGTTTGCAGCGCTAGCTGGAGTTCATGAACTTTCGCCTGAACTCTCTTCTAATTCTAGACTTTGTGGTTTTTCAATGATTTAAAATTTTAGCTTGAATGTGTGTATATACATATGCATGTGTACACAGACATATATATAATCTCTTCTGTGTTAAAATTAGGTTCTCCGCAGCTAAAAGGACCAAGGGACAAAAGTAGCTCTCATTTTAGTCTCTGCTAGGGGCAAAAAAGCCATCCTCTTCCTGTTCAGCATTACTAAAAGCAGCTTAATGTCAACATGACAGCTGTAGAGGTACTACTGTCTTAGAGTATGTCTGCTGCTCAACTTTTAATGTGAACCCATTACTTCTGGTCGCTGCAATACCTGATTCAGAGCTAGCACTGGTATGTCTGCAAGGCTCTGTACGTGCTCTGTAAGGCTTGCAACCAGCGTGTAGCCTGCTGCGCCTGCCGCACATCCTTGGCTGTAGACAGGAGCATGGAAAGAGTGGGGATAAATCCCTCTGGGGCAGGATTTAGATCCCTCTCTCTGAGCTGGATTTCCCTTTGCTTGAGAAACCCAAATTTTCTCTTTCCACAAGAGCTGCGCCGCACCTATATTGGCACAGAGGAGAGCCTCTGCTCTGTACTTGTGCTGAAATCCTAATTGAGAGTTTTTCCTCAGGATAGCATTGGTATGTCCCCCACCACTCCAGGATGAACAGGGGCTCAAAGGAGTTGTAAGTCCTGTACAAGTATGTAGAAAGGAACAGAGAGGCACTAAATGAAAAACCTACAAACAGAAATCTGAACCTCTCCTGTAATCAAGTAAGGAACAAGACTCCCCAGATATCACAGTTGCATGCCGCCAACCTTTGTTTTCACTTTCTTAAGAAGTAGCAACTGAAACTACAACAGAGATCTCCCTTTCTCTCCACACCTTGGCTGATGGTCAAACAGAGCACAAAGAAGCAGAAATATCCATAACCTAGCCCAACAGAGAATGAAACAAGGTGTCTTCTTCCTGGTGCCCTGAGATAATCTGAGGAACTGACAAATGACAAGTGAAAACAGTGAATTTGAAAACAAAGTTGGAGCAGTTAAAAATGGCTGTATTTTCCTAATCATCTTCCTACAAGAGCAGCCAAACAGCCCACAACATTTACTCTGTCTGATGCTGGCACATGTTGGCAAATAGAGAAGCACAAAACATGCAGAGAAGTTGAAGTTTCACCATCTGCATTGCATAGTTTCCTCCTGTGAAGACCAACACTAATTGCAAAAGTTTTCAGACCAAGTTTGGTGATTGAACTCTCTGGATTCATAAAAAGTCAGTATTATAACCATGTACATCCTCTGAGCTTCTGTACATTTTCATGCAAGCAGATCGGGATTTCTTACTGTCGCACCACATTATTTGCTCAGGGTTGCAATTCAAAACACGCTTCATTTCTTTTATTAGGCTTAGGTCCTCTGGTTATGAAGATGAATCACGCCATCATTCTTCCAACGACAGGCTGGACCTACTTTAAGCTCTGAACACATACCTCTTTCACAGTTCAAACACCATACCATATACAATTAGCATGCGAGACTTGTTGCCTGAGGATATTGTAGAGGCCGAGAGTATTAACAGGTTCAAAGTAGGATTAGAAAAATCCATGCAGGATAAAGGTCCATCAGTGGATGATCACTAACCACTATTATCTGAAACCCGCAGAACATGGTAGGAGAAGCACTGCTGTGTACACGTCCTATGTCTTAGCCTCTTCCTGCAGATTGACTACTGGGCACGGCCAAAAACAAGATGCTGCTCTGGACACAGCCTGGCAGTTCTCACAGTAAGCAGAAATAAGAACATGACCAAAAAACTGTGAACCAGAAAGTCAATATTGACAGCAATGAAGGCAAAGCAGCAAAAAAATGTTTCTTTTTAAAGTAAACCTTCATTGCTGTAGACAAAACACTGACTATAAAAGCATTCCATCATGGTCCTTCTCCTTCATTCTCCTTGGTCCCTACTCCAAAGAGACACAGGCTGGACCCAGTTTTTATACCACAGCTAGTGATTCTCGCCTCTCTGCTCAGGAGCCAGCTACAGGACAGCCTCGATGGGTTTGACTTTCCAGAAAGCTGCCCTGAATCCTCGTCTCCTTCAAAGCACCCGAAGGTGATCCCTCAAAACCACTTCCCACCCTGGCCCACAGCCTATCGCTGCTTCAATTTTCAGACCTTCAAACCTCAGCCTACTTTCACAACAAATGCTTAGTCTAATAGAACGAGACTGTTACTGGGTTATTTTCTTATTAGTTCCTTTAATATGGTTGTTTCCTTCACCTGCTACCGTAGGCATTTAAAAGTGCTTCATTTTGTGAACATGTTTTCTTTAGTGGATGGAAAATGTGCTTTTGAAGTATTTCTGCTTGGAAACATTTTCAGAAGATAAAGAATACTTCAACAGTGATTCCATACCAATGCAACATTTTCATTTAAAGTAGACAAACAACAAAGTGGCTTAGTGTTTGTTTGTGCCTTAGTTACAGGCAACATTTTCATGAAAAAAAAAAAAAAATCCTGCCCAGGTAGTTAAGTAAATATGCAAAAATAAGACTCAGTTCTGGCTAAATTCAGAGTAAGACATTTAAAGGTACATGTGCTTCCTCCCAGTCTGAAATATAACTATGCTATGGTGCTATTAAAGCAATTTAAAGGCTACTAAATTTGGGGAATCAAATTGGCACACTAGTGATCTGGGTCAAAGCTGTTATCAGTTACACCAGTTCATTATGCATAAAATAGTAAAAAACCTTGCTACTTTGATTAAAAATTAAGCATTTGCAGAAAATATACAAACATTTTGGATACAACAAAATATTTCATCTGCTGCCTTAATTACATATATAACAAATTTATACTTGTATTTGTAAAACACAGGTATCATTTAAAGTATTTTAAGGTAGCAATAATCATGAGGAAAAAATGCCATTGAATTATGCCATTTTGAAGAACAAAAATATTTCATTTGGAAGGGATGGAATGGTGTTCAGTTTTTCTTCCCTCTGAGAATGTTTACTAAAATCAACATAATTCAAGAAATGTTTCAGTTGACCTGAACAGAATGATTTCAGGAAGGGGGGGGAGGAAGTACCAATCAAAATATTTAGTCCAATTCTGTATGCTTTGAAGATAAGACTTTCTTACTGATCTTTTTTTATTAATATCTCATATTTTTATTGCTCTTTAAATCATGCAGCTTGAATGCCTGGCTTGTATTCTTCTCCAGCTACTCACGATGCAAAATTAGACATATTCTTTTGAATACATCCCTTGAGGGGTTGTGGGTGGATCTTGCCACTGGATGCTACAAAATATCCCCAAATCAAGAGCTTTCTGTGTTAAACAATTCAAATCTCAGGAGACCATCCAGCCAATTTACCAAGTATAAATATAGTCCCTCTGCCATTCACACTGAGCGCAGTGAATTCCATGCAAAATCCCAGGGGAACTAGAAGAAATATTTTAATGTTCAGCAGTAGTCTTTAATTTTGCATTCAAATTATGTCACTGACCACTTTTCTCTTTCCTCTTGAGGCAAGTGTCTTCCTCAGAAGGCAGGTTTTAGGACAGATACCTCATAGTCCTTTTCCTAAACACGCTGGCTGACCCTCGGGCTGCCTCGTTCATTGGTTTAATACCAGCTAGAGGATTCTCTCCTAACATATAACCAGTAATATGAACAGCAAAATACCTATGGATAGGGTGTGTCCCTAAGGGAAGCAATGCTCCATGCCTACAGTTAAGGTTACTCAACATTTCCCAGTATAAGATCTTATTTCCAGTTCCTTACAGCTTTGCTAAATAAACTGGCCTGAAGTCTTCCATAATGAGGCTCTGCCTCAGGCTGCGTGTTTTGGAGAACTGCTCGTGTTACTAATAAAGCAATAATCCATATTGCAGCTCGATTAGTAGTCAAAATGGTTGACAAAATCTGTAATTATAAAAAGTTTCTTGTGCTGACATATCAAAACGGACCTCTCAGACCGCAATAGGGAACAGCCACAATAAAGGATTCTCCGCTCCATTAGCTGCAAGGAGAGTGAGTAGGAGTTTGGCCTGAATAAAACATACTGTGGAAGGAAGAAATATTAGAATCAAATGCTCATATAAAAGCTTTGCTGCAACATCAATAATCTTCAAAGTACTTAACCGGGGAGGTAGGCATTGCGATGCCTCTTTGACAGATGGGAAGATGGAGGCACAAAGCAGCAGCGTGGCTTCTTGCAGGCCAGCGGAAGGCAGCAGTGTAAGCCTCAGAGGGCACCCTGGGGCACAGAAAAAAAGGTGCCCAGAAAGGGATGCTAAAAATTCCCCCCTCGCTTCTGAGAAGATTTATTTTACTACCACTGCAGTCAGAAACAAGTCGTGCAATGCCTTGCTAGAACTGAAATTGCTTTCTTTTGGGGAACACAGAAAATTTCTCACCGGGAATAGCAACAACTATTATCTCTGGGATGTACAATTTTCATAAAGTGTGCAAATAAACTGAAGTATGAGAATCGAAAGGTATTCTACTGAGGCTTTTTTTTTTTTTTTTTTTCAGGGAACACACACTAGAAACTAACTCGGAAATTATATCAATAGTGTAATTGAGAGCGCATTACCACCAAACCAGAGCCCCTTGCTAGGAAGGACTTAACTAAGGACTCTACAGGCCTTTGGCTTTGGTGACACCCATCCATGGACCAAGCCCTGCCCTGGGGAGAGGCGAGTGCCCCGCGGGGCTGGGACGTGCGAGCAAGACCGTGACAAGTCCCGGAGGGCAGGCTGGACGGGCTTCCCGCCAGTAGCAAAGGGGGCCTCTTCAGCAGCCCAGTACAAAGCCGAGGTGAATCTAGCTGTAAATTAATTTAGAAAAGTAAGCAGACACACAGGCGGGGTCTGCGCTGGGTTGGCACACGCAGCTATTTCCGAGCAGACGGTCACTTCCTCCTCCTGCCTGAAATGAGCCTCATCCCACGCAAAGTTTCCAAGCCTTTCATTAGTGGTTGTGTTAGTGTATAATAGCTATAATGAGAAGGCCATAAAATTCCAAAGTTAGCTGAGGGTCCTTAACCATTTTAAATATGGCTCGCTTTCCAGATTTTTATTTAAACTTTAATGACTACCACATAAGATCAAGCAACAAGAAACAACATTGGTATTACAGCTGTATTATTTAATTCCCATTAGCTGAAAATGCCAGGCTACTGGCCAGTAGCTCAGGAAAATAAGTGGTGACAGGTGAAAGAAAAATACCCTTCCTGTACCTCCTCAAGCCACTTTAAAGCCTGAGGCTCTGCAATGTCATTTACACCTAATGAAACCTAGTGTCAGGCCACACTATTTAGCCAAATGTTATCCATTCAGAAAAAAATGGACCTTGCTACTTTTAAAGACATGGTGCTCTTTCTGGCCATAATTTCTACTGTCTAATTAAACCATGATAGAACGGATCCCTTTAGATTTGCTATTAACTTATTTACTTCTGCTTTTGAAGGCACACTTAATGCCACCTTATATATTGTGGGATCTAGGTGCTTGAAAGCCATAATTTACTCTCTGGTTTAATTAGAGCCATGGTTTTATTGGACAGCCTAAAATGTTTGGAGTAATAATCACAGTCCAACCTTGATTATCCCTTTTAATTCTGAATCAAGCACAAAAGGAGGAGTGCATACATCTCTTCAGTGCAAACTGAAGTACTTTAAAGGGCTGCTTTCATCTCTAATGGCTGTACTATCATTTCTCAGTTTATTTTGAAATGTTTCTGGTAACCCACATAACATGGCAAATGTAGAGTAACAACAGAGACTTGATGCTTTCCATCATGTACAGAGCTTTCCTACAGTTTTCAAGACAACTCCAGGAAGTAAACTTAGCAGAGTGCAAATTCATATTGATCTGGAAAAATAAATTTTCTTTCAATGTCAATTAAAGTTAACAAAGTGAGATTTCAATCAGGTTACTTAAGTAAAAGGCCACAAGAAGGGGTTAAGAGAAGATAAATCGCATACACACACAACTATCACTTTCTTAGAGAAACATGCTGTGTGTTCAAAGAAAAGAAAGCACCATATGAATTCTAAAAGATGAGATGTAATCAAGTTTCATCAAGCTCCTTCGCCTTTAGTAATTTACTTATTTGCTCATTCATTAAGCATGTCAGGTGTCTTACAAAAAGAAAAAAGAAAGAAATCAAACCCCTTTAGGATTTGCAATACAGATATCTGCAGATTTTGCAATCCAGAACTTTGTGCCAAAAATATTGCTATTGATTACAGGGGATTAAAATTACTTCTTAACATAGAAGCAGCAGAATCTGGCCTTGAGCAAAATCACACTGAAAACTCAGAATATAAATTAGGAAAAGCAGTCAATGAACTCAATATTCACGCTCTGTAACGGAATCAAAGAAATGCTGGGTGGAAGAGACCTCTGGAGGTCTCAAGTCCAACCTCCCACTCAAAGCATGACCATTGCCAACACTAGATCAGGTTGGCTACAGCTTTGTTCCCCTGCTGTACTACTCTCCTAGAGAAATATTTTTCCTAATATCCAACCAGAACCCCCCAATTTGTGCTGTTTTCAACTAGTGCCCCTTGCTATGTTTTCTGCTATTACTGAGAAGACACTGGCTCTGTCGTCGTTGTAACAACCCTTTAAGTAGCTGCAAGCTGCTATTAGATACCCTTTAGCTTCTTACCTACAACAAAACAGGACCAGCTCCCTTGGCTGCTGCTTACAGGTCAGGTAGTCTGGGCCCTAGACCATCGTGGTAGTCCTCTACAGCTCCTCCACATCACTCCTGAACAGGGGTGGGATGAGGGGACAGAACAGGGACATAACTGGACTCACTATTTCTGGTGCAGCCTCATCAGCACAAAGTAGCGGAGGGTAACAACTCAGCTTCAACTGGAACATGGCTGTATCTTTTCAGAATGAAACAATTAACCGCCATTTACCCAGCTCTTCACAGAGCATGGTTTGGAAGAATCCTTCCACGATGGGAGCTGGCATCTAGGAAGAGGAGATTTATCCCATTTATGCAGGCAAACTCAGATCCAAATGCCAGAGTTTTTGCTCTTACTATAGTTTGATAGTAAGGCTCAATAAATGCAAGCAAATGTGTTTTTTAATGACTTTTAACTTATGACGCTGTGTAGCATGGGAAGAACTATTTGCTTTTACAGATCCTTATCTCACTGATTTTACTTGGAGGAAACTGAACAATGTTACAAACTTAGTAGTTTTCCTTGTAGGGCTGGAGAAAGGAGTGGAGATGATTTTGTATGTGCTTTTGGAGTGCAGTCATGCACGCCTAACTAGTGTAGTCAGCTACCAGGATCAGACACACAAATCTAAAAGGCTTCACACAGTCATGTATTTGTAAGTCTTCTGATGTGCAAAAAAAAAATTAAGAATACATGATTAGGGTACTGAATTTACAGAATTGACTGAGTCTCCCTTACGCCAGAAATTCCTAAGGAGTACTTAGGATCCCTAAATATTTGCCAGGGACAATGAGGTCTCTGAATGAGGGATGCTTTGGAATTTAAAATAAACATCCTATCACTATATATTTAGAGTCTATCTGTAGAATGACAGGATTCTTGTGGTTAAAGCAGCAACCCAGGGGCTTAGGACTTGTGTTCAATTCTTGGACATGCCACAAATTTCCCCTGAGAGCCTGGACGTTAGTCTTCCTGTAGCTCTGCTCCCCAACCGCAAATACATTCCCTTTCACTTCCTGTTGCATTTGTAATCAAAAGCAATTAACAGACAACTTTTCCACATTATGATTTAAAAAGGCCTGCCAGCCACAGCAAGGACCTTCGGGCAACCAGAGGGCTTTCCTCTACCTTGTGCTGCTCCCACCAACCTTCTTCCTTCCCTACATTTCCCCATGCAGGGGGGAGAGTGTTTCCTGGGGATAGTGCCAAAGGAGCTGGTACAATAATGGGTGGAGATATTATTTTGGGTGTAGAAAGAGGCTCACATTTATTATGAGCTAACGGGGCCAGACACGAAACTGTTCTAAATGTAGGATGGTTACACAGCTATGCAACCTGACCACACGCAGTGGGAACATGTGCCACAATGAGCAGTCTCAATTCGAGATGGGAGAGGAAGATGGGCTAAAACCTTGCTTGTCTTCCTGTAACTCTGTGCTAGAATAAGTCTGGTCCTTCAGCAAGACCTACCCAGCCACAACACCTTGCTGCTTTAAATAGACTGCTTCTGGGCTGGATTCAGTCAACCACAACCTGTAGACAACAGTGTCAAGTGTACAAGGACTCTTCATCTGGACTTCACACCAGGCCTTCTCTTTTCCTCTTTCTTCCTTTCCAGCTCAGTTCCTCCTTATTTCTTTCCATTTATCTCTCCTTACCTCCCTAAGTCAGACTTATCTACCTCCCCAAGAAACAGGAGCTTCCCATGACAGCTCTATTACATTGCTCACTTTGCTTGCCAATTTTATTTCTCTTCATTAACTTGCTTCTATCTTCTCCTTCAGTATGCAACTTTACTGGCTCACAACCTTCTCATAAAGCCTCACAAATAGGGTACATCACAGTAAAAAACCCAAAACCAAGCAAAAAAAACACACCTAAAACTGTTTTAGCTGGCTGAAACTTTGACAAAAACTTGATGTGACGTACTGGACCTTAGACAATTATTCAGATAGCTGTCCACTCATGCTACTGATTAAGCCATGAACTTGCTTCGGAGGCAGATTACTAGCACATCAAACAACAAAACCAACATTAACTTTAATTGGCTTTGTTTATGCCCATGGAGAGATGCACAGCAATAGTATAAGAATTCTGATTCCCTCCTGTAGAGAATAATAAAGAATTTTTCCCCAAATGTATCATTTGCATTGTTAAATCCAGTGTGTTCTCTTGGATTATAATAGAGCTGGCCAAAATTTTTGTATGGTTTCCAAAAAATAATAATTATGCCACCCCCACACCCCCAAACACATTTAGGGTTTGTATTCTGTGTTAAGAACTAAGTGTTTCAAATTTCTTGGCATAGTGATATATTAAAAGAAAACAAGTGTAAAACATACCCAAGTAAGGGAAAAAAGCCATTGGCTGCTGTACTACAAGAAATCCTACTTTGGATTTGAAATAAACACACATAGCACTTGTACATGTCAATGAAGACTGTATATGGAAATCTCAAGTTCGTAATAGTCTACAAGAATATCTAAAACCTTCAAATTCTATCCTGAGACCTTTACCTTATTTCACTCTTCTAAAAAGGAGAACCTGATTCATCAGCATTAGAGAAGATAGCAGCAATTTCAGGTAACTAACCTGTAAATCTTAAAGTGGGTTTTATGGATAAGAACATTGACAGTCACAGAGTCAAATATTGCAAGTCTTCCTTGCACGGTCAATGGGATTTGGTTCAAATCCAACAAGAGGAATCAAGGATGAAAAAAAGCGCATTTGAAATAATGCATCTATGCATAACACTGATAGGAATTTTTAGGAAAAGCTGTCCAGTTCTGGTTTCCAAACGTCAAGAACGTGGAAACCCTTCAAAACGTACATGAATATGATATACAGTTAATAATACTATTAACAGATAACAAGTTCTGAATTTCAAAGGCATGGAGAACTGTCCAGATAATCCCCAGCTTTGGGAAGCTGCTGACCCAGGGACCAGTCAGCTGTTCAACCTCTCCCTGAGCCCCAGTGCTCCCTCTAGCAGTGCTGCAATTCAGGTCATTTCAGTAGATTCAAACTCTTGTAACTGACAGCGCCTTTGTGTTTTGTTACAATCTTGTCATTCAAATTCCTCCATAAACCCACTTATTTCCAAATATTCAAAGTTAGTCCAGAGTTATTGACTCCCGCCAGGCCTTCGGCAGACTTCAGTGTGTTTCAGTTAGCCCCCGCAAGGAAAGCAGTGCTCTAAATTAAACCCAGTCCCAGGGAAGCTTACATTGCACATGTCTTTTTGGACAACTTGTTTCTCAGTGAAGTGGATGAGGTTTTTGCACTGGTTTTAGTAGAGCAGGATAACACATAATGTTAACATTTATACATATATATATTTTCCAATGTTTATGTAAGCAGTATCATCAAATCCATCATGGGATTATGTAGATGGTTACAATTAAGCAATGCAGTGTGTAAGTGTTTATAGGATTAGACCCAGAGATTTGAAGCATATAAAAAGCAAGTTCTGTCTAGAGCCACTATGTAGAAAACGAAGAGCCGAATGCAGGAATAATCCCAGCAGTCTCACCCTGTTTGTTTTGCAAGCACAAGGACTACAGCCGCAAGATCCAAATTTGAGGGGCAAAAATTACAGATCAAAGTTTAAGAATTCAGGAGTCACGGGAGAACGAATAAGAAATTTTTGCAGTGGCTGCAAATCCGTGAATGTTTCAGATTCATGGTGCACATTTCTGAAAACAAAAACTCAATAGTTCCCCCTGCTCTCAACGCAAGCAGCGCCTGATGTTTGCTTCACCGTTCACTGAGTCTGAGAATGACAGGAAGAATGTTGACATTTTGTGCCACACGTACGGGAAGAAACAGATCATCTCCCTCTGAAAGGTGCTTTATTTTATGTGAGAAAAGACAAAACTCCGAGCTCCACATCAAATAAATCATACAATAAGAACATTATTTTTAAAGGGAATGAGTATTTTGCATATTAATATTAAATGACATCTGAGCAGCAAATACAGAAATTGTAATGTTCAGTATCTCACAGAGAGCTGACACAGAGTAGAGGAGTTCTGGTAACCAAGCTGTCTTAAATCTACAGCCTCAAAAAAAAAAAAAAAGCTTCATCAAAATTTAATATTCATGCAATAGGGACTCTTTCATTGTTATGAAAACTGATTAGGGCCAACCATAAAATCCTGGGTGCTTCATTTACTCCCTTCCCCCACCAGAAAAAGGAGGGGGGGGAATCAACCCAATGAAAAAAAAACTTGGCAAACATTTTCCTGGCAACATTTCAGGGGAGGTACTATTTTGCATTTGGTAAGGATGCAGTCCTTACCAGTCGACACACAGACCCTTAGAAGGAAACGAAGGGACATTAGTAATTCAAATAAGGGGCAAAAGAGACAGAATAAAATTAAAACGTGCACAATTATTTTCTAGTAAGCCAGCAATGCCATATGATCTGGTAGGAAAGGGGGAAGAGAGGGCTGATAATTTTTTTGTAAAGATGTGGACAAAGCTTTTTTTTTAAAGAAGTCACAGAGCTAAAATAACCATATTGTTAGGCAGTGACTCATGGGAACAAAGACGACAATGCTATCTAGGATCGTTATACTGGTGCCTTTTAATCATAATGTTGGTACAGTTTTCCCTCACTCTGACCTAGTTTGACTAGTTTAGAAAGCTTAATAGGCATTGCTTCTTACAGCACTGTTAGGAGGACCTGAATATATACAACAAGTTCTTTTGTGAATGAAAATTACCGATTCATGGCCCGTTACACTTCATGAATCCAGAGAAACAACAGTGAAGTTAACTCACTGAAGTTTCACACAACTGAATCTGAATTTGTCCTCCTGCACTTTCAAAACATTCGTGTTGGCAATCTGAGACAGCATCGCCAGCACGGCGCGTCCTAGAAAAGCCCCCCGTATTACGGTGGTCGCAGTAACAGCAGGGCACAGCCTACCTCGAAGTGAAATACAGGTAACAATTCTGAATTTGAAAACCACTAAGTCGAGCAGGAAATGTTTTTTGTTCGCACAAAAGATATTAATGAGAACAATGCTTTCACAAAAGTTTTCCATAGAAGTTTTTGTGTTTTAACTGACAGGCTGGAAATCAAGAATTTTCAATCTTGGGGTTTTCAATGAAAACAAAAAAGTTGCCAGTAACCGCCATTTCCAGCAGAAACATCCTTTTGGCAAGAAATGATATCTTTGTTCATTTTCTTATTGAAAAACATTGATCTGTTCCAGTGATTGATGTCAAGTATAGGACATGACTCTATTTTCCATGGGATAACTGATGTATTCGCTTTTCGTGTTAACTAGATTAATGCCTGCTATCATGTGCAAGTTTACAGTCTACCAAAATATAAAACCCACTTTTCTGAACCTCCGGCTCTGAAGTCACATATGTTACCTACAGATACTGCTTGAACTTGTGCTCAACATAATTAAGTTGCTCAGTGTATTCCTGTGAGCTACAGTGGTCATCGCTCTTTATTTGCAGGGTGAATTTTTCTCCCACTGTAAGCCCAGGCAAATCTATCTGAATCATTAAGGGGCTTTGCTCGGATGCAGCCATAACAGCCCCACAAGGGACATCCCGCCCCTCCTCTGCTGCTAAGACCGGATCTGCTCCACGATCCCACAGAGACCAGCATAAAGGACAGCGATGAAAATGAACCATAAAAGGAACTCATGAGGTCAAGTCCAGGCGTATATTTACCCTACCCGAGATTCAACACTGTAGCAGGGAGCTGTGAGCCCCACTCCAGTGATTGGGATGGGAGAGGCAGCACCTAACATCTGTATTCTGACTCAGAAAAACACAGCTCTCTTTCCAGAGCTATTGACCAACAAACCTATTTCACACAACCAGGATTTTTTTTTTTTTCCTCCTATCTGTATCTCTGGCTCGTGAGAGGTATTCTCAATTATACAGAAAAAATAGACTCCTTGATTCTCCATATGGCTCAGACCTGGGCTATTACATGGAAAAATGTCCCAGTTGGGATTTTCAGAAGCATTGGCTTAATCCTCCTCCCACTAAAACCGCTGGTAAAAACAGCCATGAATCTGCAGTTGGAAGAAAAGAGGACAGTGCTAAAGACTGTCAAAAACCCTACTATTGACACAGATGTGCATGAACTAATCTTATTAGCGAAAAGTGCTCTTCTGGTATCAGATAGATTCTATTTTCTTCAACTGAATAAAAATTAAAGCACAGCAAAAATTCTTTGTGAAGAGGGCTTTCTCAAGGCAAATTAAGGGAAAGGATTTTTAGGTAGCATATTGGAAAAAAACACAAACCAGAGTAGACCACCAGGCAGCTTGGAAGAGTGAAAGTTTGCTCTGTAAACCAAACTTTGCAACTTTCAGTTTGTTAACATGACAGTATCCTCTAATTTTATCTACAGCTACCACCTTCTCCAAGTTGCAATTGCCAAAAAAGGTAAAAAAAAAAAAAAAACTTAACGTTACATTCCACTGAGTCACTAAATGGAACAGAAGTCATATTACTGTAATTCATAATTCAGAACTCAAATTTCATAAGACAACATCAGAAATGTCATTTTAACCACACTAATTCCTTCACAGTTAACGTGAGTGGGTGTTGGTGCAATCCAAGCTGAAAAAAGCCATCTAATTTCAGCAAGTATACCACAAGCCAACTTGGCAACCCTCCACGTGGATCAGACAAATGTCTGCTCTGTTGAAGCTGAAGGCACAGTGATAATTATCATGGCTGATACTGCATCAGTGGTAACGACAGTGTGGTTTGTAAATACGAACCAAACTAGGATTCTCTCGTTCACAAACAGGGATTTGGTATTACTGTGGGAACCCACCATAAACCTTATGGATGTGAATGCGGCCCTTGATCCAAACTAGGGCATGTTTCTCTGTAACTGGGAAGTCATTCAATAGCTGTGGTGCACATTTAATTATCACAGTTTTTAGGTGAGTGTTGGTAGAAGCTGGACAATCACATTATACGACAATTACATGACAATCACATCCACCGGAAGGGAGAAGAAGCCAGTACCACCACTCCTGCTGAAAATGGAGATGCTGTGACCATTTTTCACTTTGCCAAGTACCTTGCTTTCGGGGCCAGGTACCTCACCGGGAAGGAGTCAGGTCTTTCCAGAATAATTAAGCGTGCTCAGTTAAAGTTCCCTCAGGCCTTCACCCAGTAAGAAAAACCTTCAGAAATCCTCTCAGATTAAGAAATCAAGGAAAGAGAGGAAGGATACTCACTCATTAATTTAATTAGCAGAAGAAATGAAAATGGCTGAAATAGGGATGTATTATCCAGCTCCAAACTGCAGCCACCCCAGGAGCTACGCTAGCCGCCTAAGCTTTGATTCCTGCCCTGTCCCTCTGGCTACAGCTGGGACCAGAAGTGCCCGGCAGAGAACAGCAGTTTTACGGAGGATTTTGGCTCACAGAGCCCCTCTGCCACAGCACAAACACCAACTGCATGCAGAAAATGAGCTGGCTCTGAGGACTCGCAGGTGACCGAGCAGCCCTCCAAACCTATGGGAGGACTGGGCATCCCCTCACCAAAAAGCCAATGGACAAAAGATCCCTCATCTGTGAGACCTTAGCATATAATAGAAGCTTTTCCTCAGAGCCAGTTGAGGTTTACTTACACACTGTGCCTTAACTGCTCAGTGAGAATGCTACTCTACTACTATATTAATTAATATTTATAAAGCACTTGGAGCTTCTTCATGAAAGACGAGTCCGGCATTTAAGGCAATGATTATTACAAAATTTCCCTTCCAGTTACTAAACCTTGACAGGCTGGAGAGGTGGGCCCATGCAAACCGCATGAAGTTCAACAAGGCCAAGCGCAAGGTCCTGCACATGGGTCAGCGCAATCCCAAGCACAACCATAGGCTGGGCAAGGAATGGATTGAAAGCAGCCCCGAGGAGAAGGACTTGGGAGTATTGGTTGATGAGAAGCTCAACATGAGCCGGCAGTGTGCGCTTGCAGCCCAGAAAGCCAACTGTGTCCTGGGCTGCATCAAAAGATACGTGACCAGCAGGTCGAGGGAGGTGATCCTGCCCCTCTCTCTGCTCTGGTGAGACCCCACCTGGAGTACTGCGTCCAGCTCTGGGGGCCCCAGTACAGGAGAGACATGGAGCTGTTGGAGCGAGTCCAGAGGAGGGCCACGAAGCTAATCGGAGGGCTGGAGCACCTCTGCTATGAGGACAGGCTGAGAGAGTTGGGATTGTTCAGCCTGGAGAAAAGGCGGCTCTGGGGAGATCTAATTGCAGCTTAGCAGTACCTGAAGGGGGCCTGCAGGAAAGATGGTGAGGGACTGTTTATCAGGGAGTGTAGTGGCAGGACAAGGGGGAATGGGTTTAAGCTGAAGGAGGGGAGATTTAGATTAGATGTTAGGAAGAAATTCTTTCCTGTTAGAGCGGTGAGGCACTGGAACAGGTTGCCCAGAGAGGTTGTGGAGGCCCCATCCCTGGAAGTGTTTAAGACCAGGTTGGATGAGGCTTTGGGCAACGTGGTCTAGTGGAGGGTGTCCCTGCCTGCAGCAGGGGGGTTGGAACTAGATGATCTTTAAGGTCCCTTCCAACCCAAACCATTCTATGATTCTATGATAATATCCAGTCATTAGGAAAGATTCCCTACATATAGATATTGGTTTGAATAAAAATGTTTTTGAAAACCAAGTTCTCTACTGGAAAAACCCCAAGATCAATGGAACATTTTCAATTACTTCAAAATAATGTAATGTGGAAATGCAACAGCTATTTCCTATGTTTTCCCCCTCCCTGTTTCATGCTATCTCTCTAAAATGCTAACAATCAGTTAAACCCATGTGTTTTCACTTTCCCTCCATCTCTTAAGGTCACCACCAGCCCATCCTTCTCCATTACAGAAGTCTTGAGCTCTTTCGCTCACCAAAAGGCTTACGCAGGGGCAGAGGAGAGCCAAACAAAACTTGATGTTTCCTCCTCTGTTTTTTTTTATATCTGCTGGCCTTGCTAGCGCAGGATTCATCTCATCTCATGCCACACTCCCCTCCACTCGGTGTACAAGCAGGATTACCTGCAAAATAGCCAATGTACTCTAGAGACTGGATTCAGGCTTCTCTGCTCTGTTCTCCCTCAGTTGCTTTTTTGTTAGAGAACACTGGGGGAATAGACAACGAACTCCTAATCATGAGCCCTTCATTAATCTATACAAGCATACAGCCGTAAATGAATTGTCAGATGGCTGTCAGCATCCACAACAAAATATTAGAAATCTTTATTGCTAATCCTTAGAAGAAACAAATTAAACAGAAGTGATTTGTCTATCTGGAGGTAGTGGTGGATTTATGCATATGAAAACCAACTGGATTTTAAAATAAGAGATGAATTTTACATTTATGTCAGATTGTATGAAGCTAATAATCTTTATTATTTTATCATAATTATAGGTCCGGGTCTCTCAGAAGTATTATATCCTGAACTCATGAGTCTCCTCTTTGATGACAGTTTTACTACTTTAGTTCATTAGTTGTCTGGGAAGTCAGTTTTCTAAAGATGAAGCGAAAGGAGAGGAATTTGCTGGAAGACAAACTCCGAACTGGACTGGGTGGTATGCGCTATTCTGTCACTGCTAATGGAGTTGAGCTCTACTACTTATTACAAAACCCTCTGGTATGTAAAATGCTCGGTTTACTGCCATATCAATTTTAGTAATAAAACCAAAGGGGGACCTGCTGTGTGCCCCACCTCACCCAGATTGCCAACACCCACAGGGTTCATGCAGGCTCCCAAAATCAGCCAACTGCTAAACAAAGCAGCGCTCTCATCCTCTCTCCAGTTCATCTCTGGAGTGGTCTACGCTCAGGCTTGCACCACGTAAAAACAGCTTTAAAGTCAAGGTAAATTAGCCCACATAGAGTTCTTGCTAGCATAGCTAAACTGCTTTGGGTAATGCAGGTTACCTTATCGACATACTGGTAAGAGCCAAAGCTCTGTCTCCTTTTCCCTACTCGCACAAGAGTAAGACAGCAGCTGTATTTTTAAGGCCTACACAGAGGCTTTCTCCCTTACAACCATTACTCCGCACTGAAATGCAATCTTGCTTTCATTAGGAAAGAGAGAGCTTCTAACTGAAGTTGTTATATCTGGAATGAAAACGTATGTATCATATGGCAGCCTCATTTTATTTCACTCGCATTGCACTGTAGAGCCTACCTTTTCCTCCTCCTCCTTCATCAAATGTAAAAGAGAGTTGTTGTTTGTGTATAGCATGCACATTAGCACAGATAAACTGCTCACTGAGTGTAATGATTAATGATTGAATAGTGCAGTTGTTGCAAAAATAAGTCATGCAGTGAAGAGAGATCTGAAGATTATATCTAACACCAGGGGATGGCTTATTAATCTTACTTCTTGAAGAATTCGTGAGTAAATCATTCTCCTTTATTAATGATATTTCACTTTGCTCTGTGAGACATCTTTTATACATCCAGAAGGGCAATTATCTGTTTAGGCCAGGAAACAATATTAGTTACAGACGGTGCTTGAATGTTTGATCTAAGTCACTTAAATAAAAGAGATAAAAAAAAAGAATGAAGCACACTCCAAAGACCTACCCCAAATAGGACTGCATTTACCGGCGGGTTGTTTTGGTTCCCCATTATCTGGAAATGACAAATTACGTGTGTTTTCAAGTATCAATTAATGTGGAGCTTGCATACTCAAACGATGATATAACAACTCAAGGAAAATTACATTGCTTTTATGTCTTCTGTGTCTGAAAGAATTCTATTATATGTGAGGTGGTTAAACATGTCTGAAATGGTTTATTAATATAAAAGTCTTTCAAAGGGAGATCTTAAATTCTTGATCACCATGAGATATTGAAGAAAGAAAGTGGAGTCTGTAATTTAAAAAAAATAAAATATTTTCCTAGATTCAAAACTCTCTTTTTTTCTAGCTGTCCATCATCTGCTATCCACCAAAACATTGAAGGATTTAAGGAGGGAACACAGACATCTGTTTAATAGTATTATTCTAAGAACTATGACAAAAAAATTACATAGATCTAAATATAAATCTATACATCATCTCCAAAAGGAGCTTCACTAACCAGTTTTAAAGACCTTGAATATGGAAACTATAAACTGAAATTATTATAGAAATTGCATTAGATAATATGGGTTGATCACAGACATGATTTGCAGATTCACAAAACTTTGCACATATCTTACCATAGATTTCAAAATATTACTAACCTGAGTCATAGTTATCCTTTAGATTAATAGATCAATTGAAGTGCAGCAGTTTATTGGACAAGTAATTCACTAATGAAAGGCAGCCTGATCTAGTGAACAGGAACATGAGGAGACCCAAGAAAGAGGGGGAATTTCTACACTGTTTTTTCAAGTATGGATTAGGGCTAACGATTAACTTGTCCTCTACAGAGATGCACTTGCATATGTGGACATTTCACAAAGATGCTGCAGTCTCCGAGAGCTGACATTTGATACATAGACACCTGGCTTGCCACGCGTTTGTGTGGAGATTTGCACCCTCACCAAACACCTCTGTGTGTAATTGGTGCACAGGGATGGATTGAATTAGAGCTGCTTAATTGGGTATCATAGGTGTTCTGCTGCTGCCAGAGATTTCTTTTCAGCTCAAGGATGTAAAATGGCATTTACAGCAAAGGAACTGGAGCTGTGCCTTGTAAAGAAATCACAAGTGAACCTGTACTAAGGGATCTATCTGGTTTTTGGAAACATGAAAATGCCTCCAGAATATGTTCAATATCTGTTCCTTAAACTTTTTTAATTAAAAAATATTAATTTATCATAACTGTAAATTCTGGTAGAGAAAGACTAGTTTAATATCCCTATATTGAGAGGAGGGAAAAAGCACTCGGACATGCAATAGTCCCATTTTCAGAATGAACCAGCTCTGGTAATGTGGCAATTCTCTGATGTTAACAGTCCACCTGGCAGTGAGAGTCTATTTTTTGAAGTTGCTTTAAGTTTTTAGGTTTACGTTGCTTGTTGAAACAAAAGAGAAGTCATAAAAGAAACAGAGCTGATCTAATAAAACTGCTCAAGGATTTTTCACTTCCATACATTCTAGAGATTTCTGATTTTCATTTGGTTGGTACTTTTCTTTCGACCCAAAAAAACAGTGAGCATCCCAGCCATATTTCAAAGCCCAAAACACGCAGGTCAAAATATGACCGCACTTTGAACCAGAGCCTTGGTCTGACTGCAATGTATTTTCAGCACCCAGCTTCAGGTCACATGTGTTTTATTTGTGTTTAGAGCACATTTGACCAACCTTTTTCCCCTAAATACCCAGGGCATTATCAAGATTATATTTCTCCGGTTTATTTCAAATCTGAATTTTATGCTACCTGATAATCACTAGACTCCCAACACATAAGCCATACCTGTTTGTCCACACAGTATTCAAAAACTGGGGAAATGGGGTTCATTAGAAACAACCCTTTCACATTCCTAGGTCTAAAAACGTACGTTGAACCTTTTGGGCTGCTAGAAGACAATCCCACTGAAGTTTATAAAATAAAGGTTTAGCCTACAATGCAGTTACCTATCACAAAGAAACCACAGTCTATTACCCGAACTTGATCTTTCCCACCACTCTGCCTCACATCACAGCACCAGGTTTAGCATCTGCCCGTTACACAGAGAAGCCTCAACAGACGAGTCACGATCTACACCCACATTTCTGAAACACAAGAGTCCGTGCAGGATCTATAATATTGCCCTGGATTTGCTGACAGTAGTTTTAAAGAATAAAGGTAAAAACTGGAACAGCATATTTGAAAACAGCATTATATATTTTCATCAGAACTATCTCCAGTCTCATGCAGGCCTCAGTGACTAGAAAGCAGGGTCTCAAAGTGATTTGAAAAAGAGAATAAATGTTATTAATATTGATTCTTCTCTTCTCTGAGAATTCCCTGTAGTCCTGCTCAGGGAACCAAGGTAGTGAACAGCAGCAAAAATCCAGCTTTTCCGGTGGGTGCCTGGGTAACATTCGGAGAAGCAAGCAAATATGTGATCCCTTTAGGGACAAGCATATACCCCATCTGCTGCGTGAACCGACATCTCATCCTGCTAGTCTGGAACGTTAGCAGATCTGCTCAGATTCCCAAGCCTGACCTGCTTCTGAGAAGAGCGTTAGTCAAATAGGTTACACCAAAATAATCAGCAGTTAGAAACGAACATCACTTGATAGTGACTCTATCAGCATTTTTCTCTTGCTGGATTTTTTTTTTCCTTAAGTAATTAAAAAGTGTCTTGGAAGAGCAGTATGTACAGGATGTCATAAAGTCTCTCTGAACTACCTATATTTACCCCTGAAAGTGAATTCTTTATAAGACCTAGGATATCAAAGAAACGAGGGATCAAAGTAGTTTTAATAAGCAACCCAGTGTTTGTAGAACCTGCACTTTCATGTATCATGTTTTGTTCAAGTTCTTAATTTCGGTTCCTCACCACAGAAGGCACTTAAGATAACTATCTATAACCATATTGTCATGTTGAATCCTTTGATTATTTAACATGTACACCTTAGTGAAACAAAAATGCCTTTTTTCCCTATAATATTTGGACTTCATTGTATTTTCTCACATGAAACATAGATTTGATTTGTTTGATAGTTGGAACACATAATAGCATCATTTTCTTTAGTATTTCTACTTATATATTAATAGAGTTCAATGTAGTACAGTTTTATCTACTCCTATACACTGATGTGATCTATAACACCTTGATCTTTTTTTTAAATTTCAAAATAAACACGTAACAAAAGATGGTAAAAGCTACAGAAAATAAAGTTAACTGGGCCTTGAAAAAGAAACCAGAGGTTCCCCAGTGAACACCAGTATGCTTTTTAACATAGTAAAATCAATTTCTCACCCTCCTCTTTTTTGAAATCTGAGCACTGCTATGTTTATAAATTGTTTTGTGGTGAAAACAAACTACTTAAAAAAAACCCTCAAAACTCCCATATATATTTGATCTATAGTCATAATAAAATTGTCAGTAAAGACTGAGAATTATTACACTCTGGGTTAGAAGCACAGATTAAAAGATAAAGGAATCATAAGACCAGACTGTATGCAAAAAGCAATAATGACAAATGGATCTGGTAGCTATTCCAACAACACATCTGGATATAAAACTTTTTATTTTGCTCTGAAAATTACCGTACTGTCAGTTTGGAATCTGAATGAGCAATGAGTTAAAAAACTTAACAGAAGCAGACCAAAATACAAGCAGACAGGTCTTTTTTTTTTCCCCTCTTTTTTTTTTCCTTCTTTTTTTTCCCCCCTCTTTTTTTTTTTTCCCTTTCTAATGTCATCAGGAAGTAGAAGATTGCTATGCTATCTCACTAGGTCTCGAGCCTTGGTAGCCAGAAATATCTCAAAAGCACATGGTTCTGCTTTTGTGGTTGCCTTTGAAAAGTCAAGAATACAAAGCCCTACACAGGGAAATCAAGATTTTATAATACATTGAAGGACAACTGTGGCATATGCCGTTCTAAATGAAACAGAAAAGGCAGGACATAAACCACTGTATTTGTAGTTTGTGTCTACTACTGTTTATATTAAGTGCACTTCTAAATACTCCTCTTTATGGAAGCTACAAACAAAATATTACTAGATGATAGAATTGTATATTTGACCAAGAAAACCTCCAAATCCATGTAGGTTCATTAGCTGAAACTTCATGTTACAACTTTGTCAGTAAATTTCACAGAGTAAACCACGTTTTTAAAGAGATTATGTATAGCCACTTTGCCTCTCATTTGGGACTTGTATCCCTGCCATGTGGCAACCATAGAAATTAGTTACTGGAAAAAGCATTGTTAGGCCACTTGGTGTAGTTTCAGATGTATATCTGCAATTTGCAGAACAAACCAAGGAAACATACTATCACATGTTTAACCAAATCTATGTCATATCTGTATGAAGAATCCTGCCAAGTCTTCGTAAGACTTCCAGTAGGATCCACAGACCTAAAGAGAGGAGACTGTACTATAGAAAAAGATATCAAGATTAACTCCGACCCTGATGGGAAGCAAAAGCTTGTGTATAAATACCTAGATGACAGTTTAAAGGATCCCTTACAACAGTCTCACAGACAAGCTAAGGAGGGCATTTCCTTAGCTTTCACCAGTATGACTCCAGCAATCTTGTTCTCATTCAGCAGACAGCACTGGAATGGCTTTCTAGACATTTCAGACCCAAATGCCTTCCTCGAGCCTTCTTGAATACCATGAAAAACAGAGAACCTCAACTCCAGCACCACAATAAGCACAGTAGCACTACCAGCAAGATAGCTCAAGAAAATATTGTTAACAGAAATAAAAATATTATATTTGCAGTCATATAAAAATGTCATCTCACACTTAGCTTGTAACAGCAGTTATCTTTGTAGTTCTGCAAGTTTCTGTTTGATCACATCTAGTGCTCAGATCCGAAACTGTGGATCTTCCTAAATACGATGCGATCAAGTCTAGCAGAGCCTTCAACGTGAAACAACAGCTCTTACTGCAACGACAATCATCAGTGCTATTCCGCAGGACCAGCCTCAGACTATCTTTCCATAAACCAGATGACATAACAGCAGTGGACCCCAGTCTTCACCTATGGCTCCCTGCCATTCCAGGGTGCTACACGGGAGTGAGGGTGATGCGTGAGAGGGGAACCGGGCAAAACAGCTCCCTTGGCTTCTGTGCGTAACCAAATAACTTCAGGGAGAAGTTCAGAAAGAGGATTTTAATTCCCTGACAGTCCAGGCAAAGGATTTCCCTGTGTATCTTATCTTCTAGACCAGACCTAAATCAGGCTGTCATGTAATCAATGGACTATGATAGGCTGATTATCATGTAGGATAAGTGATATCTATTAGAAAAAATTGATCCTGACATAACTCAAAAAAGGCAGCAGCTTAAAGCTAGAGGCCATAGGCCCCGGACTGGCCTTTGTACATATTTAATGGCTGTCATTTTCCTGGAGGTGCCTGAAAACAGCAAAACTCTCAGGGTAAATCTATATTGATTGAATAATCCTTGTCATCTGTTAGGACTAACAAAGCTGTCACAGTACAGCCACAAGCAAACAGATTTTATTTGATAACTTTCTTTCCATTTCACCATTGAAGCACAAGTACTAGAGTTTCAAGGGAGCCCCTTCATGTTTGGTCTGTTTTCACTCAGGTAATTCCCCAGTGGAGGCCTCTGTTTTCAGTGGTTGATTAACTGCCACGTACTTAATTAAACCTGCAGCATCAGAATTACAGTTTATGAAGGAATCAGAAGCCGGCTGCCAGCGAACCCCCCGATTCTGCAGGGCTTGTGCTATATTAGGAGCAGAGCCTGAATGATTATGGCTGGGAGCTTGATAAAGATTGTAGAGGTGGGTGTGCTTGAGGCTGTCCCTTGTGACAGCATCTCCCTTTATGAATACAGAAAAATTCATCAAACAGAAATCATTAAATGGAGCAGATGGGGTTTTCTGTGTGGCTGAGGCATAAAGTGCCTGGAGATGATGAGCGTTACACAAGGTGGATGGGCAGATCAAAACGACAGCCCCATGAAGGTGGACGGCGCAGGACCCTTTGCTATTGTTGTCCCCTTCATGCACAACTCGCTTTGTATGGATCAGAAATGCTGCTCCCCTGCAATCTTCCCCAGACCTCGCATGCTTCCCATCTGCATTTGCCTCCTGAAACTCTAGTAAAATGACTGGAAAAATCAGTGTTGGGAAGAAGCAAAACTCCCCAGCCCCCTAATTGCCTCATTCCATACTCTAATGGTATTTAATACACGACAATTGTTTTTATTTTCACTGAATCTTTTTAAAATAGGTCAAACTTGTATTCTGTTTCTATTTTTAAAAGCTAGAAATTACTTTGCTTCCCACAAGATTCAGGTACCAGCACCTCGACACAGAACTGTATATGGACAGATTTGAGCTGTATTTTACTTGGCGATCCAAATATTCAACCCTTCTTGAAACGCGAGCACAAATCCAGGCATCCGAGCCTCCCCAGACAGGGTCACGAGGGACACACATCACACATGGGCCTTGTCCTGCCTCCACGGGTGAATTTCATCCACCGAAGTTTCAGAAACGCTTTCTCCTATTTCAATAGAAAATTCTGCCTCCTCAGCCTGCAGATAGCACCTCGACACAAAAGCACATTTAGTCACCCTAAATGGAGCTGCATCATCTGCTTTTTTACCTATCATTTCAGGGTGTATCTTTCCACCCTCAAAGTGCACGGAAAGAAAATGATTTAACAGGGAACATAAAATGGCAGATTTGGAGTGCCAGAATGACAACTGGTGAAGGTAATTTTTTGTTTCAGTGGGAGGGTGAAAT